>NC_089533.1:5663655-5970680 GCF_963924715.1 Thunnus thynnus | reverse complement strand
TCACGGTTTCTGCCTTTTTGGTGGCTGAGATGTGCAGTCTGCGTATTTCTGACTGCGGTGAAGATAACGGTTATATATATAAATATATAAATATATATATGTATATGTAGGTATTTTTTTGAATTTGAAAGATGCATATTATTTAGTGCACTGTACCCTTAACATTTGCTTCCATGTGACGAGAAGCACCGCAACTTAAATGTGAAGCACATTTTTAAATCACTTCCTTTTTTTCCTGCTCTCTTCTTCTTCTTCTTCTTCTTCTTCTTCTTCTTCTTCTTCTTCTTCTTCTTCTTCTTCTTCTTCTTCTTCTTCTTCTTCTTCTTCTTCTTCTTCTGTTGTCAGACTGTGAAGCTTTAATGGAAACTACATGTCGACCTTTTACGGCCTCAAAATATGATTTTTCCCTCACTCTTTTAATAAAGTTGTGACGTTAGCTGCCACCTTAATAATATGCAGATGCTGAATAATGTAGCAACTGTTAACTCTGGGGATGCCCATGATGAGAGAAAATCATTTATCACTTTATTTAAGCGGTATTTTCGATTCTGGAATAAAAAATAGCCACTCCCTTTCTATTAATCACACATTTTCCCCCCTTTGATGTGCAATTTTTGTCCTGAAATCCTCCGTATTTTCTCATCAGCTTTCCACATTTTTTTTGACATCTCATTTTACAACCTCAGTCCTGCTTTTCTCACTGTTGCTGAGATCAAATCTAAGGGCTCTCTCATGACCTCTCTACCTTGAACAACATTTCACCTCTCCTGCTGCTTTTTTGAGTCCTCGAACACATATCAGACGTGCGTTTTTTGACATCAGGGCCTCGACGGGAAGCCCTGCTATCTATCCTCAGTCTATTTTTGCAAAAAGATGATAAATGAGTTTTCATAGATCATATCGCTCAAAGTGCACACACACACACACACACATATATATATATACACACACAAGCTATAAATGTGAATGAGAGAAGGTTATTAAATGGGGGGAATGGGGGGTGGGGGTTGTTTCTGTAACTGCTCTGCACTGGTTGGTAAAAGAGAGATTATATTTGAATGCAAAGGAAAATAGCAATAAGGACGATGAAAATAATGGTCATCCTAATTATGGTTTAAGATGTAAAAAAAAAAAAAAAAAGAAAAAAAAAGTCTCAAAAGTTCTAAAGAATCTCTGTCTTCCAAATAATGTTTAACAAGAAAAAGGTACAATGTATTTATTTAACTGTTCTGCTTTCTATACAGTTTGACCCGTTCTCTAACATCCACTGTCACTGACCTGACAGTGTCAAGAGCTCAACTCGACATCATCATCATCATCATCATCAACATCATCTGCATCCTCACATTTGTACAAAGCACCTTCTGCAGTCGCTGAGATGTGCCAGTATGCTCACAGCTCATTGTTTATTACCAGCATATTATGCAATGACCCTATTTCCATTAGCAGCTGTGACTCTTCACACTCTTCCCTTCTTCAGAGGTTTTAAAAAGTGATTTTCAGCCAAAAAAAAAAAAAAAAAAGGGATTTTTTTTTTTTTTTTTTTTTTTCTTGTCTGAAAGGTCAACAAGTACAACGTGGCTTCCTGTCCAAACTCAATCCACAGCCAGATTCTACTTGTTTCTATCAGGTCTTTCTATTGTAAATAGGGCCAATTAATAACTTTGAATAAGACGTTGTGAAAAAAAAAACATCTCTCTTGCTGATAACAAATGGTTTTTCCTCGTTAAGTGACTGGTGAGAAACTGTTTTGAGATCCTTTCGTTGCTGTTCAGTGATGGAGAGCGACGGCTCATCTGCTGCTGCCGGGAGACTAATGAAGATCAAGAGGGAATCGGCCCGACTGTATAGAAAGCATTTCTTTTCCTTTAAGAGATCTTTTAAAAAAAAATGAGAATATGAACTGATGAAAGGTAACTTACAGAATATATATGTATATGTGATACGCATATACACACATTCATATAAACATATATGAATTTCAAATGTTTTAAGAGATAATAAATTGTTAGAATTATAATAAAGATACAGAAACAAAGTTGTAATTGATGGTTTCTGATTTCTTGAATGTTTAATTCGTCTGGATGCTGATGCTTGTTATATCTGACAAATGTTTCAAGATGTTTGAATTTAAAATATCAGGGATATTAAAATAGAGTTGATTTACTTTATAAAATACAATATACATCACATACAGGACTATACAGTATATCTATCTACATTTCATGTAGCCACACATGAAGATTTAAACACATATTGACACGAGTTAACTGTGATACACACCCTGTTTATGGCTTTTAGGTTATTTTATTAAAACTATGTACATCTTGAGCATCACCTTCTCGCTGTTGATTAGTTTACAAGATAATCAAAGCAACTGCAACACATTTATAAAATCTTTAACTGGCTCATGTAGCAGTTACAAAGCCCATAAAAGTCTCAGCATTTATGTTATAAAATGACAGAGCTGTAACTTTAAATTGAACAGAAAATGTTCAATTTTCATCAATTCATGTCAGTTTTCAAGATAAACTGCCCAAAATTTATGGTTCCAGCTTCTCAAATGGGACAATTTATTGTTTTATATTGTGTCACATGACAGTGAATTAAATCTCTGAAGGTTTTAGGCTGTCAGACAACCTGAAGACATCACTGTGGCTGTTTAACATTTCAGACTAAATGATTAATCGATAATGAAAGTCATCATCGGTTGCAGCCCTTGGACAGAGTGTCCTTATCAATAATGTATTGTTGTTTATTCTACAGTAAGGCTTGTAGTATGAAGAGTGAAGTAACAAATCGAAAATGTTTAAGATGCAGTTTTATTTGATTAATCAGAGAAAATACAGAACAGGATCATTTTAATGATAAGAAAAAACAACAAAATCACATAAAAACATTCAACATGGTCATCAGATAGTTTGATGTCTGCAGGAATTACCTAAAACACAAGAGAAGAACAGTCAGGAAACCATCAATCACAAACACACATTCATTATCCTACTAGCTTTACTGTGTTTTGTTTTTTTTTTTAGCTACTGTCTCATCAGACTCTGCCTTGTCAGGGGCAGAGCTGCACTTCTGTCACCACTGATTTTCAGAGCCCAGTGCAAAACATCACAAGAGATCAGCGTTCACACCACGCCTGCTATTAAAAGGCCAAAGTCATGTAGCGTTTTATGAAACCAACCTGATTCAAGTCCGGTCTAGGTGTGACTTCTTTGAAGACCTGAAAAGACAAAAAAATAAATAAATCAAGTGTTAATTTGTTGTTTTAATCCTCATCTTTGACTGATATTAGTTTCATTTTCTCCTCAGAGACTTTGGCTTGTCAGGGCCAAAGGTGCACTTTTGTCTCCATAGTGATTCAGAGCCCAGTGCAAGTCATCAGGGGAGAAAACAGCTAAACACACACAAATCAAAGTGTCTCTGAACAATTAGCAGGAAATAATGTCATCCATACTGGGCTGCAGTTGTCAATATGTTCAAGTGTAGTTTGAAACCACCACTAATAACACGAGTCTACGATTAGTCGATCAAATCATTAATTGGCAACTGATTTGATAGTTGTTTTTGTCCATTTTTAAGCCAAAATCCACAACATTTGCTAGTTGCAGCTTCTCAAATTTGTTTTTCTTTATTATACAGAGTAGTAGACATAATATACATATGCATGTTCCTGCTTTCTCCGTTGTTTGAGCAGGTTGCTGCCATGACAGCGTTTGTAAATCATATGAAAACAGTGCCCTCTACCTACCTTTGTTGGACCCAACTTGATTAAAAAGGAGTTCACTTGTTCTGAGACCTGAAAGGACAAAAAAAGCCATGAGTCACTGTACTTCCAAGATCATCACTTTTGACCAAGGTTAGCTCATCTTCTCCTCAGAGACTCTGGCTTGTCAGGGCCAGAGGTGCACTTTAGTCTCCATACTGACTCAGAGCCCAGTGCAAGTCATCAGGGGAGAGAGACACACAACTAAATCTCAACAAAACAGGTTTATGATCTGTTTAAAACTCTCCTCCACTCAAAAACATGTTTTTCCTTCTTGTTCCTAGAGTTGAATGAATTATGTGCAGAGTTTGTTTTCACATTCATCTGCTGCTCAAAGTGGAAAGTTTCTCTGTGCTCACTGGAAATCTGATTTTTTTTTTTTTTTTTTTTAAAGGGGTGGACCCATGAGCATGATTTGTAATGATTTGAAGCCAATTCTGGTCCAATAAATCAACTTACACAAGTGTTGTGTGGAAACTTGAAGCCTCCAGTTCACAAACACTGAGAATGAACTTTACAGTGAAGGAGGAGCCAGCAGGGAAACTTTAGAGGTGAAATATGTTTGCATATTTATAGATTCTATGTTTTTTAATGGCTGACAAAAAGGACATTTTAAGCAAAAAAAGAACTTTTTCTGGTGGAAAAACCATATCAGGCACAAGTTCTTTAAAGCAGAGTATTTTATATACATCTTAAAAACAGATATGGAGGGTTTCTTTAAGATAATGTACCTAATGGTCACATGGAAGTTGCTTTACATCGTTACTGAAAGGAGCAGTTTATGACTTAGGGGACTTTTCAGGGGATTGAGTAGACAAGAGCAACATAAATCTCATGTCTGAGTATTCAAAAAATGTTCAATTGCTCCTTTAAGTTTTATAAAACGCACATTATTGTTTTTGAAGGCCACCTGACTAGCTGTTAGCTAGCATGCTAATGCTACCTAGAGGGCCACGTGGAGCTACCGTTAGGCCCACAGAGTTACTGACCGGCTGTTTTAGCAGCTAATGTATGTTTGGACAAATTACATTAACTGGTGACTGTCTAATTTCATTCAGAAAAGTCACAATTTAATGTTATTTATTCAACAACGAGACCATATGAGTCCTATGAAGGGCAACATGCTACCAGTCGTAGCCACGTGTCTGTCGGTTGAATTCGGCTTTTAATTTAAAACACCAAACCGTTTAAATTTGGGTAAAAACACCTTTTCTTTTCACAGGCAGCTGCTCGTTTCTGCTGCCGATAATTAAACCGAATTTAACGTGTAAAATAAGTCGTCACTCAATCATATAACAGAAAGGCAGCAGGTTGCAGGAGCTGCACAAACACGTAACTAGTTCTCACTGCGATACTGTCCTCATATAACATATAACACAACATATCATATTATATCATATCACAACAAGAAACGTAATATTAGTGAATTTATCTCACCATTTCCACCGGAGATATGACAGGTGAGGCGGACAGTGTCTGTCCAACAGACTGAAGACAGTGATGAAGCTGCTTCCTCGTCTTTCCATTTATTGCCGGTTGGAAACTGGTGAACTTGTGTCTGTATTACCGCCTCCTACTGGACTGGAGTCTGCAGCAGCACATTCATATTAAAGGAAAGGTTCACAATTTATCAAGTGTGTCTTAAAACAACAGTCAAAAGAGGTTTTCCTCGCTGTAATCATTCCTCCTGTTCATACTGGCTGTTAAAAGATCCCCTTCAAATGTTCATTTTGTGCAAAAATGTATTTAAAAGTCGATGTGAAGCTTATATGAGGCTTCAGCGGTCTGAGTTAGTCATATCAAGTGGATATCTGACACATTTACAGTCGTTTTAGCATCAAATTCCCTCTTTGTGTTTCCTTGTTGAGCTGCGGTGGAAGTATAGTAATAAAAAGAGGAACTTCAGCACTAAAAAGACTGTAAAGTTGAAAGATCTACTTGATTTGACTCATTTGGACGACTGAAGCTTCATATTAGCTTCAGATAAACTTTTAAATACATATTGATTGTTTCAAAGTGTTTCAATGTTCATTTAGGCTCCTGACTGTTGTTTTTTAAGACAGTGAACACGTCCTTTAAGAAACAAGTCTTTTCAAGTTTTTCTCAGCTGAACTTTGAGTAGGTAATTAAATTACTACACATTTTCCATTAAGTTTTCTCAAGATGCCTTTCTAAAGATACCTCTGCTCATTATAAATATTACATTACAACAGTACATCTTAAACAACATTAAAGCCGTTGTGCGTTCTTGCATAGACAATTAAATGTACTTTTTATAATCTGTATTTAAAAGTTATGTTTTCTGCTCCGTACGATAGGAACAAAGATGAAATGAAGTCATGACATTTGAGCAACAGAGTACTTTGTGTTAAGATAATATTTATCTTTTGCAAAATTTTAAGATGCACTAACATTAATAAATTTTAACAAAGTAAACACATGTCTACTGTAGTGAAACATTTCTGGATTCTTTCCATCCAGTTAATTCAAAAAAAAAACTTGGTTATGCTACAATAAGAATCAATATAATATTTCTAAAACTCTGCAGAAATATACAGCTTATGATGAATTTATATTGAATTTATAAACAGTATAACATCATTTAATGTGGATCTTATTCCACTTGTTTACATTTTCTGTCTCTATTATCATTTTAATTACAGTGTTGTCATGATATCTGTCTACTATCCTTCCAGGTTTGATTATAGGATTTACAAACATAGAATTACTGTTTCCTAAGAGCAGGTTACAGCAGCTGGCCGTAAGCATTGCAACATACGACAGCTGTCTAGTTATTTACATGACATGTTCTGGCAAGGTGGAAGCTCTACGAGTTCAGCATAGCATGAGCCGTTATGTCACCGATATATGAGGGATATGTGAGTGTTAACAGTGTCTCTGACTTCAAAGCATCTCTGCCAAAAAAACACACACACCGGATGTATCTTCCAGCTGTGGAGGCAGGCCTACCAAACTATCCCGAGGGAATGTTGTTGGGGGGTGGGGGGTAGGGGGAAAAAATGGGGTTTAAAGATAAGCAAAGTGGAGGAGGGGGGGGGTGGAGATCCCCCCTAATGTGGTCACGTTGCTTTGTGCGTCTTTGCAAGATAGTGAAACGAGGACTATGAACACACACACACACAAACATACTAGTTGGTGACTCAGCTTTTTGTGTGACTCATCTAGACACAAACAAACACCAAAAAGACACACCTCATTAACACTTTGAGGGAGGTGAAGCGAGTGAATGAAAGACAAGACATACAGAGAAAAAGAGAGAGAGAGAGAGAGACGGTTCCCTGACGACAAGTGGTGAAGTACAAAGAACAAGAGCATACGTTTCCTGCAGCTGTTTTGGAGAGAGAGAGAGAGAGAGAGAGAGGGGGGGGGGGGGGGGGGGTGAGAGAGAGAGAGAGGGAGAGGGGAGGGTATGAGGGAGGAGAAGTAGGGAAGAAGAAGAAGAAGAAGAAGGAGGCGAAAAAAAAAAAAAAAAAGAAGCCAACTCATCTGATACAAACAGTGTGGGCCAAAGAAAGGGGGAAGAGCTGGAGCAGCAGTGTCCAGAACGAGTGGAAAAAAAAAAAATCAGGAGTGGGAGAGCTTGAAGAGCAGTGTAAAAAGAAGACAAGACGGTGGGAGAGAAAGAGCCTGAGAGTGTGCACAGACATTGGATTGAGAAGAGAAAAAAGTTTTAACCTGACAAACAAAAGAAGAAGAAGAAAAAAAAAAGTGGGGGTTGAAGCCAAGAGAGCCCCAACATTTAGAGAGGTAAGAAACCGGAAGCAGCTTGTTAACCTTCCTTTGGTTTATAGTTGCATTTATAGAGAGATGTAATGGAGTGATTGGACTCCTATTTCTGCTCTGTGTGTTCATTTGTTACTATATATTTCGTCTATGCAATGTGTGTGTGTGTGTGTGTGTGTGTGTGTGTGTGTGCAGAGTTATGTGTGACAGATGAAACGGGGACAGGGGGAGGAGTGAGCGTGTGTGTGTGCCAGAGTGGGTGCAGGATACAGGGGTGAAAGAGTTGGTTGGTTTGGAAGCACCAGATGGGCTCTTAAAACTCGCACGAGCTTCGGTTTTAGTTTGTTTTTTTAAGTGTAAAAAGTTTAAGTCAAGTTACTGGATCAGTGGAGGACTTTTGTTGAAAACTTTGGGGGGGGGAACAAATTTCCTGTCTGACCTTGCCAGGAGATAATAAAAAGTCTGGAGAACCCATGGTGGAGTCAGATCTGTGCATGTAGGTGGTAAGTTACGCAGTATACTCTCTGTTGTACTTATAGGACAAAGTAGTAGCACGCAAATGCAAGTACTTCAACTGTTGTAGCTCATTGAAACTTTAAAAGTAGAGAATATATCAGAATATAGTGCAGTCATGCTTTTCTAATTTGTTTTTTTTAGAGATTTCATTCTTTAAGTAGTTACATATGAAGAATAAAGCAAAATCCAGACTATCTGAGGCCCTTTAAAGGAGATTTAAATTGATTATAAAGGCTAAGAAATCATATTTGAAAGGCTCTTGCTGCCACTGAATTGATTCCAGTAGATATGGAGTTGTGCGTCTTGATGCCTGTAAAGAGTATGAAATCATATTTGAAAGGCATGCAAGTAGAGCACGTCTAAGCTAGCAGATAGGAGATTGCAGTTTATACGTGCTGTGTATAAATCTTTCATGTAGCATCTTTCATCTTTACATGTAATTCTCACTGAAAGTCAGCAGACTGGAGTAAAACCTAGTAAAACTTGCACATTATTTGATATTAGGCAAGGACAGCAGAGCCTCCCCCCTCACCCCCAACCCCCCCACGCTCCTCTGAAAACTCGGACGCAGTCATATCCCCGAGGAAAGCCAGCCAGAGAGGGGACAGGAAGTCGAGGGTCAAGGGTTAAAAGGGAGGCGATTCATTATTTTCGTGACCTCCTGCAGATGTGGGGTTGTGTAATCTTCGAGACCTCAGCGCCAGGGACACGACAGAAGCGAGCTTGAGGAGAGAGAGAGGGAGAGGGGGGGAGAGAGAGGGAGGGAGGGGTGGGGGAGGCATGGTATTATGCTCTTAGTGGAGCATGTGATGCCCCGTGAACGGCAGGATGTGGAGGAAAATCATTGAATCTAATTGTGCGCCTTAACAGAAGCATGAGGAGAGATGGCTGCAGGGAGGGAAAAACAGGCAAGACATGAAGGCCTAGTCTGGGTGGAGTTCAGCTCCGGGCGCGTTGAGGGTTTAAAAACACCAAAAAGGCAAAAAGGCAAAAAAAAAAACACCTCCTATTTAGTGAAATATTTAAACTGGAAAAGTTTCTTTTTGGAAAATGGGAAACCACACCACCATTAAGCAACATTCAAAGATCCCAAATACTTCATGTGGATCATTTCATTCTGAGTCATACAGAACTTTCTAGGTATTTACGTCACCTCTCGTCATGTGAGTTGCTGTAAATGAATATGAGCTGGTGTTTCTCCTCTTTTAACAAATAATAAAAAAAGCAAGAGACAAACCCACAAGGCACAGGAAGAAAAAAAAAAAATAATAAGTGAGCGTGAATGATAGGATGTGTTGACCTTTACCCCCTGTTTATTTTAGGAGAGCTCATGTTTCAAAGCTGGGAACGCTGGGATAAGATACTCCATGCTCGCTGATGTTGTTGCGGCTTGTGAGACGCTGCCTCCGTTTACTGTACGCCTCCTGGTTCAGATTAACTGTACACGACTTCCAACAACAAATGGGTTCAATGGGTTTACAAAACCTCCGTTTATATGACTGACACATGTTACACAGCTCACTTGTTTGAAGAGAAATCAAATGCTTTCATGTCTTAGACTCACAAGTAGATACACATTAGAGGACAGATATGTTTTCATTGGTGGTTTGGTTCTGAATTTGATAAATGTCCTCGATGTAGGTTGGGAGATAATCGATGAGAATGAAATCTATTATTAATGTAGTTCATATGTTCTCCAACTGGGATCATTTCTGTTGAATTGGCTCACATACTGAAGTGAGAAATCCTCCAAAAGCCTTCAAGAAAAGGTCAATGTGCACTAGATTAAAAAGCCAGAGTGATACCGTAGTTTTAATCTCATACTTTCCTTTACTCTGTCAGAGAACAGGATGTCGACGCTGTCATCAGAAAGCAGCTCTGAAGATGCCAACAATCGCAGCTTCTGGATGGTAAGGCTGTGTGTGTGTTTGTCTTTGTCTGTGTGTCTTGCTGTCTACCAATAGAGGAGATAGAGATACACAAGATAGGCTTTTTCCTCGGTTTCAATGACCTTCCAGTCAAAACAGACTAAACAGTTTTGTCGTTCAGGTTGCGTATCAGCGTAAACAAGGCTCGTGAATAGTAACCATTGTGCACTCTGACCGACTTTCTTGGGGTCAACTGTGCTCAGAAAGGCTTTTTGTGGTAGTTTTCTGTTCATTAGGTATTGACTGTCTGCATTCACTCGATAAATCGGACAAGGTTTATGTTTCAACTGCTCTCTGCAACGTAATGGCTCTGATACTGAGGCGAGATGTTTTTATTTGTTGTGTTTTCTGCTGGATATGGTAAAGTTTCAATGTGAAATAATGGCTTCTATACAGAGATCTGCTATTTAAAAAAAAAAACATTACATGGTTTTATCCAAAGTGACTTTTTTCCCTGTTTCCTGTTGTTGTGCTAAGCTAAGCTAACTGGCTGTAGCTTCATATTGAACAGACAAACATGACAGTGGTGCTGAACTCTCATTGAACTCTTGCAAAGAATGCATTTCCCAATGTCTAATGTCAATTTCCAAATGTCAAACTACTCCTTTAAAATAAAATCTCAACCATAATGTTTTATGAGTGTCAAACATGGTGAACTTAACCTGCAGAACAAAGACTGAAAAGTTAAAAACCAGGATCAGTTTAGACCCTGAGCACCAGTTTATAGAAAGAAATAGGCCTACTCTATATATATGAGGTGATTGCTTTCCAGTCACAATATTTCCTGTAGGGATGCAACTATTGTTTGTTTTCATTATTGATTAATCTGTCAAATATTTTCTCATTTAATTGATTAGTTGTTTGTATAAAATGGTGAAAAATGTCAGTCAAAGCCTCTAAAATCTTCTTTTGTCAAGACCAACAATCAATAACCCAAAAGATATTCAATTTACTGTCATAGAAGAGCAAAGAAACCAGAAAATATTCACATTTGAGGAGGTTGAATTGGAGAATTTGGGCTTTTTTTCTTAAAAAAATGAGTCAAAATGATGAATTGATTATCAAAATAGTTAATCTACTAATCATTGAAGCTCTAATTTCATAGTTTGGAAACTTAGACGAGATGAAGAAAGCAACTAAAATATAAAAATATATCAATATCAAATGAATAAATGACAGACATGAGTAGCAACATCAATACATCATTCATGAAAAAGCAATAAATTACACATCAGCTGCATATTGTACCATAAAACTGAGCATATTGAGTTTTATAACACCTGATGATAAACTCTGTCACAAAAAGATGAACTGGTTCATAGTTTTAATTCAGCATTTTAGCTTAAATCCTATAATATAATATCTGTGATGTGTTATTTTATGACTGCAGATGACTATTCCTTTTGTAAATGCAAATCACTTCCAACTCAGCACTAATAACAAACATTTTTAATATTTCGTTAACTGGTCTGCACTCTGTTTACAAGACACGGTTCTGTTTAAAGCCGTAAACACTTCCAGCGTGCTACATCTAATTTGAGATGTGCTACCACTTTAACATTGGCTTTTGTCTCCCATTGGCCTTAATGGGCTGCCCCACTTTCATCTCTCTCCTCCTGTAATTTTGGCAGCCTCCCGTTGCGCTGGATGTGTTTCCAGGCCAGTTCCTGTCTGTGTCATCCCGCCGCTGTGCTCAAGGGCTGTCTGTCATTATAGCTGCAAAACTTAAGCTCTTCTGTTTCGTATTTACAAAGACAATGCCACTTCAAGAGGTTTGCAATCCACTCTATAGAGTATACAAGTGGGCTTTTCACACTAATAGATACAAACCTCCCGCTGTGACACTTCTGGACTCTTTACTCACCAGTGATTACTTACAGACAGTATGTGATCCCCTACAAGGCGCTGCATGATCAGGCTCTAATGTGACTTCACTCACAGGTCCTCTGACACATCGCGCAGGCTGTTTAAAGAGCTAAGTAACAAACAAAAGATCTTAGTGTTTTCCAATCTGAAACAGACTGTCTGTAGATGTCGGCCTGGATCGATGAGCCTCTTTATTCTTGTTAAGACAAACAGTTTGTGTCAGGTGTTCTCTTAGCTTGTTGTTAGTAGTGTAGAGCTGCGCTGTGTCTCATGAAATGTTTGAAAGGCACTTTGGAAGGGCGTGCATATAAAATCTGGCATATAACTACTATTTCTACTTCTATTAATACTACTACTGCTGCTGCACTATAATGCTATTTTAAACTATTACTACCATGCCACTCCTTATTGTAGAGTAGTAGTACTAGTTGTGCTACTCTAATACTTTTACTGCATTTTAATTCCTGCAGATTTTACCATCACTGCTGCTGCACTTCTTCAGCTTGTGGCTCTCTGTACTTTTTCTATGTACTGACACGCTAAAGTCTGGACAAGATCAGTTATATACATGAAAATGGGATTTTTTTTTCAACAGATGACCGTGGCCATTTTCTTTGATACTGCGTTGTGTAGCTCGGGCAGATTCTCTAGTAGCGGATTTGCATCTGCCTCTGAGATTGGCCAACTGGGTCTCTGCAGCGTTGCCGTTGGCCTCAAACTGGATTCCTCAGCTGTTTCTGTTTAATTCGCAGACGAGTGAGGAGAGTCAGTGTAAACCACAACAGAGGCCGAAAGAAAGGAAAGTAAGGAAAGAAACCAGAGCGAGGGAGAGGAACACTGATTTGAAGTTCACCAATTTGATTCTGAACGAAACATAAAAAAAATAGTGTTTCATAAAAAGCACATTTGCTGCTGATTGCTTTGTTTGAAGGCTGTTAGTGCAAAAGTAAAAAACATTGTTAGAGTCTTGGTGATGGACTCACTTTGGTGCAGTTTTTCCTCCTATCCATGCATACTTGTCCTGAAAAGATTCCTTCCTAATGCAATTCCAATGTAATAAAAAAACAAATTCTACAGTCCTTGTTTCGTGCAGAAAAGCATCCCTCAAGGGGACATAACATACTTTTTGTGATTTTCTGTCATTTATATTGTTATAATGTCGGATGTCTGTGTTGAACATGGTCAGAGCTCCAAAACTTGAGGTGAACATATGTGAAAATGTTGCCTTCAAGTCAAAATCCAGGGCTTCAGCCTGCTGTTAACGCTTTGTTTGCAGTGTGACTTCTACTTCCTCCTCATGATGACGTCACAAACAGCCGTCTGTTCCTTTATTGATAAGGTTGTTCTTTGGGTTGTTTGCGTTGTCCAATCGCATATGTCAGCTTGAACATGTACGGAAGTATTTGAGAAGTTGACATTTTGAGTATCCTGCTGCTATAATTTGTTGTTGTAGCCTCCAGATCTGGTGGAAGTCTGCTGAGGGGAAGTTTCCTGAAGCTAACCAATCAGAGCAGAGTAGGCGTCCTTAAAACGGCCTGTTTCAGACAGAGGCTGAACTGAGGGGCTGCATATAGAGCCAGTATAAGATAAATAAGGAGTTTTATGAACTGTAAATCATGCAAAGATATTCCAGTATAGCTCCAGAATAGAAATATAGACCTGGAAGTGTACATGATACGTCCCCTTTAAGTTCAGCCAAAGCAGATAAGAGGCTTCAGCAGTCGTTCATATCAAGCGAGTGTCCTCCAAAGTCTTTTTAGTACAAAATTCCCTCTTTGTGTTTTTGTTCCCTTCAGTTCAGTTAGGAAGCAACATTCAGGAAAACACAAAAGAGGGAATTTAGTTGTAAAATGACCCTTTGGAAGACACCCACTTGATTTGACTTATTTAGACTCATTGAACCCTCATATTAGCTTCAGCTGAACATTTGATTAAGATGCTTTTTTTGCACAGATTAAGGACTGCAGATTTTGTCCCCCATCTCTCACATTGGAACTGTGTTAGAAAGGGATCGTTTCACATCCAGTATAGAGAGGAGGAATCATTACAGACACCAGAAACCCTGTAAATGTTCATATGAGCATGTGACTATAGCATAAAGACCAGCAGATAGATAGCATAAAAATGTGAACAAAATCCTTTAAAACTATAAAAGCAGAAGGGCAGAAAAATTATTTATATGGCAAATTAAAAAAAATCACATACCTTAAAGAATGCATTCTTATAAATATTCTCCCGTCTTAGATCCTGATCGATCGAAGCTACCTAATAGCATCGTGTTACAACTGCTGTCAGTGCTGCCGACATGAATAGACTTAACCTCTTGACCTTTGCAGTGCACCTGATTTTAATTAAGAGTCTAATTAGAATCAAAGAGCTCATCAATTAGTCATAAAGTAAGTAAGTATACAAAAATACACTTTGGTGGAATACTCTGTTGCTCACAGTCGATTAAAGGTTGGCTGTTGTTATCTGAGTAATGAAATAACATTGATCGTTGTGATCATCAAAGAAACTGTCCAGGATGTATTTACTGTACGTGTAAAACATGCAGACAGCATCAATTACAACCTCATTATGAATCTAATTAGAGTGATATAATCCCTTATTAAGAAAATCAAATGTCATAGCAGTAAAAGCACAGGTGTAACTAATAACATTAATGATGACTCCGTTACAATTAGCTTCCCCCGGTAATTAATATATCAATACAGGAACTGGAACTTCATTAGCAATGTTTATTTTTAATACTTTTTGTTATTTTCACACATGCAGTGTTGCTGTTTCCAACTTCAATAACTCACACTGAACAGAAACAAAGTAACATAGAAAGAAATGAGTTAAATCAAATCAAATAAATGAAGATAATGATAATAATATGTAATACATACAAAAAATAGACTTCTATATAGACTATTATACTGTACCTATGTGTCATTTACACTCTTGTGTTCGTATATTGTATATATCTATATATTCTGCTGTACAGTTCATCATTTATTATCAATATTAATACTTACACCTGTCAGCCGGTAGAAGGCTCTATTCACTTCTACTTCTATTCACTTATGTCTACTTCCTACTCATATATATATATATATATATATATATATATATATATATGTATAAATTTATGGTATTTACAGTGAGTGTTTTGTTTCAGATGAGCTAACACAGCATGCCAACTTATATTGTGTCCAGCGCCTTTTAATCTCGCTGTCTAAATGTGCCAGTGACTCTCAGATAGAGTATGACAGAAAGTGAGAAGGAGAGTAGGAGTGAGTGCTGAGTAGGAGCTGCCGGCGGCTGCCAGGAAAATTGCAGAGAGATTTCCAAATTCCACATCCACAAACAACACACTTGCTTCAGATACACTCTGGGCCTTTTCCTCTTCTGCCCTCTTGTCCTCCCCTCTCTCCGTCTGGCTTTTTATGGCCAGGGCCTCGTCTACATGTCCGCTGACCACACCCCGCGCTGCTGCCTCCACCGCCGCCGCCGCTGCCGCCGCCCAGAGTTTACCACAGGAAACCTAATGCCAGTAAAGTGTCACTTGTGGCGAGTAGGGGTTGACCTTAGACGGCTGCAGCAGTGTCACAGCTGTGAAAAGTAAAGAGAATGAATGCCGGACCTTGTTATGACTACTGACTGGAGAATGTCATGACAGACTAGCAGAGGCAGTTGGTCTCATAGTAGAAGTAGAAGTCGCAGCAGTAATGCTAATGGACATTTTACATGTCAGACTTCTTGACATCGAAGTGTAACTCCAGTTAAAGGTTGTGTACATGCTGGTTCACTGGCACAACTTACTGGGGGACACCTAAATGAAACAGAGCAATCATTAAACAAGTAGTTTCACATTTTGAGAAACACACTTATTTGCTTTTTTGGTGTGAATTACAGTAGATTGACACCACTCTCATGTCTCTATGGTAAATATTAAAGGTGCAGTGTGTAGAATTTAGTGGCATCTAGTGGAACAGACTGTTTTATGGAAATGGATGTTTTAATTAGTGTATAATCACCTGAAAATAAGAATCGTTGTGTTTTTGTTACCTTAGAATGAGCCCTTTATATCTAAATAGGGAGAAGGTCGTCTTCTATGGAGGCCGCCATGTTGCCATGTTTCTACAGTAGCCCAGAATGGACAAACCAAACACTGACTCTAGAGCGGGCCTTTCACATTTTTTTTACGAGTTTCATGGTCACCGCCACATGCTTGGAAGGGGGAGGGGGAGGGGAGAGGTATTCAGTTGGTTGCAATCTGCAACTTCACCACTAGATGCCACTAAATCTTACACACTGGTCCTTTAAACGATATGTCTGGTGATTTCCTATATTTTTCTTATTGTCAACTAATCTCAGAGCCAAAAGAACAATGAACTGATGTATTTAAAAGTATCGTGTGTGTATCCAAAGCCTGATATATCTTATTCCTCTGTGCCGTAGACCTCCGTCGTTGCCCAAAAGCAATTAAAAACATGCCTTACCACCAGCAGCCGGCTAGCTTAGCTTTGCACAAAAATTGGGAAACAGGGAGCAGTTTCCAAACGACCAGTGGAGACTCCAGGTAGTTACTGCTCTCGGCCAAGAAATAGCCCGGCACATAACCCCCAATAAAACAGCAAACTGTTGGTTTTACGATTAAATAAATTATGTATAACGCGTTAATTGGAGAGCTTTAGAGGAGCTGGTAGGTTGATTTTATTACTTTTGGACAAAGCCAGGCGAGCACTTTCCAGTCTATGCTAAGCTGAGCTAACTGGCTGCAGCAACACATTTACCAGACAGATATGAGAGTGATATTGATCCTCTCATCTAACTTTTGGCAAGAGAGTGAGATGAGAAGATATATTGAACTATTCCATTAACGCTATTAATTACAGCGCTTTTAGTGCTTGTCACGGTGCAGCAGTCGAAGTAGAAAACGTCTATAGATGGAGTATTTGTAGTCGCAGTAGTAGTAAGTAAGTTGTAGTAGCAGCAACAGTAGTCGATGTACGACTAGTGATGAAAACTAAAGGTGATTGTTAATTGGTAATAGCTAAAAAAATTGGCACAAACTAATAATCTAGTATTTTTCAGTTTTGTACGTCTATATTTTTCATACTGACTCTCCTGTTTGTTCCTCTTTATGAAGCGTACTGTTGTTTTGTTTACTTTTGTTTACTAATGATAGTAGTACAGGTATAGCAGCGACAGTAGTGGTTGTAGTAGTACTTATAATAAAGGAATATTTTATTTTGAGTAGTATATATATGGTAGTAACAGTAAAAGTCAGCATTTTAGTGTTCACTGTGTTAGTTTGTCTAATTAAGTTTATGGTCTGCATAAACTAAATGAGACAACAGTACAATTAGGAGCAAACTCTGAACAGATGTGTTATTTTGTACTCTGGCACTGAAACAAATGAAGAAAATGAAATGAAAGACTCTTCTAAATATTGACAATATGCAGCAGAGTCTTTATATATTCTCAATGTGAAAATAAGGACACTGGTATCACTGGGCTTATGCACTCGATCTTCCTCTCTCTTTGTGTCACGGCAGCCTGGGAACTATCAGCGCACTGTGAAACGAACAGAGGACTCGTTCCAGGCCTGTAATGACATAGTGGCGTGTTTCCAAGAGAGGGCTCGCGTGGAGAGGCAGTACGCCCAGCAGCTCAGTGAATGGAGCAACAAGTGGAAACCAGTAGTGGACTCCAGTGAGTAACAGCAGCATCTAATGTGTCTAACATGATGAAATGTGAATAATTATCATACAATCCTTTGTGAGAAGAGACGGTAATACTTTTTGTTTTCTAGTTTCTGCTTCATGTAATTAGTGGCTGTCATCAGAATGGTTTCTATGATGCAAAAAATGATATTTTTTATATATAAAATTAGATTAAGTGGTAAGATGATGATGCACAAAAGCAGCAGAGCATGTTAGACATATAATAAAAAGAAATATGTGCAGTGTGTCATTATAAAAATATAAAAAATGCCAGACTAGCTTACTAATAAGTGTGTGTGATTCCCTGGTCCATCTCCTCCTCCTCCTCCCCCTCCTCCTCATCCTCCCTCAGGTCCACTGTACGGATCTCTCCTGAAGGCTTGGCAGTGTTTTCTCTCTTCCGCTGATCGTCTGGCCTCCTTACACGCCTCCATCTGTCGCTCCCTGGTGTCGGAGGATGGAGACCGGGTCAGGACCTGGCAGAAAGACACCTTCCACAAGAAGTTATTTGGAGGCTTCAAGGAGTCCCAGGACACCGAGACGGGCTTTGCACGTGCTCAGAAGCCCTGGGCCAAACGCCTCAAAAAGGTCTGAAAAATTTTGAGGCAGTTTCTCCTCTCTCCTTCTCCAGATGATACTGTTTATTATTCTTATTTATTCACATTTATTCACCACTCTAGTGTTCAAGATCTGTACACAGAGGCAGTGTAGTAGCTTCTACACTAGTTACAGTGTAATAACATTTAGTTATAGCTTTAAATAAGGTGGTTTCCAACATTTATTATCAAAGGATAGTTAATTAAACATCATGCTTTTTCCTACAGCACATTGGCTGATATACCTTTATTTTCACACATGCACTCAGTACAACCACACTCTTCTTCTGATTTCTAGTAAACAGCTGACGTAGTTGGTAGCTCAAGGCGTTTTGGAGTTTGTTTTCGGGAACATTTCAAACTCAGCCAGTCAAGGACTCCAGTGACCTGAACCAGACACATTTGAACCAGAAACCCATTTAACAACACTTTCTCTTTTTTAATGCAACACTGTTTTACTTATTCAAAAACTGATTTGACTTTATCAGATCATTCTTCTCAAATGTTCCTTCCCAAGGCGAACACATTTCATATATATATATATAACAAAACACAACAAAAAGAAATACTACAGACAGTATACAACAAGTAGCTGCAGTGCAATAAATTTCCTACACAGGAGAAACTGAAGCTCACGTAGAAGCCAAACGCTGTTTAACAGTGTGACTGTTTTGAGTGCAGCTTGAGAAAAAGAGGACATCCATCAAAAGCAGAATTACATATTTGCATCAGAAATATATACGCAGGCCCCCTCAGGGAATCAATACTAAACTTCTGCAACAAGACAAATGGGGAGTGATTCAGTAAATGGCTTCAATTCAACGGCCATATTTAGACCACAGGGACCTAATGCACTGCTATTTAATCACTAGGATGATTTTCCAAAAGTCAGATGTATCTGTTTTTATCATTAGCTGCAGGTTAAACTGCTTTGGAGTGGATGGTATGGTTGTTTGTTGCATGTCAAATCCATGTAGACAAACTCCTTTGTAAACTACATACAGTTCTACTTAATGCACTTACATTTACTGCAAAATAAAGATACGGTTTGGTTGGTACACAGCTGGATAAAGCCAGGCGGGCGTATCATAAGGTGAGCCGTAAGGAGCAGGCAGCCAGAGAGCGAGAGGAACACGCTCAGGGAAACCCGGACGTCGCCATCGACAAACAGAAGAAGATCCAGGAGGAGAGAGAGCTGGCTCAGCAGGAGGCCGAGAAGGTAAACAACACGTTTCATCTCGTTATCATGTTGAAGTGTTTAGTCTCATTGATTATTTTATTGGTCCTATTTGTTTTATTTCACCTATTTGGGGATCTAAACAGCTACTGAGTTGTTTTAAAGAGTCTTAAGTTGTCTTTATGATGTAATATTTTATATGATTGTATCGGAATTTCTACTAATGATTTATAATTGCAGTGTTTGACTCTGATTTTGTGATGTAGTTACAGACATATTTTGTGTTATTTGCTTTCTGTTGTTGGTGTTGTCGATGCCTATCTCAGCCAGGATACGCTTGACAAAGAGATTTGTAATCTCAGTTAGGTGACTCAAAAATGTGTAAGTGATTAAGGGCAGCCGGGAGTTTTTAACCACCTTAGTCAGTGGCGCCAAGATAACAACTAAAGGCATGAAAGAACAAGACTGTGAGCTGGTCAACATAGATGTAAATAAAGCTCTAAAATCATCTTTGCAAGTCTTTTATGAGGAATGAAAAGCATTTAAAGCATTTGTTAAGGATACAAAGTGTGTGTTTTGGAAATAATGCAATGAAACTTACCAGAAATGTGTTTGTTTACAAGAAAACCATAAATAGATCAGTGTCATTTTAAATATGACACTGATTGGCCAATGGGAGGCGCTGTACATCAGGTCAAACCAGAATTACATATTTTTATACCAATTATGGCAACTAAGGAAAGTATTATTCATGGTAGGCAATATTTGTCTTATTTTGTTTTGTAAATATATTGATAGTATACATTTATTTTTGGTTTTGGCTTTGATTAATTCTGAATTGAATCGTTTTTGAATTGTTTTGGGGCTATTTGATTTGGCTTTAGTTATTCTGTATAATGCAAATATTGTTTTTTGTCATTGTTCTTTCATTTAAATCCAGTGTTGTTGAAGGAAATATTGTAGTTTTAAATTTCCAAGATGTGAGACAATAAGATGTCACCAAGAAATGCACGAAAATGAGATTTATGTACAATCCATGCATGGTTTTAGTTTATTTTAGTTATTTTAGGGGAAAAAGCAATATAAAGTTTTGGTTTTAAAACTGAATTTCTTTCATAATCTCACTTCTCACATCTAGTTTTAGTTAATGTTTGTCTAGTATTAGTGGTTAGAGAAGGGTTACCTTTTTTCTTTTGTTGGTTTCTATGAATATGTAAATTCAAGAGCAGCACATGAAAATAAAACTATATTTATATTATTTATTTACAGGTTCGTGGCCGCTATGAGAAAGTCCTGGAGGAGGTGAACCGCTACGCTCCTCGCTACATGGAGGAGATGGAGTCCATCTTTGACCAGTCGCAGGACGAGGAGCGTAAAAGGATCGTCTTCCTCAAACAGGCTTTCCTCTCCATCCACAAACACCTGGACATTACCAACAATGAGAGGTTTGTGTGTGTGTGTGTGTGTGTGAAAAACAAATCTTTAAACACTAAAACCGCCTATTTATTGAAGATCAGTGCGTGTTGTCAGACAGGTAGAACAGTTTGTGGTTTTCTCAGCTCGTCTCCTGCTGTGCATTCGGAACTAAACATGTTAAAATCAATCATTTTACTTAATCTAGCCTTAATTAAAAGCTGTTCCACTACATATTACCACATGAGTGTTCCTCTTCCACTCTAATAAAGGAAATAATCACTAAGACAGCAACTTAATTACTTTATAAAAATCTGCAGGGGCCACAGGGGGGATGTGGGGTAGATGAGAGAAATTATATACTCTATTAATCTGCTTAATTTATTGGCAACACTTTACTTCAAATGCTCCGGATGGCAGTGCATTCAGATTATGTGCCAATTAGATCTTTAAATAAACTTTTATTTCCATATAATCATCTGGGAAACATCAGTAAGTTAAATTCGAATGAACGCCACGCCGTTAACTATACAGCTGTCCCCGAGGGCATCCGATCGCTTACATTCCTGCATGTTGTGTTTATTATATCATGCTCGGATTATGACGAATAGTAAAGCCTTATGAGCACCACTTCAAGTTAAATGGCATCGTTTTTTTTTGCTCTCTTGGGCTTGAGTGAAGGTTTAAAACCGACAGCAGGAATGTGAAGTGTTTCTTAAAAATATCTTGAAGGGTATTGATTTTTTTTTTGTGTGTTAATCTTATTTATTTATCCTCGCTCAGCGTGAGGGCCGTTTACAACGAGCTCCACAACACACTGATGGCCATCGACGAGCAGGAGGACCTTCGCTGGTGGAAAAACACCCACGGGCCCGGCATGCCCACCGACTGGCCTCACTTCCAGGTTAGTCTTTTATTTCTTTCCACCATTTCTATAAGTTATATTAAGGTGAAGTTCAAATATTTACAGTCTGCTTGTTTTTTTTAGGAATGGACGCCTGAAAAGAAAGCCAAAAAAGGGAAGAAAGAAGCTGAACAGAAAGTATCGATAGACAGGAAGTGAGTAGATTCATCCCAAAGGAAGTTGTTATGTGCAAGTCTGATGCAGTGTAGCTGTGAATGGTTGATCACACATCACCATCTGTCTCACTGTCTCCCCTTTATTTCCTTCTTCGTCTTCGTTTCCTCTAGTGTGATGATCGGAGGAGTGAAAGTAAGAGCTCTGTATGACTATGTTGGACAGGAGACGGACGAACTTTCCTTTAAAGCAGGTAAACACACAACCACAAACCTACAAAATGTACTGTGTTTGTTTATTTATTTGCACAATATCGAAATAGAAGATAACATAAAAAGTCAAGTAAAAAAATGGGTTAAGACACAAGGAAATATGCTTATAATCACAAGAAATGTGCAAACAGAGCCAAAAACCCAAAAGGTTTATCATGTGGCTCCTTTAGAAGAAAATTAAGCATCACAGCATCGTGTTTCTGGGTCTAAATATCTAAATAAAATCAAAATTGTGTGGCAAAATTTGTGAAAATTCAATTCAGTTCGGTTTTATTTATATAGCACCAAATCACAACAGAAGTTGTCATGGGGCACTTTTCACATAGAGAGCCGGTTTACACTGTGCTCTTTAATTTACCGAGACCCAACATTCCCACATGAGCAGCGCTTGGCGACGGCAGCAAGGAAAAACTCCCCTTTAACGGGAAAAAACCTCAAGCAGAACCGGGCTCTAGGTGGGCGGCCATCTGCCCTGACTGGTTGGGTTTAGAGAGAGACAGAAGGAGGGCAGGGAAGAGGAGAGAGAGAGAGACATACAGAGAAGCATAATAATAACAATAATAACAATAGCAACAATAATAATAATAGAAATATGACTAATAATAGAAGCAGCAGGAGGCGTCGAGCTAGGCAGCAGTCGGTCCGCAGCCGAAGGTCTCCTGTGAGATGAGAAAGCACAAAAACTCCGGGGAAGATGCCAAGTTGGTGACATGCATTAATGGTACATGAATGCGTACAGATGGAGAGGAGGAGGAGGAGAAGGAGGAGGAGGAGAGAGGAGCTCAGTGCATCAATGGAAGTCCCCCGGTAGTCTAGGCCTATAGCAGCGTAACTACGGGCTGCTCCAACGCAAGCGTGGTCGTCCCAAACTAGAAATCTAAAAACTAGAATCTACAAATTGTTCAGAATAGAAACGTACCAAAAAATAAACAAAACGTCTGGGGATGAATTTACAAAATTACTTTGAGTTGGGGATTGAGTTGCAGATTTTAAGACTTCTAGTTTTTTCTAAACCGGGCGTTTGAGGCTCTTGATAATGCTGTTCCTGGTTTCATTGTTGTGAATGGTGCTAAATGTACTGAAATAAGTATTAGAGGAATACCAATAAATAAACTCAACAACCTGAAGTTGATTA
Source organism: Thunnus thynnus (assembly GCF_963924715.1). Lineage (NCBI taxonomy): Eukaryota > Metazoa > Chordata > Actinopteri > Scombriformes > Scombridae > Thunnus > Thunnus thynnus. The sequence goes on along the minus strand of NC_089533.1, from coordinate 5,947,529 downwards.
ATTTGGAAAAAACTGAGAATGGCAGATCTTGCAAAAAGAGATTAGCATATAAAAGCCATATTACAGATATAAAGGTAAATAATGGAATAATACAAACATAATGTAGTGCTGAGATTAAGCTTGTATCTTGTTTTGCCAATAATCCCTATGTTTATTTATTTATTTATTGCTATTTTAAATAATAATACATTTAATCATATTAGTATGTCATTTCCAGTTCAACTTATTGTCTATAATTACTCCAAGGAATCATGTTGAAATGTCTGAAAGCATAGAGTTTATAGATTTGTTTTCCGAGTTAGACCCTAATAAAATGAGTTTTCTTAACATTAAATCTACAAACTACATCAAAAAGGATTAATTATGAACTGTATGTTTAATAGTGTTTATTATTTCATGAAATTACTGTAAATCAGCATATTGTGAAGCTTTATTTTTTCCTAATTTTAACTACCAAAAAGTCTCTTTCTCCCTGCAGGTGAGGAATTCTTGAAGGTCGAGGATGAGGATGACCAGGGCTGGTGTCGGGGGATGAAGGACGGCGGTTGGGAGGGGCTTTACCCAGCCAACTACGTCGAAGTGGTGTAGTTACCGCATGTAGACTGAAGATGAAAGATCTTATTGATTTCACTGTGGGAGCCACAACCTGGTTAGAAGTATCAAACACATAAAAAACCAAGTGCTGTAAAAAAAACACCAAGTAGCTGTTAGCCAAAGACGTGTGATGACAGTTTAATCGCACTATGGCGGATATTTTAGCATACAGAGATTTTTTTAAAAACTACCCACGTTGTGTGATCTCCTGAAGGATTTTGACAAATGTTTTAATATATACAGTATGCATAGACCACTTGTATTGAAGCCATATGATAAACAATGCTTTAATGTAAAGTAAAATATGCTGGACTCTAAAGGTACACTATATAACTAACTATTTGGTGCTAAAATTGCATTACAGGACTGCTTTGAGATGATTTGAGTTTTTTTTTTGCACCTCAACACACAATGCTATTAAAATGCTCACAAAGCTTCACGACATAAGAGGAAAGTGACGCTAATAATGTGATTGTAATTAACCCGGAGCAGCCTTACAAACGGAGTCTGCTTGATAGATGTAGATATGAGCTGCATTTCTCTTCTGTTTTTGTGGTTTAAAGGAACAGACTGAAATGATGTGGAACGTGGTTGTTTGCTGTCAAATAGCTACGCGGTGAGATGAAGATGCCAGATTCATCTCTCTGTGTGGTAAACTGCTAGCCTAGCGCTAGCCTAGCGCTATCAACAGTGAAAAACATACAATCCAGGAACTCCAATGCTGTCCTTTTTTCTTTTAATAAGAACAATATATGAAATGACAGTGTGATATGTGTTGGTAGTGATGAATTATCAGCGACTCTGCAGTTCCCCTAGGCTTTAAGGAGCTTTATAGCGAGTTTTAGCTCATTGTTTAGCTGTCCGGCTGCAACTATACTGTTTCGCTTCACTCTCAGCGCTCTCATAGTGTTGTTTTCGGCAGCAGGGGGCAGCTGTTTTCAGAGAAAAAGGTCTAAAAAGCCTCTGTACACTACCTGCTCAGCACCAAACGGCAGCCAGATAAAGTTAGCAACTAGCTGGCTAACATAGTGGAGCATTTAGCAGCTAAAATATTTTCCTCAGGAGTTAGTGGAAACCAAAAACAGCTAAAAAGAGTTATTCTGTATCTGCTTGATGTTAGGCAAATATCTGCTGGTTTAATTAAGAGCGGATCTGCTGACTGCACACAACATCTTAAACATCCTTTCCTTGTAGTTGGGTTGCCAGGTTAGAGCTCTGCCCTAAATCTCCTTTGAAAGCAAAATTTAGGTGACTTTTGGATGTATTAGCAACAAGTTTGGCAGCTAACAAAACGTATAATATACCTATTGAAGATACTGACAGGCTACTTCCACTCAACAAGTATATTAAACTTTGTAAATGGATAAAGATTGAAACATAGCCTCCTTTTTATAATAGTATAATCAGAATAATGCACTCTGAGGTGTACCGATAGGGAGAATAACAACTCCACATCATTCTATATATTCTTATACAAAGACACCTTGTTGTGTGTTATCTCTTCATGTGTAAATAAGACACTTTGGAGATCTTGGAAGGCATATTTTTTCAATTTTGATGGAGCAAGGCTAGGAATTTCCCCCTTCTTCTAAAAGCTGGGACCCATTTCCAGAGAGCATGTTAAAGCCAAGAAGTTCTTAACCCATGTGCCTTTAAAACGGGAATAAAGATAATCTTTGCCACAAGATGCTTTTAGCAAACATGGCCCAGGTCTAAACATGCCCTAGATATAACATTATCTCTGCACAAGATGTTCAGAGATAAAACTGATATCGCTCTTTTTCATCGGATTCTCGCTTTGACGCCAAACACGCATATAGAATTTCAGACTGTTCCTTTAAGATAAGTAACTGGGGAACAAGTAGTTTTCCTGTCTGTCTGTAATATCAAATCATGTGTTGCTATATGTATGTATGTATGTATGACGCCTATCATGGAGAAGATCTTTACCAAAGTAATGACATAGCTTCCAGAAAGTGCTGGGTTTGCTCTGCTACTGTCTTTAGCCTTATTCAGTATCTGTGTATGCTCTTCTCTCCAAAAAAAACAAAAAACAAACAAAAAAAAACCCTCCTCTTGTGGCAAACCGCCTGTCTTTTGGAAATAAAAATTGAAACTGTTTCACACAAAGTAGAAGTATTATTGAATTTGAGATGAAAAGAATGAAAGAGTGTGTGTGTGTTTGAAAGAGACAGAGTGAGAGTTGTTGCATTTATGTGGGTTTGAGCTTGTGAATCACCCTGCCATCATCCTCTCTAGAGTCCCCGAGTCTCGCCTGTGGATGTTATTACATGGGCAGAGCTGTCAGCTGTCACACACACACACACTCACACACACACACACACTAACACAACAGTCACTTTTAAGCCTTGTGTCCATGTCAAGCGAACTGTGTCCAGGTCAAACGCTGCACTTTATCTCAGTCAGCTGACATCAACACATGGCCATCTGCCAAGCAAACCGCCCCATTAACCACTGTTTATGTTTTTTTTTTTTTTTTTGCAGCCAGCCAATAGCAAACAGCGCGATGATAAATCCTGGTATATTGTTACAGATTCAGATTCAGATCAATTTTATTATCCCACACGGGGGAAATTAGTTTGGTCCAGTGCTCCAGAATACCCAATAAGACCACTGCATCATCATTATAAAACACATTTGATCCCACTGAGACTGAATAAAAACAATAAATCTAATTAAAACAGTCAATCCACAATCAGTAAAATCAAATTTAAGTACAAGAGACCAGCTAAGAGACAATAAAACCTGCTTGTTTTACAGGCCGATGGCTTGAGGAATAAGAGTTCTTGTATCTACTTGTTTTGAGTTTTCTTTGTAGAAGTCTCTGTCACCGGGTCAGGATGTTGCTGTGGAGTGAAGGGGATGGGTACTATCTTGTGAAATTGTTTCTAGTGTTTGGAGGATGAGTTTGGTTGACAGGCCGGCGGTTGTTTCTTAAACGCCTGTGATTTTCCTCACTGTCCTGACTTGTCGTTGTAGCCCGGCTCGGTCCTGTTTTTATTCACGTCACTAAAGCCCGTTCGATTGAGGTTAAAAGCAACTTCAAAACACTGGTGAGAGCGAACAAACAGTGGAGCGTGGGCAGTGTCGCCGCTGCCACACATGTAGTTTTGCCGTAAATACAAACGAGGATGGTCTGGGTGGTCTAGGATGGTCTAGGAATGTCTGTTTCCACAGCAGTAGTTGAGATAATGATGTCACCCTGGAAGGAATTTCCTCACCGGATGACAGTTTTCTTGCTTTCAGCAGATGTTGACCTATCCGTCGTCACATAGACTGTCTCAGTTGAGTTTTGACACCACTTCCCCGTGATGCATTTATCTCTGACGGAATAAGGGAAGACCCTCGAAAACATTGAGAAGACAGAGTATATCCAACACAAGCGCTTTCATCTCTTTCATCAAGGATTTTGATTAGTGAGATTACAAAGCCCATGCATAAAAATGTACACAGGTATAAAACGTAGAGCTGCATCAGTTGATTAATCGATTAGTTGATACACTGAAAATTTGTCGCCAACTTTTTTTGATACTTGATTAATCATTTTGTCATTTTCTAAGAAAATTTAGTCCTATATGACAGTAAACTGAATATCTTTGGGTTGCATCTTGGGCTTCGGGAAACAGTGATGAACATTTTTTTACCTTTTTATGACATTTTGTAGACTAAACAACTAATGAAGAAAATAATCGTCCGATGAAGTGATACTGAAAATAATTGTTTATTGTCTTTCAGTCTCCTATTCTATTCTATTACTCTTACCTTTGTATTAATGTGTATTATCTGAGCTATGTCTAGCTATGTTAGCGTTGTAAAGGATAATTTTGATGACTTTATACTACGTCTCTCCTCAACAGCTTAAAATAACACACTTAACATCACTTTAAGTATGTTTGCAACTTCATTAGTTTTTCCTTCTTTTATGAAAGTTGTTTATAATCATCATTTCAAAGTGATGACATGTTTTAGATGTCTGCTACAGAAAGTGATGCAGTAGTTTGTAGGTGTTTGGGCTGTAAAACCTGGATAAATACAACAGATTTTCATACGTATCTATGATTGGTGTTGACTCCCAACATGGGAATCCATTTTGTTTGGAATAGATATTCCTAAAAACGTGATTATATATTTGTTCATACATAGCTCATATAACATATAGCACGTGATATATTTCCTTACTTGATGTGAGAACAATAACTTTATTGACATTTCTATATTTTGGCAACTTCATCAAATGTACAACTCAGTTTGTGTCGATGAAAAGGTTTACCACTGCTCTACATGTTGTATTCTTGATTTAAAAAGTTGATCATGCAATCATTCTTCTTCTTCTTCTTCTTCTTCTTCTTATTATTATTATTATTAGCAGTATTAGTATTAGTGTTATTAGTATTATTATTTTTGCACATACAACAGTGGAGTCTGTGGGTCAACAAATGAGCCGATGTCAACAAAATTCAAGAGTTGTACAATATAACAATGCATTTATTTTTTTTAACATGGTCGTGTGTTTGGTAAATAGGCAAGACAAGTTTATTTGTGCAGCACATTTCAACGAGACGATTCAAAGTGCTTTACATAGAACATAAAAGGCATCGAGACAGAATATAAAAGCAACACAAGGCAATATAAAAAGACATTTAAATACAATTAAAAAGTGTTTAATTGGAAATAAAAATAAAGCTAAAATAGAATTAGACGGATAAAACAGGAGAATAAAAGTTACAGTGCAGTGTAAGATATTAAACCTCAAATTTAGGTTAATAAAAGGCAGCAAACAGTCTTCAGCTGTGATTGAAAAGAACTGAGAGTTGCAGCAGACCTGCAATTTTCTGGGAGTTTGTTCCAGATATGTGGAGCATAAAAACTGAACTCTGCTGCTTCTCCAGGTTTAGTTTGACTCTGGGGACAGAAAGCAGATCTGAGAGGTCTGGATGGTTCATAACGTAGCAGCAGATAGGAAATTTATTTTGGCCCTTAAACCATTCAGAGCTTTATAAACCAAATAGTAACCAAGGACAATAAACTTGTTGTCGCTGGTCAGTTCGTCTACTAAACATAGACAGCGCTTCAGCTCACACCGACAACACTGAGTAATATTTACACTGTGAGGAATAAGCAGGCAATTTAACATGAAACAATTAATCAAGAAGAAGTTGACCAATGAATAAACCCTTCGTGACACCTAAAAAAAAAGCCACTTTAGCAAGAGACGCAGCACAAAGGCCACAGGCAGTGGCCGGCTGGCAAGTAGGGGGGGGAAAAAAAAAAAAGTCACTTTGTCATGAGTCATCCTTCATCTTGTTTTCAACAAGCGGGAGAGTACATTTATGGGGAATGACAAACTGAGACCATGACCTGAGTGCTTGTTTTCCGCAGTGAAGTGTTCTGCCAGCTCTGATACGGACTCTATTTCGTCTTGGCTTTAATCCACAGAACCTATTAAAGAAAAAGGTTATTACCAGCAAATACACTGCAATCCTGAGTAATCGCGCTCATCTTCAAAGAAGTAGGCTATTTCTTTGCCGGTGGGAGTTGAGTCTTTCAGGAGGAAACTGAACTTAATTCATACTTTGATAAAAAAGTAAAAAATGATGCAAACAATACATGAAAGCAAAAAAATCGACAAAGTGGCTGCTCCACCTGTGGGCCACTAAGACACATCACAGAAACTTATAATTGGCAGTGGAGAAATTTGACCTGCATAGCTCTCATTGTCTTCTCCAGTCACATTAGAGGAAGGTTTGAAGAGTAGCAAGGGGGACAGCGAAAGAGTAAAATCAATACTGGAAGAGAGATTTTTCTGGAAATTTACATCTTCTAACACACTCTGTTGACATCTATTTTGATTTTTCACCTCACAAAACCTCAACGCAGCACGTCTCAGTCATTTACATTCATCAGTTTGAGCTCGTTTCATACCGTAGGTGCAACATAATCACACACACACACACATACACAGACACTTGTTTGTCAGAACAATTATGCGTGGAAACATCTCATTTGCATTCAGCCCCATAATATTCAATTTGATACCACTCAGCTCTCAAATACAAACCGCTCCACGGTGTCAAGCTACTGAGATCATTACCCGCTCTCAGTGTAGGAGTGCTGACCCTTTAGACTCATATTTAACGCGTAAGACTTTCTGATTGACGGTTCAGCAGGTGAACTGCTAATGTCAACACTCACTCACACAGTCACGTTTTTTTTTTGTCTTGTCGAGCATGGAGGCCTGTGTTTCGAACGGGTCGATGTCATCCAGCAGAGGGAGCTAAAAGATCAGCAGCGCGAACCCCTTGGCAGGCCCTGTCTTGAGGAGAAATATGCACGCCGGGGTGGCAGCATAATGGGAAAATGTCTTTATTCCCTCATCTCTCATGTGGTGACAGGCAGAACTTTAGGTTGCCATGGAGAGAAACAGAGAGAAAGAGAGAGAGAGAGAGAGAGCTGCTGAAACAGGGCCATAATTAACAGAGCCACAGAACTTGGCTCAATGACTCATTACGTTTCGAGAAGTTAATGAGGAAATCACGTAGCTCCTCGAAGGCAAACGACTCCTTATGTGTAGAATGTGTACGTAGGATAGATGTTTGAAGTAGCATCATGAGGTGAATGTAGCTGTACGCTGCTGCAGCCACTCCTGCAGGCCTAATGATGTGCATGTGATCTGCCCGCGCGTGCAGTCTAGTCGGGAACTGAACGCGTGTATGTGTGTGTGTGTGTATGAGAGTGTGTGTGCATGCTCAGGCTGATGCATTAGTTTGTGTGTTTGAGTGTGTGTTGAGGGAGTGACTCATCTCCTTGTCAGGGAGACACAAAACATATGAACATTTTCTCAGGCTGTCACACACACATACACATACACTCCCCAGCGCCTTTCTCCAGATGTACATCGGCGTCTCTCACTCTCTCTCTCTCTTTCTCTCTATCTTTTTCTCTTTCTGTTTCTCTCCCCCCCCTTCGCTCTCCATAAGATGAGGCTGCCCTGGGGAGGCTCCTGTCACAGCTAAGGGCCAACAGTGGGCCAGCTCCGGAGGTTACACAGCGGCCAAGAATACAGGAAAAGCCACCCAACCACCTGTAGACCTGTCAAGAGCACTTAAGCACAAACCATCTCTTACAATTTGTCTCAAGGATGTCTGGAAAATCCCACTCGACTCTCTTGCTTAAACAACACTAAGGCCACCGGCGGCGGGGGGATGCTTCCCCCCCCCCCCGCTCTGGAAAAGCAAGAGGCGAGTCAGCGGTGAGAATGCCAAAAGGAGAAAGGACACAGCACAGCGAGCAGGCAGACTTTAGGCCACGCCGCAGACCGGCCGAGGCCAGGGGCCTAGACCCTCGGGCCTCCAGGCCTGCAGGAGCCCGAGCTTTATCAACACCAGGCAACAGGGTCATTCAAGGAGAGAAGCGAGACCGCCTATTTTGGCCTCCGTGTGTGTGTATATAAGCATGCTTTTCATTTCAAACTGCCCAAAAATAATGAGCAATCAAGAAAATGGTTATTCTCGCATTTCAATTAGCCTAATTAAAGAGAGGGCAGCGGGCTACTCAGAAGAATGGCAAGCACCACAGCGCAGTGTGTATTTGTAGGTGTGTGTGTGTGTGTGTGTATGAGTGAGTGAGTGAGAGAGGGAGTGAGAGGCTCTCCAAGGGGTTCAGCTGGAGCACTGCATCAGCAGTCAGAATGAGAAATTAACCATTTGCTTTCTTCCCCCCACAGCCTGAAGCAGATACACAATCTGGTCTCAACGCTCGGCTGCCAGAGAAGATCCAGAGTCGCACAGCGTCTCCATCGATCTATCATCAATCATTCATATCACTTATTATGAGGACTGAATGGTCCCAGATGTGAGTAGTCATGCCGGTCGAAGATGTGTTTATCTCTGACTGTACTCAGTGAGACAAGTGTGGCATCTGTTTGTGTTTTCTTCTTCTTCTTCTTTTTTTTTTTATGGATGTGGATGTGGAGGAGACGCTGGCTGTGAGAGAGTTAACCGTAAATTCAGCATCCAGTCTGACAGTGAGAGCCAGATGGTCATGTAGAGCACTTACAGTGACATGGGCCTACACAGCTCCCCCTGCTGGAAGACACAAACACACACACACACACACACACACACACACACACACACACACACACACACACACACACACACAAATGCACAGATGAACACCTCTGGCAGATAACAGCGCCTGTGATTCCCAGGTCATTTACCCATCTATCCCCCGCTCTCTTCCCCTTCCTCAACACCTTTTTTCTCCTCTCTCTCTCTCTCTATCTCTCACTTCCTCACTCCTCCTGTTTTCATTTCCCTCAGTCTCAGTCTGATGGCCAGAGTTAATTGGCTGCTGTCTAATTGCTGCTCATTAGCTTGAGTAACCAAACATGTGAGACGCAGCAAACAAAACCTTCCTCCGGCGCTGCGCTGTGTTTTTTTTTCCAATTCCCATTCCAAGTCGTCCCCGTCCCCGCCTCTGTGGCTTTGTGCGCATTACTTACCTTTGTTTATCGCTTCATTTATCAGTTTGTCGCTTCGCTCAGCCTGAACTGGAAAACATCTGAAAGGCAGGGATGAGTAAGTTCAATGCCAAACCAAATAAACACAAACATTTTCACAGATTTCATTTCATACGATGGTAAAAAAAAAAAAAATCAGATTAAAACAACCTTGAAAACTCACACAAATGTTCCTTTTTTTTAAGGTTTTAAATTGGTGAATCATCATCCATTCAACATCAAAGTGTTTTGCTGTGTAACGTTCCGCCGCTGTATTTCATTTGCACGCGTATGACATGCACACACGCACACACAAACACGGGAGCAGGCTTATTTACTGTTTCACACACACACATCGTAGAAACCCTCACAATGCATACAAAACAACCACCCACATGTACAGACATAAACATCAGAAAGGCCAACCTCTTCGCCCACACCCTGTTGGCATTTGGCAGGTTCCCTGTATTTGGGTTGTGCCCCTCCCATGAGCCCAGCCTTCTCAGCTCCCCTCCCTATTTAATCTATCTTACAAAAACCTCAGGGGTTTAATTCCTCTCTCAAGGCAAAGTGCTTTGCTGGCATGGCAGCCAAATCCATACACAAGGAGTGCATCAAGCTTTAAAGTGGACATCTCAACAGCGGAGCAGTTTAGTTAGAGTGACATGAAATATAGACCATAGTGTGTCACAGTGTAGAACAAGAAAAAAGAAAAAAGAAAAAGGAACAAAATTGGTCTGGAGCTGCTGCTGTCTGCAGGGGATGTGGATGATTGTGGTGAGAAACACTGGAAAGAGTGAGTTGAAATACACAAAACTCGCAAATGTACACACACACACACACACACACTTACTCACAAAGCTTGCGATATGCCAAGAAAATTATTTACTACTCAAGAACAGTCCCTAAATGATTAGATTAGTCTCCTGGCTCCGTGGTTCCTATAGCCCCGAGAGACGGGACGGGACGAGACATTACCAACGTTGGAGACGGCAACGCAAGAAATGACGGATCAGTACATATGATAAGTAAGAAAGACATAAAGAAAGAAGACACTGAAGTCTACTTCACCAACCACCAACATAGCCTACAGTGAGTCAGACCCTTTTCCCCCATCTTATATATTATATATATAATTGAGAGCAAAATATATGTATACATATAATATACATCAGCAGCAGTTAGAGGATGTGGTTTGCATTGGTTGGTGCCATTTTTTCTGTTTGGAGCCAGGAGCTTCCAAATAAGGGGTGCAAGATGTTGCCTTTAACGTTCTGGAAAAACAGCCCGCTACTTCGGACCGAAGCGAAATGCTAGCTCACTGAGTGCTGCACACTTGGGCTTGTGTCAGCTACTTGCTAAACTTGCAAGCTAAATTGTGCTAACAGGGCAGATAACGATAGTCTGACTCAGTGCGAGTCTCGAAGTCGGGGAGAGCAGCAGGTGAGCCAACTGTCAATCACAGCTGTGAATCAACGCCCACATAGAAGACATCAAAGCTACTATAAGTCTTCAAATCTTATTAAAAAGGCTATAATTTACAAAATGACCACCAGTACACTTACTCAAGGGCCCGACTTTTGCAATTGAGACTATAATGACTTGATGAAAACAGTGATTGATTTTTGAATTGGACTCAATCGGAGCCAGCATCTAGCAGTTATTAGTGGCATTGCCCTTTAAAGTACTTCTGTATTGACCTCAGTCTCAAGCCGTGGTAGTCGCCGTTTGGTTTAAACCTGCGTTAAACAAACTTTCTGACAAACAGTTGCTTATTTACACCTCCAGCAGATGCCAAGCGACATTAGCATTCATGTGGAGTCGTGTTTCTGGACACCTGGCGAACGTAAGCCCGATATTCACTCTCCCTTTAAGTCTCCACCAACTCCTGAGGGAAATATCCGGCTCGTTAGCTTCTAAATGCTCAACTGTGTTCACCAGCTAGTCGCAAACTTTATCTGTCTGCTGTCTAGTTTCGGGAAGGTAGCATGCAGCTGCCTGCTGTGCTGGAAAAAAAAAAAAACAACACCACGTGAAAGGTCAAAGAGAAGTAAATCGGTGAAGTTGAAGGCTCTCATCCCTGAAGTGCTCCGCAGAGCTGAGGGGAACCGCAGAGCTGTGGGTTCATAACTAAGAACAACCCCTTTCATGTACGTGTAACCATTTGACCCATTGTTCATATTAAAATATTGATTCTAGCAGCTGTAAACATATTAAGATTTTAAGCTCCTCTCAGATCCTCCTTGAGGCTGTTCCAACAGTTTTAGGAGCACAAGAACTCAGTGCTGCATCACCAAATGTTCTCGTTTTAAATGGCCAACTTGGATACAAAATTCAACAATGCAAGCCTGTCCTTACTCATCATGCAGAACACCCAGTGCTCAAAAAATCACATTGTAAAAAAAAAATAGACAGGCAACCATATCTGACAGTTCTCAGAGAGAGTACGCTGCCCCGGACCCATCAATGCCAGGAAGCAGTTGGTTGTCAAAGCTCAGTGCACTTTCTTGCACACTGCAGCCCCCCTTTTGACCTCAAAAGTAGCAGCTTGTGTAAGACTCCTCTTAAACCTTGCCCATTAGCTCTTGCCACTAGGGTTCACAAGAGGACTTTGAGGTTCCTGACCTTAACACATACTGCATACGGGGCCTGTCCAAACTGCTCCAGGCAAAAAAGGGCACGGAGGTTGGAGAAACCCCCAAAGAGCCTGGCCGAGAGACTGGACTGACCTCGCTGAGTTCGCTGGAGGGGTTTCTATGCCAGATGCTGCTACTGTAGCTGGTGATGCTACTGAGGGTATAAGACGAAAGAAAGAATCAAAGAAGGAAAGAAATTCATTAGGTAAAAGGAGCGAATGTAATACTCTGATGAGGGAAGAGTAAAATTAAAGACGGTGGCGGCGGCGGCGGTGGCTTTTGGGTGAGGGGGAGTCATGACAAAGAAAATGAAGAGCGATAGAAGAAAGAGCGAGAGACAGCGAGTGAAAGAGAAGAAGAGAGAGAGAGAGAGAGAGAGAAAGAGAGAGGTGGGCGATTGGTCCTATGAGAGAGTTGTCATGGTAACAAGTGATCATGATGAGAATGATCAGAAAAGATTTTTGGAGAGAAAGTGCAAATATACATATAGAAGAATTAGATTACATTACAGGAAATGTGTCAGAGTGAACTACGTGTGATGTTAAACTAATTCAGTGATATAGTTTCGTTTTAAACTTTAAATTTAACAAATAACGACTCGGGCTAAAGTACAGTGAATCAAACTCTCAAGAGAAATATTGTTTTATTAAATATTCCAAGGCAGTTTTAATAAATGCTTTGTTTGTGCTACTCTTTATTGTCAAAGGATATAGCGGCACTCAGAATAAAATACAATTATATCAGAAAACAGATTGTGCGGACGATAAAGTTACAGGTTGTATATTATCAAACGTGTGAGCAGAATCCTTAATTGAAACCTGGTCTGCAAGTCTTATATTAATGACCCATGTGGTGATTCTGTTGTTATCACGTTTTATATGTTCTAACATTATTTAAGTATACAGTTTATTTATAGCTTCCTATCTTTACTTCCTATTATTCTGTTCTTAAAGCTAATGCTAATATATATTTTTGTTAAAAAACAAAATCCAGGAAGTCTTGCTAAATATTTGTCCTTAAGTGATGCAGACAACCACTGAAAAAGAAACTAATGCACTCAGGTGAAGAAACTTAGTGAATTTATTCTTTGAGCGTAGGCAATCGAGCAGACCAATCTTCAGTCTTCATCGAGGTCTTTGATGAAGACTCTGAGTTCAAATGGGATTGAATTTAGTGGAATACAAGTTAAAACTAAGGTACTAACTAACTAGGATGCATATTAAGTGGCCTGGGAACTTGGAACAGGGTAAAACTGGGCACTATATGTGACGTCCCATGATAACACAAAAATTCACTCTACAGTATGTTCAATTCTTTAAAAAAACGGGGCGAGTTGCATAATCGTGAAAAGATTCTGCTCAAGCTTCCTGCACTGAGCTGTACTGTCATGTGATGCCCTTTACCAGGACACATGACAGACTCTGTTTAACATAGAAAAGATGAATCACACTTTGAATCGTCACACTTCAATCCAACATATAATATATTTAAAAGCTTTCAGCTATGACCTTTGCTCCTGTCTGTGAGTGCAGTTGGTCCATATTTTGACAATTACTTTAATTCCTCTTTACACATTTACTAAATTAGTATGTTTAATGTCCCGTGCACCTGCAATTTAGGCACCAACTGTTTGCTCTCTTTGGACATATAGCTGTTCTACTCCTCCCTAATTACTTTGGGATTAATGTTAATAAGGCAAACCTTCTATATGAACCTGCAAAAGGAGGAAGAATACATGGAGGGAGGTTGTAGTGGCAGCCAGTTATCTAATGTGGCATCTTGTATATAGACTGTATATATTTGGAGATCTCATGACTTGCTTCGGTGATGCCAATTGTTTCATAACCAACAGATCTGATGGCCAAAGTTGCCAAAAATCAAATAAAACAGTAATAAACTATCGTTCCCCTTTCTCTCTTTGTCCCTTGTTTGGCCACAGGAGTTTGTTTTGCTGAAGTTGAATTCCACTTATGCTCTGTTTTGTTGATACTGCTGAGAAAGTAAAACTTAGCGAGCTATTGGCAACTTTGAGTGTCTTTCCCCTTTGGCAAGACAAGACAGGAACAGAGCAGACAGACAAAGACACAACTTTGTAAGTAATGTCTGTCTCCGTCTCCTCTGTCTTGCCTTGCCAAGAGGGACAACCCCCCTCTACTTTAGGTGGGAGACGTAGCGTTAAATGTTGAGGAATGTAGTTAAATTAAAGGTGAAAAATAAATCTGCTGATAAATACGGAAATCTTTCCAATGAGGAGGCGACTGGTTTGGATCTCTCTTGTGTTTTAGTCAACCTGAATCTGTCATTAAGTTCATATAACAGTGAAAGTACATATTAGCAGCTCCATGATGTACCTGGGGATTTGCTTGCCACCAGTAAGAGAATTAAGTCCAAGAGGAGGATGAGTTAATGGTTTTTTAGTCGCCAAGTTAATAAAAGTAAGATCCTCTTTATAACTTAAGGAAGTTGCTGCAGTTGTCCCAGATGATACAATGACTGGATGTGGATCCAAGAGCAGAATCTACAATCTCTATTATATTTGAACTTGTGTTTTTCTTACTCTTTAACTGCCTAACAGCAGAGATGTGGCTACCAAGTTACAAACTCATGCAAGGAAGAGGAAGAGGAAGAGGAGAGGGGGGAAAAAAGGCCCACAAAAAGCCCTAAAGAGTCAGGAACCGATGGCTACAGTCCTTGGAAAGAAGCTTAATATGCTACAGATTTTTGCCTGGCAGTGCCTCATAACTCCCCCCCGCTGACCTTGCTCGGGTGAGGTAATGTGCCTAATAAACCGCAGTGAGTCCCCGAGTCGGCTGATGTCAGCCAACACATGTGATGTATGTGAATGGTCACTCGAGCAACCTTGGATTTAGAGGGTTAGCTCATCACGGTGTTTCGACCTTTGTCCATGAATTTACATTATGTATGCTGCACCCACCTTCTGCCTGGATCTTTCTGCAACTTTCTGCAAAATTTGGTTCCTCTTTGGGAATTTAAATCACTGCTGCATCTTCTCAACTGGCTGTCGAGTGTTTTTAGGTGTATTTTAGAGCCTGATGTATTAGTCTCATTGAGTTGTTTCAGACCGATTTTATTTCAAAAACAGCTATTGGGTTGTTTTAAGGAATCTTAAATTCCATGATTCACACTGCAGTATTTTCACTTTGATATTTTGATGTAGTTTTTGAGACATACATTATATTTTTGTGTCGTTCGTCTCGTTGTTGTCGCTGCCTATCTTGGCCAGGACACTCTTGAAGATTTTTAATCTCAATTAAGGTGTCCTGGTTAAAGAAAAGAATCGCAAAAACCAGCTCTTTTAAATCAACAACAGGTGTCAGCTTGAGGATCTTCATCTCCACTCCTACTTGGAACAACCTTCAAAAAGCTCCCAGTGCAACTAAATTACTGTTTCTTAACTAAACATAAAGAAATGTGAAGTAAACCTCTTGGTAACTTGGTTTCTTTTTGCTACTTCTTCAATGTTCTGTTGTGTTTACAGTGTACAGGAGACTTTTGGTCCTTGACTTTATGCCTTTAAGGCTAAGCCTCCACCCGGAAATGGATGGAAGAGAAACTGTCTTGGGGATAAACTGGAAGCAAAAGTCCCTTCTCGTGCTATTGCTTGGAGGGGTAAGAAACAAGTATAGTAGTATAGTTACGAATTGATCCTACTTACAAGTATCGTGTGTGTGTCCAAAGCCTGATATACCTTATTCCTCTGAGTCGTAGACCTCCGTTGTTGTCCAGAAACTATTAAAAACACATCAACGAGCCACACCGCTGCACCGGGTGACATGTTCCTTCACCACGAAGATTTATGGTGATGGTAGTTTGTTTGGAAACGTCTCCAAAGACTAATAACAGTGATCACGTTTTCAGTCTCAGGAGAGTAGTTCTGTGTTAAGGCTTCTAGCTTGTTCTGCTACATGTCACAACCTCTTAACTGAAGTTGACAAATTAACAATGTAGTACAAAGTGAAGGGGGTTGTGATATGTAGCACAACAAGCTAGCTCTGGAGCAGTTTCTAAGCAAACTAACACGACTGTAATCTTCACAATGAAGGAACGTGTCACTCAGTGCAGCGATGTGGTTCACTGATGTGTTTTTAATAGTTTGTAGACAACAACGGAGGTCTACAGCACAGAGGAATAAGATATATCACGTAATACTTGTAAGTAGGGTCAATTAATTGTTGGTTTGGCTCTGCACATGAGATTTGTTGACTATAGGAAAAATATAATAAAGCCAAATCCTTTAGGGATGAACTGGGAGCAAAGGTCTCTTATCTTGCTATTGTTTGGAGGGTATCACATAAGTATAGTAGCATAGTATAGTACAACAATAGAAGCAAGCTAATCATGCAAACACGCAATGACGCTGTCTACGACACATCGAGGGATCATAAGTGTTGATGACCACTGTTACCTCAACAAACAACCTCTGTATTTTGGTTTATCATGTCTGTTTGCCAAAGAAGTTAAATGCTGATGAGATCCGTAATCGATGTCAGCATGAGATCTACACTGTTGCAGCACTCGTTGGCCGTTAAGATACAAGAACAGGACATCTAGTATCATTTGTCAGCAGAAACTGTCAAACCTGCTTTTATCAACAAAATGAAAAGTGAAAAAAAGGACCGAAGACTCATGAAAAAATTATTATTATGTGGTCAATGTGATGAATTATTAGGTGCAAAGCTTGGAGGAAACACTGGCCCTGAATGCTCCCTTTAGCACATTTTCTTTTCTTTTATGTCAAATAAATTTTTAACACATTTTGTGACCTTATTCTTAATGTTATTCTTAACAACATTGCATTAAAATATTTGGACTCAGACACTTTTTGCCTTACTGAGTTGACACTCGTGGTCTTAGTCACTCTTAATCTCTCTCTGTGGACTCTTCTCCCCTCCGGCATTTCTCGGTCTACTTTCTTTAATATGTCTGCACATATGAGATGTTTAGATGCATGTATTTTATGTGTGAAAGCAAGTGCCTCAGTGTGTTTTCAGTGCACTTGCAGGAGTGGATAATTTGGCCCATATAAGTGAGATATTGTCATGCCACTGGCCTGTTTTTAAGGACTAGTCTGACAGTGGCTGCCGCCGCCGGCCGAGCTTTTAGTTTCCTCTCTCGGTCTCGTTTGTTTAACTTTTCATTTTCTCCTCTCCTCTCCTCTCCTCTCCTCTCCTCTCCTCCCCTCTCCTCTCCTGTCTTCTGTCTCTATCCCGGTTCCCTGACTATTCGTCCCTGTCCTCTTCTGTTGTGTGTCTCAGCCTCTGTCTGTGCTCTGCTGTGACAGTTAACAGAGGTCACTGTTTACTCTCATTTATCAGTCAATCATCGCTCGCTGCAGGGTTCCAAACGCAGCTATTTTTCCATCCTGCATCCTTCTTTAACCATCACTGTTTCCAGGATGATGACGAAGACAGTAACACGTAATCGCGGGGTGTTCGTTCGTTAAACTAGGTGGGACGTGCATCGTGTTTAATATCAGTCCTGCTTAATTTCTGAGGGAAATATGTGATGACTGACAAGATATTATCATTCTGTCAGTGTGACAAGTTACTGTATTAGTCATGGGGCAGAAGATATATTATTAAGTGGTCAGTGTAATAAATCATTGGACAAAAGGACTCTTGAGACATTATTTTTGTCCGTTTGGTAAATTGTTAGCTATAAGGAGTGACAAGATTTTATTATTTTGTCAGTGTGATAAAATCTTGTGATGTAGATCACTAAATGCTCAGCAGGAACATTAGTCTTGAACGCTCTCTTAATGTGACCCTTTGGATTCCAGACCTATTTCGAAATCTTTTGTCTTGATCTTTGCTCTCCATTACCATGATAAAAAGGCACCAGATCAAATTTGGATTCACTTAAGCAAAGGTAATTCAAGTGTCCGCCCACCCTCCCCTTGCAAAACCCATCTAATGCCCGTAATTAGCACTGTTATGATTAAATAACAGTTTGATTATACCTTTTTTTGTTTGAAAAAGTATGCATTTAGAACAGTTTTTGAGCCAAATGCATGTCGAATTTCCAAACTAAAGTTTATAATAAGGCCTGGATGTTCTCTGTGCTGTGTGGCCCATTAGGTGTTGTTTGGGCACAAGCTGGGAGAATGATTAATTCATCAGTGTGATGTCTTTAAATATGAAGGTGCCTGCCTCCATACCGACAACAGAACTCTCAGTAGGAGGACTTTCTTTTAGACTAAAAATGATGAATGCGCAAGCTTCCGGTTTAACCATAAACATGACCACTGACACATTTTCTTGTGCAGGACGAAGTGAAATATCTGCAGTGACAGGAAGCGATAGAATAGATAGTAATAACGTACTCACCGTGGAGACAGCTATGATTGAATGATTGGCGATCTTGAACCGCACGGAGGAGAAGAATCAAAAGCACACACTGTTCGCTATGTTAATTAATTATGGCAGCGAGCACACATGCAGTGAACATCTTGAGGGGCAGAGGGATGACTTGCCTTACATAACTGCTAAAGTTGGCACCATGTCAGCAGCCAGCAGGCTAGAAACCCTAATGCAGGGGTTCACACATGTTTTCAACTCGTTCACCCGAAGGATTACATCCCCCGTTTGACGACAGACCACCTCCTAATTATTTTCTCTGATAGATCTGATGAGATTTCTGTTGATGGATGCTATTTGATACAGAACCGGACATCTGGATATCTGGATATCAAGCTGACATTCCAGTTACATTTTCTCACCACCTGATCTACAAATCGAATGATAATTGAATTACAGTTTCTCTTAATTGGCTCTCTGCGAATAATTCAAGGACCCAATAGCGCACCCTGAGGGACACCGTTGTAAAAACTTTGATACAATGTCTAAACTTGTTCCTGAGCGACTGTGTAGGTTCCTCATTATCCTTCTGATGACGTTACCATAAACCAGAGAAACATTTTTATGTGCCTCCGCTCTCCTTAAATGAGGCCTGCAGGAATATCATAATCTAATCAGAACTCCAATAAGGCTGTGTCTTGTTCTAACTAGATCACAGCATCTGTATACTACTCTCGCTCTTCTTGTGGACGTTTCCATGGTGCACACACACAGACACACCATCACCCGCACGCATACATACAGGCGAACAGCCATGTCCTTTTTTTGGCTCGGAGCCGAGCGACATCGGCCCCTCCGTCTCAACCCTACTGTCGACTGTCTTGACATCCAAGCAACACCTCCACCACCTCCTCCTCCTCTTTCTCACACTCCCCCACCTCCTCCCAGGCGTGTTACCATAAAAAGGAGCAACATTTCATGTGCCCCCCAAACACACCCACCTACTACCAACACTACCACCACCTCTCCAGGGGCATCGGCAGGAGTATTATTATCTAATCACAGCTCTAATAAGACCAAATAAGATCCTAGGCCCTTTTAACCTATCCATGTACCCTCTGGGCTTAGAGTGGCCATTACCCTCCACACCATGCACCCCCCCCTGGTTCCCACTAGCACACACAAACACACCAGCACACACACACACACAAACACATACACATTCACTCCACCTCTGCCTCTCTCTCTCTCTCTCTCTCTCTCTTTCTCTCTCTACACGCCCCACATACATCAGTATGTCTTTAGCACTGGCCAGGCTGTACAGGCAGTGACAGGAGAGACAGAGTATTAGTATTCAGAGCACAGGGAGGAAAAAAAAAAGCGAGAGAGCAACCAAGAGAGAGAGAGTGAGAGAGTGAGAGAGAGAAAGAGAGTGAGAGGGAGGGGATAGTGAAATAGAGAGGAGGAAAATACACAAGGAGGGGAGAAAAATAAAAGAGAAGAACACAGGAAACGGGAAGGTAGAGAGGGGAGGGGAGAGATATCATATTGTTCATTTCTCCCTCTCAGTCTGCCATCCCGGTTGCGGGGCTTATTGCTCGGTGCGTCTTAGGGAGAGAGAGAGAGATAGAGAGAGAGAGAGAGAGAGAGAGAGAGAGAGAGGAGGGGGGTGGACAAAGCGAAAGAGGGCGGAATGCCCCTTTACAAGCGTCGCATCTGACTAAAACAGCGGAGGAGCTCATAAATCGGAAATTGGACAGAGAGGGAGACAGTGGTTTCTGCAATGCCAAGGTAGGAAGATATTCCTTTTGTTACTCCTGTGGCCAGCATGCATTTCGGGTCTGTGATATCTGCGATGTGTGCGTTATTCGCATCATATCTCCTTTGATCCTGTATCCCGCACTGGGCTCTGCTGAATATGCCCTAAATCTAGCAGCATGTGTCTGTTTTCCATAAATGTTTAATGTATATTATTTGTGCATCATCCTAGCTCTTCCATGTTGCATTCTAGCTTCGGTAGGTATATGTTTCGAGCATATAGTGGGATGCATGTTTTGTGGAGGCAGTCTGTACAGGCTATGTAGGCTGCACTAGCCTATAGAAGAGATAACAGGCTCGTATCTGTATTACAAGTGTATCAATTTCAGCTATCCTCACTGATGAGGAGGGTTTAACTTTTTTTTTTCTACGCGAACGCTATTATTATAAGGTGAACAGACAGAAGGGGGGGTGGTGCGCGCACAAGCACGCAGAAAACACACAGAAGACAGGTTGACGTGCGTAAGACGTGCGTAATTCCCCCTCCACCCACACCCACACCTCCTCCACCCCACCCCACCCCACTCCCCTTTACCATCAAAGGCACAGTTGCTCTCTGGCTTCCCAACACAGAGAATCATATTTATGCAAATGAGGAGGGAAGAAGAGAAAAAAAAAAAAAACCTCAACCACTGAGACACACTGACTCACCGACTCTGACATAGCGGTAGGTGAAAAATGAAGTGAGGGCGGCCCGTTGTCTGTGTGTGTGTGTGTGTGTGTGTGTGTGTGTGATTACACTCCCTGTCTGTAAATAGGTCCCGCTCTGCAGCTCCACTGGCTGTGCAAGAGACAGGAAGAGCGGCACCAATATCCCAGGGTTCCTGGCTGGCCACTTGCTTTCTATTTCCTGTCCCACATTATAGATAATTTAGACACTTGCAGCTCCAACAGGCTCAGAGTGGTAGAAAGCTGTGAAAGCCTGAACGGGAACCTTTGAAATGTGTGAATGTGGGATAGAAATAGGTGGAGATAAAAGGAGCCGGTGTCTGCTTGGATGTGAACGGGTGTTTGATTGCATGTTTATAGAGATATATGGTCTTAAGCAGATATTAAGGCCCACTCTCTCCCACCTCATGTTATTTATTTGCTGAAAGGGTGTCCAGGAGCTATTATAGGACAGGCTAAATTGGAACAACCTCGAGGCGGAGGCTCAGCAAAGCTATTACCACTAGTCAATAGACATTAATATCCCCACGCTCAATCTTGGCCTCATACGGCGCCGTCTCTGTCCCGGGCGAAACACAGTACCGCTCCACTGGAGTAACCAAAAAGATATGTTGTAGTAGCCCTATCTGTTTACCCTTGTGCATCAATCCGTCACAGCCGAATGAGCAGAGAGGAGCGATGATAGCGTTGTCTGAGGCAGACATCGTTTGTGGCCTCGAAAGGAAGTGATGCAAAACAAAAAAGGAGGATATTCCAGTTTGCCGGTGGAGAGAGGTCATGACCTCTATGAATCAGAAAGAGTCCTGACGAATGGTGGATGATCTAAGGATACACGGGTACATCGATTTGAGGTGGTACAAAACATGATACGGCCCAGCAAGGGTACAGCATCAAAAGTCTGGAACAGAGAGGTGCAGGTCAAAGGGCCAAGTCGCCAGTCTGTATAGTACAGCTGACTGGAGATGACAATGTTGTTTTTGTTTTTTTTTGTTTTTTTAAAGGAAACACTGTTCAAATTCCCATAAAGGCACAGTCATAGGGAGTGGGAAATTGGCTTAAACACAAGCAAATTTACAGACTTTAAAACAACAACAAAAGCATTCGGGGTAAGGATGAGAGGTTCAATTAAAGATGACTTCCAGGTACAGATGAAAACAAAAGAAAGAGCATGGCAGCAGATGGGAGGACTTGAAAGCAGGTTCAATGAGATCCAACTGAAACATCCTATTAGGTATATCCAATGGATTAGTCTCCTTTGTCTACAGGAGCATTATGTTCCCACACAAAAATGGGTCTGAATTTTGTGCAGTTAAATTTTGCAATTATGAAGGTGTTCATTTTCTACCCATAAATATAGTTGCAGCAAATTAATTCCTATTAGTCCAAGCTTAATAAATATAGAGGGGAGGTGAATAGAAGGAGATTGGAAGAGGGTTTTATGAAAACTTAATAAGAATATGATCTTAAACCTGCCTTGTTGTCAGGTAAACATGCAAATTTTATTCTGAAAAACCTCAAAGTAATACCAGAACTTCTGTTTCCACTGCTACAGCTGATAATATTGATCCAGTTGTAGTAAACAGTAAAAATGCGGTGGTCTCACATTTTTTCCGCATTTTATTCTGCGCTCTCAGATAACTTCTGTTGTGATGCGGCGCTATATAAATAAAGATTGAATTGAATTGTAATGAATAATTCAATACCCAGAGAAATGTGTAATTTGAATGGAAAATGAGATGGCAAATGATGATAGCGGGTTGCAATAGATCACAGGTTTGTGGCAGGTATCTGAGTTTCTTCTTACTTCTTATTCAGCAGACAGCAGCGTTTCAAATGCCTTATCACTGTAATTCCCAAACCCAGCTGAGGTGTGTGATTCATCCCTCAGAGACAGATTCCACATACAGATTTCACATTTCACTCGCACTTTCTAACATGATCCTTGTTACTGAAAAACCTGCCCCCTGGGTTTTATCAAATTCACATTCGCCCCCTTCTTGGGGGAGTTTTTTTGTTTGTTTGTGGCTGTTTTTCGGTGGAATTTCTAAGCAGGGGAGCAAACCACTGGAATTCTTGCATGAGGAGCCAAAAAAATAAGAAATCCAATACGACTACTCAAAAAAAAAAAAAAAAAGAGTGAGGGAATACATTTGATATTAGATAAATATTTATCAGTGAATGTCCCAGCAATAAGAAATGGGAGCCCTGTCTGTGCTGAGTTGTTTCATTCCCTCACATTTTGTATGTGTTTCCTTATTCTAATTTGTGTTTTTCTCTCAGCTCTGTGCACCTGAGGGCGGATCCAAATCTGCCCTCCTTCTTGTGCAAATACCAGAATGATCCCTTCATTATAAGGGGATACAAACATGAACGCCTCATCTGCTTTATCGCCTATAAGCTAGATAGAGGATGTAACGGCTGGACTGAGCCATTAAAAATAAGATGTTTAGCTGATGCTCTTATCCTAGTGATTAACGGGCGGGGGGTTTGGAGTCGTGCTCAAAGACCCCCGGAGACTGCCCTCCCAAGGAAAAACGACACAGTAGGTTGTGATGTCAGTCGCCTAAAAACAACACATAGTTATACTTAAGTGACACATGCCATCTAGCGGCTGTAATAATTATGACCTGGAGCAGTGGCGAGGTTTAGATGACATATATATATATATATATATATATATATATATATATATATATATACTGTATGTCAATATAATTTCCACATTCGGAGGTGGTTGGGTGGATGTAGGCTATAACCCAACAGTAGAAAACAGGAAAACGTAACTATGATCGATCGCTCCCCAACCATAACCCGGTGGTTATTATTTTAGCCAAGGTCGCCTAACTTTAAAGAGGACGTATTATGCTTTTCTGGTATTCTGGTTATTTATATGCTGTTATGATGTCGGATATCTATGTTAAATATGTTTAAAGTTCCAAAACCAGAGGTTAACGTATGTAGAAATGCCACCTGCGAGTCAAAAGCCAGGGCGTCAACCTGCCCTGAACGCTTCGTTTGCAATGTTTTTTTCTACCTTGCCGACAAGCTGACATCTGCTCATCACATCTGTTCGGTAGCCTTGGTTGCTAAGGTTGATGACTAAGGTTTTTCCATGTGTTGTCTACTCTTATATTTCGGAACAGATTTCGGCTCGAACATGTACGGATATATTTGAGAAGTTTATATTTTAAGTAAAGATAAAGAAAAAGTAGTGAAATCCTACTGCTATAGTTTGTTGCTTGGTTTGTTGACGTAGCCTTCGGAGTCGGCGGAAGCTTCCAAGAGCCGGCCAATCAGAACAGAGTGACTCGTCGGGAGGCGGGCCTTAAAGAGACAGGAGCCTAAACAGCCTGTTGCAGACAGAGGCTGAACTGAGGGGCTGCATTAAAGGCCACTATGTGATAAATAAGGAGTTTTAAACTGTAAAACATGCAGAGATATTCTATTAAAGCTCCAATCTAAAAATATAGACCTGGAAATGTGCATGATATGTCCCCTTTAAGGATGTAGTAACTGTAACCCACACCACATGTATTCTAACCTTAACAAAGTGATCATTTTAACCCAAAGCATGATCTTTCCCTAAACCTAACCAAGTGGTTTTTGTGCTTAACCAGACACATCATAAAACATAATTATTTTTCAACAGTGATTTGTATCTGTTTTGGAAAGCACTGGATCAGAAAATGCCTCTATGTGTCATTCTGGAGTCCACACGGTCAAACGAAGTATCGGATCGTTTAATTTGGAGGACTTGTTGACACCTGTGCAAGGTTGAACTTGCAGCCTTTTTATCACTTAGCCACCTCAGCTGATGTAATCTACCCTCGAATTTGGATTACTGGCTGTCTGGCTCCCGTCTTTTGGCGCAACTGGCCCTTTTTTCCCCCGGATTTAGCTCATAATCTGATTGGCCATCGTCTTCCATAATTGGGCACTGACCTCTTCTAGTTCCCCTCCGGTGTCTCTTGTGTGATTGGACAGGACCCCTCGTATACTGATTCTCCTTTCTCTATAGTGTGATTAGACTGTGACCTTGCATGCCGCCCTGTCTCCTCTGTCCAATCAGACAGTGACCTTACTGGTCGACTGGTCTGTGTTGTGGCGTATTCCTTCCCTGAGAGTATTGATCCCAGGCAGAACAGCAGTCAATGGAGGGTCTGTGGGAGGTTTAGTGTTGCTCTGTACGCTAGGAATGTGCGTTTCTCGGCAGGGTGCTATCTGAAATGATTCGTCAACATGTTTCTGTAGGCATATTTATCTGTGAATAACCAGCGTCTGTAAATATTTTGCTTGTAGTAAATTGCATCCCCAAACCCTTGATTACCATTGTTGCTGTGTCACCCTCGCCGCCAGCTTCCTATGTTTTTTTTTTTTCTGCCCTTCTCTGCTCCAATTTTTTTTTCCCTCCCTCTTTATCTGTCTCACCTCCAATTTAATGTCAGCATCTCTCTTATCCCACTCTCTCTCCCTCTTCCTCTGTCTCTTGCTACTCGTACACAATCGTTCTTTCTCTCTCTGTCTGTCTTCCTCCATTTCTTCCTCGCCTCTCCCTCTTTCCTGATGCTCTCACTGGCATTTGAGGCGGCCAGTTTTGTGCCAGATAGCCATTCCTCAGAATGAGATATCCTGCGTTTTAAAGTCACTCAGACAGATTTACTATCTTAATGGGAGAGAGTAGAGGGGGCCAAGACAAGGGCTGGTGTGGGATGTTGGGTCTGGATGTCGTTTTGATTCGCTAATTTCGGATTCATTTCGGCAATTGGCTAAGCTGAGATGGACAGATAAATAGACTCTGTTTTATCTGAGTTTCCTTTAGACTGAAAGACTCTCCTAATGTGACAATCAGCTTTTCAAAATAGATGAAGACAAAGGGTGAACAAGAGAAGAAAAGTGCACCCCTGTCTTCGAGAGCAGAGAGAGAAAAAAAAACTAAAAGGGGAGTGGAAGCATTTCTTGTTTTGGATCTTGTTGAGAGTGAAATATGTCTTTGCCTAATGCGGTGATTGATTGATGGCTGGGAGACAGATGGACACATAAGGAGCACTTTGCTAGGGAGGTGCCACTCAATGCACAAAGACTGACGCTGACATTTCACAGAACAACATACATCAAATGATCAATAGTCCTTCCTCTGTCCAACAAGGCACCTTGCTTGAGAAATAGGTCCGCTGCTTTACAAGGACAAAACGGCTCGGTGGAAAAGTGAGCTGACCTCTCACCGTGAACATTGTTTTGCCAGTGATTTATGCTCCAACCAAACCACCGCCTGTACAACCTTTTTTTGGCAAGACATGTTCAATACTAGCGTTTTTGCAACAGATCTATTAGACACAACTTTGCATATACTCTCCTCAGTCAGAGTCCCTGGAGACTCACAGGCTGTGAGAAACTGGAGTTTGGGCATTGACCTCCTTTTATTTAGACAGAATGAGTTCAAAAATATAGACAGTATGCTAAAGAAGTCTATTTTCTCTTGGATGAAAGGACAAGGAGCACACACATAAGGCAGCCAGATTTAATACAGCTAATTATACCTCTACTCTGATGTTGTTTTATGAGATTTTTTTTAGTCCACCAAACTTCGGTGTGGGTTTCAGTCTCTTGGTGTCCTTGTTGTTGTTAGTCTCTGCTGCGCTTGTCTTCATACACCTTATCGATTGATTGATTTTTTTTATTGTTTTTTCAGGTGAGAGCTTCGAAAGAGTCTCCGCAAAATCCGACAGCGACGTCCGATCCATGCTGGTGTGTTGCAGAGACCACAGAAACGTTCCAGCGGATTCATGTCGGAGCTAGATGACTACGAGCGCAACTCTATTCCCAATTTGCAGTGAAGGAAAAAAAAAAAAAACAAAACAAAACACTTGTCTGCAGGCTCCTGTTGCTAGCCTTGGAAACATTAGGAAAATAACAAGCTAAAGGTTATGCATGCACTGCAGGCATAACTCCGCCTTCCTCTGCCAAATCTGTTTGCAAAGAAAATTCTACATGTAGAGTTTCTCCGCTCCAGCTTGCAAATTCAACATGGCCCAGAACCTCGAGAGTCAAGTTCAATAAAAGTAAAACACACACACACACACACCGTGGCTTTATGACTTTATTAAATCTAATGAAATGTTCTCTTTTGGATTTGTTTCTTCGGCACAATAGATCTACTTATATAACAAAATGTGAAGCTACTGTAAATCTGAGGTAAGCGATGGTTCTTCCATCCAGGAAACTTTTCAGTAATGTGACCTTGGCAGGATATTTTTCTTATACGTTTGTGGATTTTGCTACACATTTTAAAAAATATACCACTACAAACAAGGATGAAGCCTGTACCCAGTCTTCTTAACTCTATAATTGTTTCTTCAATATATTTGTGTGAAGGCACTCATCAAAACAGAGCTCACGATTATTTAAATTACTCTGTAATTACAGTAAGCAGTGTTTTGCTTTGAAATATTTCATGTTTTGAAATGATTGACCCGCTGGTCAGTTTTCGACTCCAAAAATCATAACTGCATCCCCCCAGGAGATCACTAACCGTAGGACTCCTCGCAATTAAGAACGCACCATGCTGAGTGGGTGCAGAAGCATTTGGCATCGTTCAAAGTAAGAAGATTGATTTTTAGGAAACAGAACAAAACAAAAAAAAAGGATTTTAATATGCAGAGTGTCTATTTATACATTTTCAAATATGAAATACAACCTCAGTGGAGTCACAGTAGCAATATTTCTTTTTGAAACACTGCAAGTACACAATTTTAGCTGTTGAAAGTTACCCAAAGCTTTCATTTCCTGAAGTAGCAGGTAAATGTACTCATGTGTATTTCATGCTAAATTTATAGCACCCTCAATCTTATTATAGTGATATTTTTTAACATGAAAAGGTTGTTTTTAGTGTCGAGCTCACTGAGAATCAACACCTAACTCTGAGCAACTCCGCAGCCTTACGCAGCTTTTAGCCTAATTAAATTAAATTCATAATATTTTATTCATTCCTCAAGGGAAATTCAAGGCTCATCAGCTCTTTGTTATTGTTCTTCCGGGTACACGTAGACTTTACGGTGGTTTTATTTGCCCCGACACCTTCTGCTGCCACTCACAATGGAGGGGAATGAAATATAATCCGTGGTTCACTGAGGATTTAACGTTTAAGAAACTCAACATCAATGTGCCCTGCAAGAAGTTACGCCCTGGTAAATCAGCATAATCCATTGGCCTCGCTGTTAACAGTTTTTAAGTATTTTCTAGCAAAACAAAATGTAAAAACTATCAGTTTTGACTAATCTCTCTAAACTTTATTATCTGACTCTGACACACATTTAGCATTTAGCATCCTGCAACATGATCAAATTTTCTTCATTTTCTTTATGACGCTGGTTGCTGGAGTGTCACTCCTCATACTGTATGCGAAAGAAATATGTTGTAGCACCGGAGCCAATGATCTATCACGGACATACTGATGGTTTTGGCATCAGTGTTCTATCTTAATGGCTAAGGTGACCAATCTGCCAATACACTGATTTGTACACTTTTATGTCCTCACACCTACACTGACTGTTTCTCTCCCTTTATCTCTTTCAGGGAAAGTGAGAGGGGTGGGTGTCGCTCAGTCACACATGGGCACGTCAGTCTGGTCTCTGTGATCCAGACCAAGACACCCAGCAGAGCCCCTCGTGTTCTTCCCGCGCCCCTCCCTCCCCTCCACCCCCCCTTCAGCTTCCTCTGCCTCCTCTCTCTCAGTTCACACCTTGTAAAAGGTGGACGGGCCAATACTCTGCTTACCCGAGCGCCGTCCGATAGGTGAGGGCGGCGAGGGCTGCGCTGTCATTGGCTGACTGCTGGTGAGAGTGCGATGCGGATTGGAGGATGTCGGGGGACTGGGATGAAGACCTGTGTAAGAAGGCGCTGGTGTTGGTGGAGGAGCTGTGCTTCAACTCTCCGAGAGGTTACAGCCAGAGCGAACGCTGCCAGGAATTCAGCTACCTGCTGAGAGGGCGCAACAGACACCTCGACCCAGGTATCTGACACGCCTGGAGCTTCTCATGAGTAATTTTGCATTCATATGTCAAGATTGATTGACAGTATAATGGCAGCTTTTCTCCCATTTGTTCTCAAACTATCCAACAGTTTGTAAAAACCCACAACCTCACCCTGCTTCAAAGCAATACCTCGCAGTATCAAAGAGTCACCCCCTGTAGACTTGAAAGGTGGCGTGTAAAAGTTGGAAATTTCTTCCTTCACGCCAAACAGATGCTGTGGTCAGCTTGAATCCATGCTAGTTTAAGTGTACTCCAAAAGATAACAAGCTTTCACAGCGGAAAAAAAGCATCAGAACATCCGCATAAAACCTCTCAAACATCTCCTGCGGAATAAACAGCTCCTCCGCTGTGCATCCAACTGCTCGATGTTTTCCATCATGAAAACTACTACGTTTGGCGTCGATTTTTTTTTTTTGATTTAATGTATTCAAGCAGACCGCAGCTGCTGCATTCTGTGAAGGAGGGAAGTACGAACTTAGCAGACATCCTTCAAGCCTACAGGGGGGTAAGCCTTTGATACTAAAAAGATTTGGGTATTGCTGAAAGGAACTGATCACCCACTCAAAAAGAACTCTGGTATCCCATGATGGTTTAAATAAGGCTTAACACAATGACAAAAACAAAAGACTGGGCAGACATCTGTTACTTAAAATGTTTGGTGTGTTTTGCCACGACGTGTTTAACATCCAGAATATCGACATGAAATATAGTGTTTTAAAGGTTTAAACAGAAAATTTCGGTTCAGCTTCGGACATGTACAGCAACATGACATATGTTAGAATTTAAGATATGTGAAAGGCAAATGTTAAAAAGAAAGTGCTCATGTTTAAAGATGTTTAGAGGTACTGTGCACTCAGAACAACAAACCATGAAATATTCATCAGCTAGATTGAAATGGCTACAGTACAAGTCCATCCCATTTCTTTTTACGAGCCCCAGAAGAGTCTCGGTAAAAGTCCGCGATTGTTATCTTTAAACTGGTTTAACAGGTTTTTTTTTTTGTTTTTACCAAATTGAGTAGGTGCATCATGCAGCACCATGGCTAGTATTGTGCGCAGAGTATTGTGTGTGGGTTCTCATTGAAGCATTTGGAAGTGCAATGCGCTGTTATGCAGATTAGCGTGGATATTTGTGGCTCAGTGTAGATTAGCCTGGATTAGCTGCGTGTTGCCTCTGGAGATTTAGATGGCTCTGTGAAGAAATGTCACGCCATGGTTTTAGGCATTGGCCCCCTCGCCTACCAGCTGTGATTTTTCGGTGTTTGCTGACGGAAGTCTCCGAGCCCTCCGAGGACCGCGACCGCCACAAGCTGTCAGCGAATGGCTTGTGTAAGCAGCAGAGATGTGTTTGATGTGGAGCAATGTACGACTCCCGGTTGGCTTGCATCAGTCGCTGATTGACAGGGAGTCTCGGTCCCTCTTCACTGTGTACTTCAGAGGCCTCCTACCCATCCACCTACCCGCCCGCTTACTCGCTTTTTATGCTTTGTGGATTAGCGATGGATCTTTGGCAGGATCAGTGCTCGGGAAGGTACAGCGACTGCCCTAAAGAGAGACAAATGGAGGAGGAGAGTGCTTTGGCCCCTGACGGTCCCCGCGCACGTTTGATCACAGCCGTGTCTTATCGGTGCACCTAGATCTGCCAACCTCACACACTCCCACACTCCTTTACCTCCACGCTTTGTTTTTCCCCCTCCGGATCAATACATTAACCTTTCTCATCCTTAAACCCCTCCCCTCTTTTAGGTTTCACTCTAAATCATTGTCAGCTTGTTTTCCTCCATCTCTCCGTTTCCCCGGCTCCTTCTCTCTCTATCATTGCCTCTTTGGTTTCTAGTCTTTCACACATGATGTGGTGTTTGCATGCGAGTTTATCAATCCTCCTTCCATCCCCTCCCTCCTTCTTCTTCTCCTCCTCCTGGAAAACGAAAAGGGGAGAATAGACCAAGTCAGCTAATATGTCTGTTTCAACATGTGCACCAATCTGTTATCAATGCTCCCCCTCTGTCTGTCCCAGCCCTGCCGGCCGTTCTGTGGTTCGGATCGTTTTCTCTCCCCTCTTTTCATCCACCTTAATCAGTACTGTCCTTTTTTTCTTGATGTTTTCTCCCTCGTCCTACCTTCCTTCGCCCTCTTTTCCTCCCCTCTTCTCCATCACTTTTCCCTCTCTGTCTCCTGTTCGCCATCATCGTCATGCTCTCTCCGTGCATCTTTTTTTTTCCCCCCCCTTTTCCATCCCTTGTTCCTCACATCCCACCGCTTTTCTTGTTCTCCACTGCGACAGATCGATGGCCCCTCTCGCCCATCCCCCCACCTCCGCGGCCCCCCAATCATATCTTTTGAACAAGTGCTGATTAATGACATACACAGACTGATGAATAATTCACCAAAGAGAGCGCGGGAGAGGAGAGGCAAGACAGGCGGGAGACGGAGAGAAGGTAGGGGCGAGCAACAAAAAGACGGCCGCTGAGGAGAGGAATAAAGTCAAAGCATGCAGAGGCAGACAGCATGGGAAAAGAAATAACAGCGAGGAATGAGGGGTGTTTGAGGGGATTATATAGAGGAGAGTGTGAAAGAGGAAAAAAAGAGGAAGGGCGAGTGGAGACATAAGGCGAGCCGAATTCCAGAAGATGCACCCCAAGGGCTGGAGGATTGGCTGCTGTTGTCTTGTTTTCACTCATTCGCTCGCAGTCTCGTTGTCAGCCTGTTACAGATACTTTTGTGTGATTTAACAGTGTTTATGTCTTTGTCATGCCCATAAAGACGCTCTGAATTGGTGTAAATTGAAGGAAAAAAGGGGGTTAAAGAAAGGGAATGCCTTTGTGCGGATCTGAATGAGCATGAGGTCTGGGGGGTTTCGGAAACATCTTTCTCTGAAGGGAAGACAGGAAGGATTGTTAATTGGTGGCCCTCTGGTCTGGATGGAGCCCAAGATGGCGAGAGGCGAAACCCTTCAGTTAGACGCTGCAATGTGGGGAAATATACTCCGCACACTATATCGTAATGAGACTTCTCGGTCTACTTACAAACCATGAATATTCATGTTAAGGGCTCTGGGCCTGTAGTTAATTGTGGGCTCTGATTGGTCCTTTTGTCAAGATAGTCATCAGACCAAAACATGCTATTTATAAAAAGACTTCAAATGGTTCAGGATAATTATAAATATTCATTGTATATTTAGTCTATTTATTTATAAATATTCATGGTATATTTATAGGGTATTTACAAATTTATGAATTCATCATGAATTTACGTATCATAGGCTCTGACACGTGCAGTCGTGCGCTAAACAGATCTACAAAAGTTCCTAAGCTCATGTCGACTTTCTCTCATTCCTGCTGTCTTTGACGGAGGCTGTTGCTGGAACTGTCCGGCAGTCTGGTGCTGAAACTGCCTTTTCTAGTATTCTGTACAGTTTTTCATTCGGATGAGTCATACCCCCCCCCTTCCACCCCCACCCTCCACCCTCCACCCCCCTCCACACACACACACACACACACACACACACCAACTCCTCAGAAGCAATCCTTGAGCCGTCACAGATTAAAAAGCTCATAACCATGAGGAAATGCATGATGACATTGCATAGAGACATCACAGGGAGTATTGGTGTTTTCTTTCTTTTTTTTTTTTTTTTTTAAAAATGTTTGCACCTCCCCACCCCTCACCTCTCTCTCCCCCTCGTCTCCTCTCCTCTCCTCCCCTAAGAATATCCACTCAGCCGATGTTTGCCCCCATTTTAAGCTCAGGATTCAAATGTTGGGATATGAGTTTCAGGGAACGGTTGCATATCAATTTATGCCTACAGCGGGTTCCCTCTCCTGCTCCATGATGTGTGATTTGTAGATGTTGAGGTAATGCCTGCGACGGTACGTGTGTGTGTGTTGATGGAGTGTATGGGTTGTTGATTGCACAGTGGGTTACTGTTCTGTTCTGTAAGGCATCTGTATGATGTGTGAAGGTGAAAATACAGGACGTGTAGGTTGTAGTTCCTAAAACTACATTTCCTTCATACTTTTTTAAAAAGGACATTACATGCTTTTTGTGATTTAAACGTCATTTATACACTGTTATGATGTCAGATGTCTATAGTCAAAACTTGAGATGAACATATGTAAAAATGCCTCCTGAAAGTCAAAATCCAGGGCAAAGTCAGTGTCTGGTCTTTGTTGCTAAGGTTGTTGCTAAGGTTGTTCCACAGGCTGTTTGCGTTGTCCACTCGAATAGTTCGGATTGGATTCAGGTTTGAATATCTACGGATGTATTTGAGAAGTTTATATTTTGTATAAAGAACGTGAAAATGAAGCAACTACTACTGACCTAAAGGGCAGCTTCTGTAAGCTAACCAATCAGAAGAGAGTGGGCTCATCGGGAGGCGGGCCTTAAAGAGATGGGTGCTAAAACGGCCTGTTTCAGACAGAGGCTGAACTGAGGGGCTGCATAAAGGGCCAGTATAAGATAGATTAAGAGTTTTTGAACTTTAAATCATGCAAAGATAATCCAGTAGAGCCCCACAATATAAATAACGACATGGGAATGTCCAATGATATGTCCTCTTTAAAGGACCAGCCATGAAACTCGTGAAAACGCAAAAGGTCCTCTCTAGAGCCAGTGATTGGTTCTGAGCTACTGTAGAAACATGGCGGTACAACATGGCGGCCTCCATGGAAGAGGACCCGCTCCCTCTGTAGATATAAAAGGCTCATTCTAAGGTTATGAAAACACAATGATTCTTATTTTCAGGTGATTGTACACTAATTAAAACATACTTATGAATATTATATTCCTTATCTGCCAATAGATCCCCCTAAATCTTACACACTAGTCCTTTAAAAGGAGAAAAACTTCTTTCTATTTATATACAGACTATATAATAATGGAGTCATGGCTCTCTTCTATTTGCTCTGTTTTTCCTCCCTTTACCTCTCCGTCTCTTCTCCTCTATAGAGATCTCTGTCAGTCTGCTGTCAGTCATCGTGACATTCTGCGGCATCGTCCTCCTCTCCGTCTCCCTCTTCGTCTCCTGGAAGCTCTGCTGGCTGCCATGGCGGGACAAGGAGGGCGGAGGCCTGAGCCTGACGTCGGGGTTGCTGCCCGGAAGCGCCGGCGTCGGAAGCCTCGGAGGTGCCGGGGGGTCGTCTCTCTTACCCCCGCTGCTGCAGAGGAAGGAGGGCCACTCCTCGTCCTCACTCTACCCCACTCTGGGCCAGCAGGGCCAGCATCACCCCCATTTCTCCGATCTGGTGGGGCTGGAGAGGGGCGAGGTCGGAGGCGTGGTCGGGGGGCCACATGAGACCCAGGAACACTCCTACCTGGATATGGACTCCTATCCTAACAATGCTGGTGAGAGAAGGCACAAGCAGTGGTAAAAGTTTTATCTCACAGACATTAGACACTCTTAATCCCAGTCTGACTGTAAGAGTAATGTAATGCCTCGCTTAATAACTTCACATTTTAATAAACTCACAGAGTATTTAATACATTTACCTTCATACAGTAGAATTATTCATCTGTGCTGCAGCGGTGTGATGAATGCTGCCCGTTATTGTACATATAAGTGGATATTCTCTCAGTAATACTACATTGATGGAATATTACCTTTTTCATCTTACTGGCTTAGTCTCTTATTACAGTTTCTTAAGTTATAGAGTAGTAAAATTCAGAAAGAGGTACACTGTGACTATGAGATCTTTAATTACAACAAATATCTGCTGCATTTTCATTAAAGGATTCATTTGTTAATTTTTTAAAGCTGCGTTAACTGATTTTGGCAAAACTGTGCAGAGAAACTTCATAAAAAGACGAATATGATTGTTACAGCCAGCGTTGCCAGATGATCAATAAGTCCCATAATGTAAGATAATTTGATAAATTTTTGACATTTAGTATTAGTAGCTATAATCAGTCTAGGCTATGTCATTTTACTTAATTTCCCAACACGATCAGGATATTAAAATATGGATCCTACGTCTGTGTTTATGCATCTCTTCCCATGTGACGTCTTAACAGCCAATCACGCTTGTTGTGATGACGAACGAGAGCGGGCGTCGTTCTCCCGCGAGAGTTCGCACGAGAGATAGCTGCATCCATGTGACAAAAAAAGTAAAGAAAGTTAAGTTATTTATTTATTGAACAGCTTTTGTTTTCACTGTTGGAACATTTTTATTTAAGTGAGTCCTGAAAGACACATCATATAAATATATCAGCAATTTTTAATTTTTTTTTCAAACAGTGTGGCTCGATATGTAGGCGGTGTCAATAAGTCGTTCATCTCAATAAATACATGTTTTCTAAAATTACACATTGACGCCTGTTATGATAATTTTCCTAAAAATACAATCATTTTAATCCTCTGATACGATACTTTAACATTTCCTATCTGGCAACGCTGGTTATGACCAACATCTTAGCAAACAGTTGCTAAGATACGCACACATCCAGCAGATAACGATCATCCCATAGGAGTCGTGTTTTTGGCCAGCTGAGAAGTCAGACATTCAGTTTTTCTTTTAGTTCTTTCAGTTTTCGTCTCTGCAAACTTCCTCAGACCCAGAAAATATATATTTGTGTCTTTACAGTCGCTGCTAAATGCTCCACGTTTTTCACTAGTTTTATCAGAGCTTGTTTGCAGAAAACAGCCGCTTGCAACTGTTGAAAATTGTGTTTATTGGAGCAGTGAGACTGAACCAAATGTTAATTGTAACATGGGACCAAAACAATGAGTTAAAAAGCTTGCTGGAGCTGCTGAGTGTTGTATAAAAAAATATTAACTAATGCAGCTTCAAGATATCCTCTCTTAATAATGAGGTGGTCCAACCAAAATAAGCAGAAAATTTCATGATAAGATCAAATAGAAAGACATGTAGGACCTGTTTTTTTTTTTAATGAAAGCTCTGGAAACAGTGATGGGTGACTATGAGCGTACTTTCTGTGCTGTAAATACACTGGCTTTCATCTCAGGTGCAGGTAATTTATCATTATTCACAGTCAAATGTTTGCTGGTTACCTTCATTGCAGTCAGATGTTCCTCTCCTTCACTGTGCTATTCATGCTGGCTCATGTTCAGCTGAGGAGTGTCTGCTCATTTCTTCCCTTGTCTCTGCTGTTAAATCACTGCCTGTTAAATCAATGTGATGCAATCAATGAGATCGATGACGCCGACCCCGAGTTACAGAAAAAAAAAAAAAAAAAACAACCAACAAAACATTGCTCTTAGCCAGTGTAACGACTTGACGCCGCAACAGCATAAACAAAAGAGACATGTGAGTCATTGAGGCTTATTTTATCCGTTCTCTCGTTCTGTTAGGAACTCTGAAGCTGAGTCAGACGTCTCCAGATGTTCCCAACTCAGAGGGTGGAGCCCATCCTCCCAAAGACCTGCCCAACGCTCATTTCCAGCAGCAGGTCACTGCACGGTCAGTACCAGTGGACAGGTGTGTGCATTTATCATTTAAGTCTATTCAATGTTGTTGTAATGCTAAATAAACACAGGAATGAACTTAAATCTTAAAGCTAATGAACGTTAAAGGAAAATCAACTGAACAAAACACATGATTGTAAAATGTTTTTCTGAGCAAACTGATGAAGAACATATTGTTTGCATGATGTTGGCTTTAATCTTGCTCACCTTTAATGAAGGCTTTCAGGTCTCTAAAAGCAACCGAGGCTGATATTAACTGATTTTAGCAAAGTGCAGGTTAAGATAATAAGTCTACAAATACAGAAAACACCCTCACAACATGTTATTATTATATTTTTAACAGATATTTTTGTGGTTTCCTCTCCAGAAAACACCATCATCACACATCTAGCCTTTATTTCATATATTTTATAACACTTACTATGATGCATGCATGTGTAAAAAGGTGTGTAAACTCTTATGCAAATATAAAACGGTGGGTAAACTCAGTTTAGATGATTTACCCGCCGCTGCATCTCTGATTAAGCTGCTGACTCAAACTGTTGCATAGCATCTTTTTTTTTCTGGTGCATGTGTCTGTGTGTATATGTGTGATTGTGCACCGTGCACTTCACTTAATATTCACCCTCTGAGCTTATATGTGTCTGTTTAGGCCCAAGCCCATGACTCACCAGCTCTCCAGTCCTGATTTCCACGGCGAGGAGAAGGAGCAGGTAACCTGCATCGGGCAGATCAAACCGGAGCTTTACAGACCTAAAGGCGACCAGGGCGACGGCAAACAGGGCGACAACTGCGGCAAGATCAGCTTCCTCCTGCGCTACGCCTTCAAGTAAGTCAGCAAGTTTACACCAAAACAACCTACTAGCTCTGTCGGTATACGTGAAAAAGTATATACAATTACTGCCACAGTAATTCTAAGATATAATATTTAAGCATAAGCAATGAGAGCATTACATCACCACCGGGTCAGACAAGATGCTGCATCAGTGTCTGTGTTGGGCTCCATATTGAATTGCTGTCTGGAAAACTGCACACACTCTCTGCTTTGATCAAAATTTTTCTCCTTTTCCATGTGGAGCTGGATTCACCAAACGATGTTTAGCTCACATTTTTACAATTTTGTGTCCACATTTTTCAGGACGTTATATATCCTTCATTGCTTTGTGTCGTCACAGTTAGAGCCAAAAGAGATGTCGCTGAGTTTTACTGTACAGGACAGGTTTCTGCAATCACTCCTCCTGATCGTATTGGCTGTTAAGAAGTCCGTTCCTAAAGGGATTTTAATGTCCACAGACTTCATTCTATGCAAAAAATGCAGTGTGAAGTTCAGCGGATGTTAATATGAGGCCTCGGCGGTCTGTATTAGGCACATCATCTGGGTATCCTCCAGTCTTTGTAATACGAAATTCCCTCTTTGTGTTGCTGTTCCTCCGCTGCAGCTCAGCAAGGAAACACTGTATGAGGAAACACAAAGAGGGAATTTGGAAGATACCCACTTAATTTGTCTAGTTTCAGCTGAATTTAAGATTATATTTTTAATACAGAAATAGGACTATGGATTTGTGCGCTACATCGAAATTGTTTTAGGAGGGAATCTCTTCAGAGACAGTTTGGACAGGAGGAATGATTACAGCAAGCGATAACTCTTCCAGTGTACATATGTGCATCTGAGTGTTGGTTTAAGATAAACTTGATAAAGTGTGAACCTATCCTTTAACTACAGAGAAGATATCTTCTGTATTTTATGAAATCTTGTGATGGCGGTGCACAGTTTGCAGGGTTTAAACCTTAAAAATGTAACCTTAGCATTGTTTGATGAACGTTAACACTGTGTGAAACTACCATAGTATGCTTTTACATGTCTCCGGTGAATTTTGATAAGTCTGTTTTTTTTTTTTTTGCACCTTTTTGATGTGCAGCTCTTCAAACACAAAGTTGGAGGGCTGCAAACACTGACACTGGTTTTGCTGAATTTCTTTATGGAACAGAACAGAGAGAGGTTGTGCTTCTCGGGAAAATATCTTTCAGCGTGTTTATCCTCTTCGGATAAAAAAAAAACAAAAAAACAACCTCCAACTCAAGGAGAAAATTGCATTTGTGACTGCGAGCGTTGGATTTTTATGTTAAAAAAAACAAACAAAACTACCGGCTAACATACCACTAGCATGAGATGGGTGAGAGGTTTCCAGTCGGTGTCTCGACTCTGGTCTAGTTTGTTTACAGTAATCATACTGAAATATTAATGTTTAAAAAAATAAGGAAGTTGCACCATTAAATGTAAGTGACAAGTACTGTGTGTTGAATATTCTCTGCTGGAGGATTTGGGTTTAAGTGAAGTTATTGTCGTACTTGCACACATTAAAATGACAGGATTATTAACCCTAACGACTTTGATGTAGCATGCATGAAGTATGTAATTAGTGGGTGTCATGCTGTAAGGATGATGGGAGAGTGTGTAAATGAATTTGCACTGTAAGTGGAGGAGAGAGAGAGGAGGAGGATGGTTGGGTTGAACGTGCAGCTCGTTGTCTGTGGCTCAGCTGGTAGCCCCCCGTTTCTGCCTACCCCGACATGTAGAAACATTACAACAGGGTGAAAGTGCTGATGGTCAGAAAAGAAAAGGAGCGAGAGGCCGTTTCAGTCATGAATTATATATATGGTGAGCCACTTTAAACAGCAGCTCCTGTCAACACATAATAACACCCGACTGTGTTATAGCTTGAGTTACAGATACAGAGAATTAGCAAGGGAGCTGGACGGAGAGGGAGGTTAATGATGAAAACTATTCATGTGTCCCTTTTCCCCCATTTATAAAGTCACAAGATAATTTATGTCGTGCTGTAGTCGCCTGTCAGTACACTGAAGGGAAATTGTTTTAGTGAGGCCAGTAGGAGAAAGAGAAAGAGAGAGAGAAAGAGAGGGGGAGTGACTGAAGAATAAAAGAAGAAAGGTTAGAGATGTAGCCGCACATGAGAGCGTGGGACATGTGTGTCTAGATCCGCACGCCGAGGTGTGTTAGTATAGAAACTGTGATGAGATTGGTATGTTAATGTGTGAGACCTCGCTGTTTGGGGTGTAACAGTCAGAACAACAATGTCAATCTTCCTCAGATCCTCTGGGAAACGCATTTCTATTGACAATCCCATTAAAAGCTGACACATTTCCACTGTGGGAATAACAGCTAGCTTTCGGGCATTGTCTGCCAGGGATAAGGCCGTGAATTCCGCTCTCTCTCTCTCTCTGCTCGAGCGGTAATAGGTATATTCTCTGCAGCGTGCCTCGGGGATTGTATAAAAACCTTGGTTTTTTGGTTCAGGCTCATAAGACACGTGAGAGCAGGAAAAGCTGCAACCTTCTCCTTGAGACAAACAACCAACGCTGGAAAATTATGATGATCAGGGAGAAGAGGGTTTTTTGTTTTTGTACACAAGCTTCCTGTCGTTTCCCAATTATTGTACATCTGAGCGTTGTCGTGAGCCACACTCTACCACCAGCATGGCACAAAATCATACTGGATTAAACATCATTAGATACATATTTGAATTGGTCAGGGTTTCCCTGTTAAAATATTTGTCTGGCTGTGCTGGAAATGCAGTTTTCCTGCAGCAATTTGCCTCGTATATCATCACCCTGATTTGATGTGATTGCAGAGTGGGCATGTTTATCCGATTGCCTTAATTGGATGTGATTCAGAGGTAAACACGTGTTCAGATTGGCCACAGTTGTATCGTCAACAAGCGTATCTTGTTTGTGATTGGTACACACAGGACAGGAGACATTACGACCGGCCGGGGTCACCGACGGCGTTCGCCCCGCTGATCCTTCCTCAGACCCAAAGTTCACGCTGCTCTCCTAAAGCAGCTAATGAAGTGCTGACACACTGGTTAACAGGGGGAGACACTGTCTAACGAGGTCTGATTAAAGGCCTCCGAGCCGTCTTCATCTGGTAATTAAATACATAATAAACGGCGCGTGAGACGCAGCCATGACTACGGATGGAGCTCTCGAATGTAAAGGCTGTGCATCCGTGTGCTCGTGTGTGGTCACGCTTGCACATTCTTGTGCGTTACAATGAATGACTTACACTCCTGCCACAGTGCTTATATGCGCATTTGTGAGTGTGTACAGCATCTGCTGGGTTTATTGATATAAGGGTCAATAATGCTATTTTAAGACCAAAGCTGCTGATATTGTGACTATGTTTGCTATCTTTAAACATTAAACAACATCAGTAAAAGGAAGCAATTATATAATCTTATAATTTTGTCACTAAAATAGCACCTTGAGCGTGGGACACTAAAGCTCCAATCTCAATTTTTTTGACCACATAAAAACGTTAAATATTCACACATACATAATTGATGAGCTTGACTTGCTGATGTTGGAAATATGGGCCTGTTTCACCGCTCTGCTTACAAACTATATCGATGTAAACAAACCTTTAGCAGCACCAGAAAACGTTAAGTTGATGTCTTAATTTCAGCCCCTGTATTAAAAGACATTTCAATTAATTCAGGAGTGACTCGGGAATACAGATAGATTACAGATTGCACCTTAAAAATAAATAAGGAGATATAGGATAAGGATAGAAATCATTTTAAATAGTAGCAATCATTCTATCTAAACTATTAAAACTACGTGGGAAAAGATGGATTATAGCACTTTAACACTTTGAGGCAGATTCACAAAAGCTCTGTTCATGCATAGTTTGATGCATTTTAAAATCACTTCTCTAAAACTAAGCTGCATCATATCTACCCGACATCATCTCCAGGACAGTATGTGACAAATGCCAGAAGGATGAAGCCGAACCTCTTTGAGTTTTTGCTATAATGTATTTAATATAATGTCTGAGACCGTGTGCACACATTGATAAAAAACCAAACTGTCAAACGGTTATTTTTAATTAATCAGAAAGACTTCAAAAGCTCTCACAATCCCAACAGATATTTCTTAATTATTGTATCATTGCTGTGCAAAAAAAAAAAAAAAAAAGTCTGTAATAAATATGGAAAAGTAAAGAAACTGTAACCTCTGTTAAGATGCGGCTCTCAGACACAGATCAGCACCTCAATGGTTGAAAGAATTACCAAGACCGAGCTGCCAGATATGACTCCGACTGTCTTCCTTTTACATAATGCAAAGGATATTAAAATTTTTATCCTATTTATTACAGTTATGAGTAGTCAGATTGTCTCTTTGTCTTCCCGCTTTCCAGACAGAGTGCATGTAGATTTCATACAGTGTCATTTCTGAGCATTCACTTTAATAAAATTATGGATATTATAAGGAAAGGAGGAATAATAGCTCCATCCGTCTACGGAGTCCAATAAAAATGCTCCATTAGAGACACAATCAGTTAGTTAGTTAGTTAGATGGTTAATGTATCGTGCATATACAAGTCAAACATCTTACATTACATTACAAACAAACAGCTTTGTCTTCTGTATCTGCTCTAAAAAATAAAATCCCTTCCTGAAACACTCACTCATGTTTGCTTTTATAATAATTCATCTAGAATCAGATATTAAAGATATTTTACTAAATAGTGTAGCCCTTAAATCATCATATAATGAGCAATAACACAATAAACAATAAAATAAAAACAACTCTTCAGGGAGAGCAGTAAACGTTAATGTAACTGAGATCTTTTGGGATAAATTCTACTTCACATTAAAAGCTCCAAACTGTTTTTCATCAGACAGACAATATGTTCTCAATTTAAGTTTGTACCAAAACATCAACAGATCTCATCTTTCTTCTCTTTGTGCACGGGGGAACAGTTTGCGCCGGGCATCATGAATATTACACAGTAATCTGTTTTGTTCAAATGAAAAGATAAATATAAAAATAAAGATCAGGACGGGGGCGTTCGTGCAAAATGTCACAATTCAAAATCTTTCTCGCTATTCGGGCATATTCACAAGTCTGATCGTCTCACATTTTATGTCTGACATTTGGTGGTTTCCCCGTCTCGTATCACCACTAACGACCAAAACTGGTGCATGTTTATGAACTCGGAGGCCTTCAGTCAGCGGTTCATATGAAAATGTAGAATAAATATGCAAACAAACATGTTCCGATGTTGATAACGCTGACATTTGAAGACCAGCAACAGACCAAACACTAGCCAGGCTTAGTTTTATTTGTACGTGTGTGTGTGTTTTCTACGTGTCTGATATACATCCAGTAGTTGTTTATTTGTGTTCCAAACCGACTGTAGACTAAAGGGTACTGTGTTAAGCATTATTAATGAGCTCGGCTTTGGCCAGACACTCTCTCCCTGGCTGTACATCTGTGCTCACTGTGCTTACATCTAACATCGCTGATAGTGCAACCGCGATGCAGCTGCAGGGATGACACACACACACACACACACACACACACACACACACACACACACACACACACACACTATTCTGGCTGTGCTTTACTCCAGAGCCACTGAACCTCCTTCGCTCTTATATGTGAGCAAAACCTGCACAGGTGTGGGCTGATCCTGTCTGAGTCTAATGTGTAAATTTGTGCAACCTCTGCCTTTTTTTATGTGAAAGCCTGAAAGAATTTGCTCTATACAGTATATATATATATATGTGTTTGTGTGTGTGTGTTTGTGTCTTAGCACGGAGCAGTTGGTGGTGAAGATCCTGAAAGCTCTGGATCTGCCGGCGAAGGATGCCAACGGTTTCTCAGACCCGTATGTGAAGATCTACCTACTGCCAGACAGGAAGAAGAAATTCCAGACCAAGGTGCCTCCAGCTCCCACTACACCTCGCTTGCATCCTCGTAGTAGTAGTGAACTTTAATCTTGAAAGATAGGTTCACAATTCTTCAAGTCAGGTGACCAAATGAACACTGACACACATTTTTCTGGCTGTAATCAGTCTTCCTGTTCATACTGGCCATTCAGAGATCACTTCATAATGCACTTTTCCCCCCCGTCGTTATCTGCTTGTGTGAAAATCAAACACCTGCACATGCGATGCAACAAAATGCAATATTTGTGTAATATTTACACATCACTCAAATAAAAAAATAACAGAGAAATGAAACAGACAGGTTAAGAAAAACAAAGATTAAGAGTGAGGAGCTATGGATGTTGAGTTGAGGAAGAATGTGTTGGTAGGTTGTTGTTGAAGGTAAATGTGAAGATGGTTTATGTAGACTGCAGTATGTATTGTTGAGAAGGTATCTGTCCAAAGTGTTTGCCTAAAATGAGGGTAGTAAAGTTCTGCTAGTTCAATACACACTTTCAATGTAAGTGATGGGGAACAAAATCTACAGTCCTCCCTCTGTG
The DNA here is from genome assembly GCF_963924715.1 of Thunnus thynnus. Lineage (NCBI taxonomy): Eukaryota > Metazoa > Chordata > Actinopteri > Scombriformes > Scombridae > Thunnus > Thunnus thynnus. Next base: position 5,904,228 of record NC_089533.1, on the reverse strand, counting down.
CGAAAATGTATTTAAGCCTTTATCTGAAGCTAATATGAAGCTCCAGCGTCTGAATTAGTCAAATCAAATCAATATCTTTCAGAGTTACTGTCTTTTTAGTGCCTAATTCACTCTTTTTTTTTGTTACGATGCTTCACAAAGAGGGAATTTTACACTAAAAAGACTGTAAATGTGGAAGATATCCACTTCATTCTGTCTGAAGCCTCATATTATCTACAGATACAGTTTTTGGAGGAATGATCACAGCAAGAGAAACCTGCTCTGAATGTTCATATGGGCACATGAGTATTATTATAAGAAAGACTTGAAAAATTGTGAACCTGTCCTTAAATTCAAACACAACATGTTTTAAACGTTATCAGCTCTGACTGATTTAATTCCAGCCTGTTTCTGCCGCTCTGATGATCCTGCCTCCTCATGGGGAATCATTATAGTTTCACTAATGTAATCTAATCTAATCTGGGACATAATTTATTCAACATAATGTGCTCCAGACGGTTATAGGGCACTGCTACTCAACTCCTGTGTGTTATTCTGGTGTTTGAGGACAGTTGAGTCAATATTTGAGAACATTTCAGGACGCTCTGTACCAGGAAATGTACCCTTAGCCCTCAAAAAAAAAAAATTCCTCCTCTCTCTCGTCTAATTTATTCCCTGTGGAGAAGCTCAAGACCTATGAGCTCAGCTGCCTCACAAAAGTGAGTTGTAGCTTTCTGTTTTCGCATCCATAAATATCACCGGGACTTTTGTAGTGTTGGGAGAGAAACTGCGAAGTTGAAAAGGGTCCGAATTGATCGTAGAGACGGTCGGGGGGGGCCGGGGGGGGGGTATGAAAAGTATGCTTTCAGTGACAATGAAGCAGTTTGAAATTTCTCCCTTTTGGTTTCCTCTTTGTGCGACTGTCTTCCTGTATATCACAAAAGCCCCTTCAGCGGCTGAAAAGCGCGAACGCTTCAGTCATTTGCATAATACTGCTCCTCTTTTGTTTGGAGTGTATGATTGTTTAATTTCAATCACATCCTCATTAACATGGATTTTTTTTTTTTTTTTTTACACCACTCATATTTTTTCCGCTCTTTTATCCTTTTCAACTAAATCCAAGAGAAAAATAGACATCACCTACGAGTCAATGTTAGAGCTTTACATTTCTGGTTTCTAACGGCGCAGCATCTCCAGCAGCTGCATGTTTAATCCAAAGCTAACAAGTAATCATCAAGTGCCAATAAGCCAGAGTGACAGACCCACTCATGCAGTGACAAAAGTTGGATTTGGAAAATGGAGTGTGTGTCACATTTTAATTATCACCGGCTTTATTGCATGGCAGCGTTTATATCAAATGCTTTCATAGCAAATAAATCCCACCAGTGAATCAACAAATTGTAAAAATTCATTTTGCAGACCGAATGAGATTGAAGACGAATTTGCAAACATCGCCTTGCAACGTGTTAACATATGATGAGCAGGAAATTACAATCGATCTCTTTCCATCAGGCTGCATTCTCTGATTACAAATAATCAGTTTTTATTTGACTCGCTATGAAGGTGACAGATGGGGAAAAAGGTGGGAAACACAACACACACACACAGTCATATAAGAAGTGTGTCGTGAACATTTAAAGAAAGAACACCTGAAGCTTTATATGCGTTCAGGGACGAAATATTGAGTTTTAAATTTAGTTTAAGGTCTTTATTTCATTTCTGCAGCTTCAATTTGATTCCTCATCCCACAAGAAAAGGTGAAATTCACTTTTCTCTCTCTGGCTCAGTAGCAAGGTCAGCCATTGAGGTTAATTATCTTGCTCAAGGACATTTCGGCGAGACGTGTCTTCTTTTCGGCCCATCCTCACAAGAAAAATGACAGTATAGGTCTAAAATCCAGGCCGGCAAAAACAACTAGTTACATTTACACCATCTAGGAAGTGATGCAGTTCAGATGACGTCAATATAAGGTGACTTGATAAGCTGATTTTGCCTTATTAGCATGGATGTATAATAAGAGCTGGAAAGGGCGCTACTGCTCAGCGTTGCAGCCAATTTCCCCAGTGGCCACTCGCGGTATTGCAAGTAAAAACAGCATTTTCCCCATTAGACCACCACTGTAAAAGAGACATCTGTAAAGCTGTTGACAGGACACCTCGCACTGCAAACAAGGTCAATTATGACTCTTTCTATCATGAATTTTAGATCTGTGGAGGATTTATATTTGTAAAACTTTCCTAAAGCTGAGAAAAGTGATTTAAAAACCCGTAACGTCACCACAATGTAAAGTCTATAAAGCAAACAAGGAAGCTAGAAACTTTTTTTGGCGTTTGCACCAGTCGAGCAATTCTTATTTGACTGAATGGGCGCCATTTTTGATCTGGTATCCAGCTCTTATAATACATCCCAACCACGCTTATTAGTAGGAGGTGTGTCGGATGGATCACTAGATGGCAAAAAGTGGATTTTGCTGCAAGAGACCACCGTTTGCTTCCCGCCTCCAACCACGAGCGTCATGTTTCCAACCGCGAGTCAGGACAAACATGGTGGTGTTTACTGCCATGACGACGAAGGTTGTGTACCTTTAAGGAAGTGTACATGTTTCAAGTGATCATTTCAATTCAAACCATGATCTTTAATTAACCTTAACCAAGTTGTTTTTGTGCTTAAACCCAATCAGACCGTAACCACAGCGTTGTCACACCATTAAACATCATTATTTTTAACAGCGTGGGTCGTTCTGGAGGGCATTACTGCTGCTGCGTGCGTAAACATGAATTGAATGAATTTTAGACCTATACTGTCATTTAATTACGAGGATGTGTTTCTCCTTTTTGAAGGAGATCAATGTAAACTCCTGATTCATGATGTATACATGTACATGTTTGTTTTGCTGCTTTCAGCATAATGTGATTCATCCTACAGACAGTTAATCAAAGCCTTTAAATTCACTGCTCCAAGTCTCTGGTAGCTCTTCCTTCTCTGACATTTGATTCATGGGAAATGATGCCTTTTATGTTTCCAATTTGCTTGAGATAAAAAAAAGAAGAAGAAGAGCTGGGTGGTTTGCAGGAACAAAAAAAACAGCCAAAACAAAACAAAAAAAAACCACCACTTACTGAAACTCAAACTTAAATCAGAGGGAGAAGATTTAGTACTGTACATGCTGCTGCTAATTGACAAGTGATCCTTGGCAAGCACACAAACACTACAGCAGCAGGAGATTAGTGTTAAAGTTGCTGCTTTTACAATAAACAAGGATCCTGCAGGAAAAGGGCCTTTAAAGTATTTCCACCAAATGTAGCTCAATTGTGTACCTCTCAGTTAAGCACTGTTCTCACCTATGTGACCTTTGCATTGATGGTTACATTCAAAACCACAGACAAAAGCTACAAGACAAACTTCTCCAGGTCGCCTCTCGGGTCATTTGACAACACTTAGTGTTTTGTTGAAGACACGTCCAGAATCCTTGGTGTCTGTTCTGCTGGTATGAAAACATATCCTTCGTTTGTTTGGTTGAGGATGTGGAGTTACACCTCATGAAAGAAGGCTAGAAATATCCTGTTATATGCAGCAGATGGCATATTTCCTTGCAAAATACAAGATTGTTTGAATATTCTGCAAGTGTCTTCAAAACAGCATGAAAGTGTTGTCAAAAAAGCTTACTGGGGTTTTTTTTTTTTCAAAATCTTGCTTGAATTTATCTTTGAGAAAACCTTGTTTCATATCTGTGACTGGAATCATCGATGTAAAAGACTCAACTGTGAACACCGTGTTCACATGAAAGGCACCGACGGGCGGCTAGGCTAAAAAATTAATTCAAAGTCTGTCTCTCATTTTTTTTTCTCTCTCTCTTAGGTCCACAGAAAGACCCTGAACCCGGTGTTCAACGAGACGTTTCAGTTCGGCGTGCCGCTGAATGAGCTACATTCCAGGAAGCTGCATTTCTCCGTCTACGACTTCGACCGCTTCTCCAGACACGACCTGATCGGCCAGGTAGTGGTGGACAACCTGCTGGACTTCAGCGAGGGCAGCGGGGACAAACCCGTCTGGAGGGACATCGTGGAGGGCACCGCGGTAAGGACGGCGGCGCCGAAATAACTAGCATTCAACCGGAGGAGAAGATGCCCACGTTCGATTAGATTGGAGTAGATGAAATTTCAATGAGACTCGCGGCGATACGAGGCCGTTGCAGCTGCAAATTATGGGCCAAAGTAGGGAAAAATAGGATTGAAGCAGGGATGGAGCATATCAAAGCTGACACAAGTGACAGTTTCAATTCTAGAAGTGAAGCAGAAATTCATGCATTAACGGTATGAAAATGAATCAGAAACACAGGCTAGAAGAAGGAGAAAATGAATGAAACGTCATATGGGAGCGTGAATCTAAATGATAAATATAAATGCAACAACATATATGCAAACATCAGTACAACACTCTGCTCATATTATGTTCAATTTAGTTTAAAGATGCAGGTTTTGATGTGTGTTGCTCCTCATCATATCTGAAATGGAGTATTATTGTGCAGATTGGTAATTGTAAGCAGTATGGATTCATTCAGAATCTGGTAATGTGAGAAGAACAGCTCAGGAGAGTCCAGATAGATTGCTGGAAAGGCACCGCTGGTCACATCCAAACTTTTTTTTTTTATCAAGCAGTGTCCAAGTAGATTTATATGAAATATTCATAGAAGACTATTAGCAAATTAGACAGAGCAAAGTCTTAAAGATTTTTGGCATGGACCACAGGCAGAAAGAAGATCAGTAGATGGGAGAGGAGGGAGAGATGTACAAAAAAAAAAAAAAAAAAAAGAAAGCCTGGAGAATCGTCACCTCTACTTAACACTTTCCCTCCACTCGGGGACATCGTCAGATTGGCATATGATTCATTTACAGTGACGGCACTTCCCCACTGCCTAAACACTCTGCCCGTCCACATTAAGAGACCTGCTGTCACCCGGCATCTGCCATAGATGTGGCTCTTTTCTGGCCACAGTCAATCATAACAAACCAAAGGATATCTTTGAGTTTTTCCTATCTGACTGTGTGTGTGTGTGTGTGTGTGTGTAATCACAGTGGCCCTGCTCCATTTCTAATCCTTGTTTGTGTGTGTGTGGTGACTTACAGGAGAAGGCTGATCTCGGGGAGCTTAATTTCTCGCTGTGTTACCTGCCCACCGCAGGCAGGCTCACCGCTACAGTCATCAAGGCCACCAACCTCAAAGCCATGGACCTGACTGGCTTCTCAGGTAAGGGATTAACACACATAGCAAGGACTCTGACTGAGAACTCATTTAAGGAAAAATACGACAGGAAAACAGCTTTAAAGGGGACGTATCATGCAGATTTCCATGTCTGTATTTATATTCTGGGGCTCTACTGGAATATGTTTGCATGATTTACAGTGCAAAAAAACAACAACAACATATTCATGAAAAAATGTATTAAAAAAAATCCTCATTTATCTTGTACTGGTCCTTTATGCAGCCCCTCAGTTCAGCCTCTGTCTGAAACAGGCTGTTTTAGCTCCTGTCTCTTTAAGGCCCGCCTCCCCATGAGCCCACTCTCTTCTGATTGGTCAGCTTCAGGAAGCCCGGGAGGCTACGTAAACAAACAATAGTAGTCAGATTTTACTTCTTTTTCTCGTTCTTTACTTGAAATGGTAACTTATCAAATACATCTATACGTGTTCGAGCCGAAATCTGATCTGGAACATGAGCGGAGAAGTGAACAACCTTAGCAACAACCTTAGCAACAAAGGCTACAGAGTGGACGACCATTTGTTGGCAAGCACGAACAATATGGCGTCATCATGGGGAGGAAGTAGAGGCAAACAAAGCGTGCAGAGCAGGTTGAAGCATTTTATACATGTTCACCCCAAGTTTTGGACCTTTGATCATGTTTAATATAGACGTTCAACATCCAAACAGAACAAAAATAACATGAAAAAAATATGAAATGTCCCCTTTAACACTATCTGAAAAAGAAACTGCTACTGGTGATTTTGCTTTCCTGGGCTCTTTTAGGCTGATATGTCATTCTGATGGAGCCATGGAGAGACATTTTTCATAAAAAAAACATCATTACTGAAACTTGGTGCCAGTTCCTGAGAAGAAAAGAGTAACCTCCAAGAGCTTTCATGTAGCACCAAATACAGAGGCAAAGGTTTCTCCTTCAGGAGCAGCCTCAACAGACAAAATATGTTGCATTTTCTTGCATGTTAAAGGGAACGTGCAAAAAAAGTAAATTAAATCTTCTCTAAATAATTCCTTGAATGCACCAAACATCACCAGATTAATAATTTCTAACCATGAAAGGGAATCTCAGGGTGGATTTTTAACTTCCAGCAGTGGAGGTAGAGTTTATGCATAATGAATATATTACCTGAAGCTGTAAAGTATATTTTTAACAAACACAACCAGTAAAAAATTGTTAAAGCGTGTTTGGTTGGGAGCAAAATCACCTGCAGTTTTAGCACCAATTATGTCAAAGCGAGCCGACGCAAAGAGATAAAAAAAACAAAAAAACAGTAATAGTTTCACTCGTGAGACAGATATCAAGAAATGTGACTGCTGATGCTAATTATTGTATTAACAAAGGCGTTTTATTCTCTAGTTATCCTTCACTTAAAGACGTGATGATTGCAACGTCCTCTCAGATTAAACGAGATCTCAAATGATAATGACCACACGCAGTTATTATTACCACAGTGATCCCAAGATGATTGCAGCGCCTGAAAGATGCTTAAAAATGCAGCATAAACCCCGAGTCGTGTGTGTGTGTGTGTGTGTGTGTGTGTGTGTGTGTGTGTATGCCTGTGTGTGTGTGTGTGTGTTTTGCCTGGCTGCTGTCACCGAGCTGCACATGTTGAATGGATAACTGAAGTGATTCAACCTGTGCTGCTTTTCTCCTTTTGTGTTCTTAATCCAGCTTTGCCAAGGTGACTTGATTTTCATGCCTTTTATGTGTTACAGACACGGATACCTGTGAGCATAATACCGAACAGCGCTCGCAGGAGTCCCCCTCTTATCTTCTTCTCTCTGCTTCCTCCCCCACTCTCTCTCTCTCTCTCTCTCTCTCTTTCTTTCTTCTTCGCTGCTTCTCATCTCACCTCCCTCACTTCCTTTTTTTCCCCCTCTCTTCCTATTTCCTTCTACATCATTTCCTACCTCATTTTCTCTCCTTGCATCTCCCTCCCTCCATATCTTTCTCTCTCTCTCTCTGTATCTCCTCCTTTCAGACCCGTACGTGAAGGCCTCTCTGATATGTGACGGGCGCAGGCTAAAAAAGAGGAAGACCTCCATTAAGAAGAACACGCTGAACCCCACGTACAACGAGGCGCTGGTGTTTGACATCCCCAACGAAAACATAGAAAGTGTATCCATCATCATCGCGGTGATGGATTATGACTGGTGAGGAAGCTTGGCTGTTATTATATCGCAGCCCCGGGGCTTTAAGATGGAACCGATCATTACTGTGAAGAGCGCTTGTTTATTGAACGCGTGTTAGCACATGCGGCGCGATGTTTGCTGTTTGCTTTTGGGGCCGACGCCTTTTTTTGACGATGTCGCGCGCCTGTGTTGAACACGACGAAGGGGGGCCCCTCATGAGTCAGCCTCCTGGTGGACGTCCCCTGTTTTACATAGACAGGCACCTCATGAATAAGCATGATTTATGCTAATGGTGAAGGAAGAAGTGTAACCCTGCCAGTGTTTCTCTGTCTGCTCGCTCGCAGCAACACTTGGCTGGCTGATGTGTTTGTGTATAGACGCACAACCGCCCTATTATGTAGTCTGCCCTCCATTTGGCATCTCCTGTGTGCTTTTGTATGTTTGTGCTCGTGCCTGCTCCCCCGCTGACAACAAGCTTTTATACAGGACTGTGTGTATTTGTGAGCTGCTATTCAATATCCTTCTACAGCCGTTGTACTCTTTTCCCAGTACTCAAGGTTGATAAATGAGACTCACTCTGTCTGTATCTTACAAGTCCTCTCTCTCTCTCTCCCTGTTTTATTGTATCCCCGCTCCCTCCCTTTCCTTCCCTCCTCTTCCTGCTCTCTCTCGTCCATCCTTCGTCCATCCTCACGTCCCTCGCTGCGTGTCAGTATCGGTCATAACGAGGTTATAGGGATGTGCCGTGTGGGCAGTGAAGCTGAAGGTCCTGGGAGGGAGCACTGGGCGGCCATGCTGGCCAATCCACGCAAACCAATAGAGCACTGGCATCAGCTTGTGGAGGTAATGTGCATATAATCAATTATGTTCATGTGTGTGTGAGCGTGACTCTATTTGTGTTTGTGTGTACCACGAGTACAATCTCCTAGCAAATGTGTGTTATATTTAGTTCTCCTGTTGTTGTGGGCCATGATAACCAAAGATAATGATTAGAGGTAGTGGTAGCTGAGCCTTTGTTGGGTAAGGATGGATTCAAGCACAATGTAAAGGTCCAGAGATTGGTGTGTAAAGCTTCTGACATAGCTAGTGGCTAGTTAAAGCCATGACATTCAGATTAAACTGATTATCAAGCTAGTGTAGGTTAACCTGGGCAGATATAGTGTAGATATAAAGCAAGGTCAGGCCTCCAAGTATCTGCTCTTTGCTTGGATGAGAGAATGGTGTCACCTGTCAGAGGGTTCAGCAGATTTACGACAGCCTGATACCTGCCGCTTCCATGGGAACGCTCACCCGACTTTTGGCATATTTCCTAATGTGTATTGATAACTGCTTTTTATTCCCCCACCACTAAGTACGGTCGTAATAATAATAATGGAAGTGGTGGTGGTGCTATAGCATAAAGGCTTGTATATACGCCATCAGAAATACTTGTCAGATGGTAGAATAGCTTCCTCCTTTACACCTTTCCGACGTCGGATTGGGAGCGGTTGTGTCCGACAACATCCGTAACTTTCTCCAAACCAACAATCCTTCCCGACTCACAGAATATGACGTGCTTTACAATCCGTACAGCATCCTCTATCTTTAGACCCTCAAACTTCTCTCTCAAGCCCTCTTTTTTTTCTCCTTTCTTTACACAACTATTTCTGTCACTTCTTATGCGAAGTGCCACGCTGTGTCAGAAGCAACACTATGAACGCCTTCCAGGAGAGACAGTCTGAAACCGTTATCCTCGTTATTTAAGCAATATTTTGTCTTCCCTGTTTCTATGACAGGCAGCTTTTCACTCCACTTTTGAGCGCAGCTGTTCGGAAACAACTGTAAACACTATAAAAATGCTTCTTCTTGAGCGTAACTTGGCCTTGACAGTAGGCTAGTTGTGGTAAAAGAACACAGTAATGTACTTCAGTGAATATATGAAGTGGTTTCTTTCTGTTCTGTTGTGAAGAATTAACATGACCTAAATCTCTTTTCCATTGCAGGAAAAAGCAATTGGTACATTTATGTCAAAGAGTGCAACAACACCCTCCCCTAAGCCGCATATCGTGGTGGACAGTCCTCACTCCGATTAAAAACGTGAGCCTCTTCTGCTTTAAATCTTACTCCTTTCACACTGTAGAACTGGTTTGTTGTTTTTTTCTAGGTGACAGTATATTTTAGAATTGGTTTCATCATTCCACAAACAATCGACAAACACCTTCTTATTTCTGCATGTAAACAGGACTCGCTATAAATAAAATATAGTACACATCCACATACTCGGCAGCATATGCTCTCAAGTCAGATTTACACTGGAAAACTGGTCGATTCTTTAAAAGCATGACCTGACTGTGAGTGTGTGATAAAGTGGAGGCTGCGGAGCTGTCAGATGTAGGAGCTCTAAGGCAGAAGCATCTGTATAATCTAGATGTTATGGGTTATGTAATGCATCTACCCCTCCTCCCTTCAGACTTACAGTACTGCATACTGTTTATGTATTCTCTCACCCCCCCCCCCCCCCCCTGCTGTCTCTCTTCCTTAATCTGCCTCTTCTCCCTTATTCTCTCTTTCCTCAGGTCATTATCATCTCTCCAGCTCCAGACTTTTCCTTTCTTTCCTCTCATCTGTGAATAATTCTCACCATCAAAGAAACGAGAGACGCGGAGACACTGCTAGTGTCCAACTGCTAGTGCTGTTTTGCTCCTGCTAATGAATCCTCCAAGTCCTCTGCTGCCGTTACCGAGCCAGGGTTAAAATTAATTCATTACGAAAAAAATTTAAAAATATCCATCACAAGCTACACTTTGAGCATCAGACTACACATTTACAAACACATGCCGACACTAAACGAAACAGCAGGACGGATATCGGGTGTAAATTTGGATTCTGGCAAGTGACACATACATATAACTCACACACACACACACACACACACAGACATATACACACACACACACACACACACAAACGCACTAACACACACAGAGTTTGTAGTATGTGTGTAGTCCATGTGTGCTTCAGAGTAGTGTAGTATTTCATCTAGGAGGAGTGTGATGTGATAAACTTTTATCTCTTGAAAAGAAACAAACAAAAAAAAAAAAGAAAACATAAAAAAAAAAAGAAAGCCATCTGAGAATGGTCATTTCAACCAGGACCAAAGGTTCATGCCCTTGTACAGACTATAAAAGAAGAAAATCACTATGTCGATATTTTTCTTTGCAACTCTGGTGTACAGTATAAACCGTACTGTATAGGAAAACATCTCATGTAGTATTTAGCAGGACAAAAACATCCATGGCGGATTCTCCTGGCCATTTTGGACCACCTTCTCCAGGCTCCGTACCCCCTCTGGTTTTTAGACTTATCAGGCTTATTTTTCTCCAGAGGAAAGACGACGAAGCGTCCGGTGGTCTTTATTGATGTCAGAGGAGCGGGAAAAATGAGGACAGACTCACTAGTCTAAGCATGTTACGCAACCTTGAAATGTGTCCCTCTTCCTCATGCTTTTTCGTCACGATTCTCATGGTGCTCATCCGAGTTTTTTTAATTTTTTCCAGATTATTTTTGCTCTGTCGTTTTGTGTGATACATCATACATATAACTATCAGGAAAAGAGTTGCCATTTTTTTTTTAAATTCCACTGAGGATGAGATGGTGCGAGAGACATAGACTATTGGATCGTCCCTGGCTTACTGGCCAAACTGGAAGACTTTTCCTAATATATAGGACGACACGGGTTGAAACCTGTGTTTAGGAATCGGACCAGCATCTGTTTGGAGCGCACTCGCTGGAGGATGTATCCCGACGGGAAGGATATCCACCGTTCTGTTTTATTTTTCTATCATTCCGGGACTTTTTTTTTTTTGTTTGTTTTTCTTTTCTCAAGAAGATCATCGTCCGGCTTCGACTGAGAAAAATCGTTCCACCATCATGTCCCTGACGAGACTTTAGAAGGACACACACGTCCGTTGTCGCTTTTATTAGTGTGTGTTTCCGTGTTTGTGGGTGTGTGTTTGTTTTGTATTCGTGTGCGTCTGTGTGTGTGTGTGTGTGTGTGTGTATGCCTGTGTGTATGCCTGTGTGTCACTTGTGACCTTGTGTGTGACACGTTTCTGTCTTCTTCTCCTCCCTCGCTCCCCAAAATCCCAGGCATCCACAGACTAAAAACGCTCGTCTCGGAGCCAAACGTGTCTTCTGTCTACGTGTCTTTACAAGGAGCCATTGTGTGTGTGTGTGTGCGTGTGTGTGTGCGTGTGTGTGTGGTGTGTGAGAATGTGTGTGTACTATACGTGCCTCATTGCACTAGGTGGGGAAACACTGTCTTATCATAGACATTAGTTTGTATTGTCTATGTCGTCTCTGAAATCAGCTGCCAATCATTCCGCCCTCCTCTCTAACCCTTTGCCTGATGTAAGTAACTGTGTTGATTGTGTACTTCTTTCAGTAATTTGTGTACTGTATGTCCGAGGGAAGAAAAAAAAAACAACAAAAAAAAAAAAAACCAGATGGCACAGTGATTGAAAATTAAATCGTTGGGTGTGTTTTGATTAAATTTAAGGGAAGAAACACAAAAAAAAAGAAAAAGAAGAAGAAAAAAAAAACCATCTGAGGCTCATTTGTTAACGGCCTACAGATCAGGACAAATTTAGATCCCCTTAAAAAGCAAGAAAACAAAGGAGGAGGTGTTGTGAGAAAAACAAGCGCCTGGGATTTCTGCACTTCCTGTGTAAAACCTGATATACAGACTTATAAAGCCATGTCTGTCACCGCTACTACGACTACTACTGTAACCTCAGCAAAACAACAGTACAACACCTCACTACAGCTACTTGTATTGCTATCGTCGCCATTTCCCTCTCATCCTCTCCTCACACGCACACACACATTACACACACACACACACACACACACGCTCACCTTTTAACGGAGGAGTGTTTGTGTGTGTGTGTGTGTGTGTGTGTGTGTGTGTAGTTGTGTAGAGGGATCTAGTTTCTTTCTCTTTACCTTTTGGACCGTGGAAGTGCAGTGAGACTTACCGGTGTACTTAATCGGGTATATATATATATATATATATATATATATATATATATATATATATATATATATGTACGGGAGGTGACACACAATCCCGTATTATACCTGCAAGTATTCTGTGTGGTTTGCCAGCGTCGGGGGGGGATTATTGATCAGCTTTTATAAGTAGATATGGTATTGAGCCATTGGTCTCGAAGCCCCATAATTCTCTCTCTCTTTCCCTCTCTTTCTCTCTCTCTCTACCCTATTTAGCCCTTGTGTTACTGCCTGGTGATAGATTACAAAACTCATAGTGGAACCAGCACATTCCCTGTTTTTCTTCCACCCTCCCTCCCTCCTCCTCCTCCTCCTCCTCCTCCTCTCTCACTCTCTCTGTTTCTGTCTGTCTGATTACCGTCTGATTACTCATTCTCTCCTCTAGCAATCCTTACCTTTCCTACTGCTCTAACTCCCCTTCTATCTCACATCCCTCCATCTTGCCCTCTTTTTTTTTATTCTTTCTTTCTTTTTTTTTTTTTTTACGTATGACACCCCCTTCCTCCTTCCTTCCTTCCTTCCTTCCTCTCTATTCTCTCTCTATCTCTCGCTGTCTTCTCGTGTTAGTGCAGTTCTGAATGGTCATGGGGAAACATGTTTGCATGCTTATATTAACATGAATGATGTCAACTTGATGCAATGAAAAATTATATAAGTGATGCTTTAAGCAAAATCTGACAATGAACTTGATACTAATACTACTAATGATGACTCAATGGAGACCTAGCAATTGTTTTATCTCTGTGGTCAAAAACAACAATGATGAAATAACATTGTTTATGCTGTATTTATCTTTCTCGAATTGGTATTTCTTTTTGATTTTGGGTTGTTTTTTTTTTTTGGTTTTTTTTTTATATATAATTTATTCAAGAGGTTTACTTTTTTATTGGTTAACACTGAGAATTTGAGTGAGAGGTTCAAGTCAGGGCGATTGTTTCAGTCAGGACAGCTGTAACCAGGTCGCAGGATGTCGGTGAATGTGTAAGTAACAGTGTGACTGAAGCAATGATAATGGAAATAAAGGATATGTATCATCCAGTATTGTGTGTCTCTGACTTCTTTGAATCCGCTGGGTTGGGAGGCAGGAAGCTACTGTCACACACTGCCAGGCGGTATGCTATATATAAAATGGAAAGCCCTGAGCATTTCACATATACACAGTCTATATTTGACTCAGGCATGGAAGGTAAGACACTCTACCTGGACAGAGGAAGCCTGAACCCAACTTTTTTTTTTTTTTTTTTTTTTATCACCAAGCTCTCTTGACTTTCTCCTGTGCAGAAAGTACATTAAGTCGTGTGTAATTATTCAGCCACTTTGTCATGAATTCTTTATTGTGGCCGCATTTTGCCTAAATGCAAAATGGAGCACGGCTGCTTGCCCTGTGTGTGCTTTCCTCCATCTGGCCTCCTTACTTCTATTTTGTCTCGCTTTATTTTTAAAACACTCATATTATTTGTCATGTGGTTATTATCTCCCGTTAAAGCGAAGATGCCCACCGGTAGCAATCTGCAACTCCTGGGCTGCTGTAAACCAGAGAGCAGAGAGAGAGAGAGAGAGAGAGAGAGAGAGAGAGGAGGAAGACCCAGCTCAGATGTGCAGGGGGATGACAGAGAAGGAGGAGTAGGAGAGGATTAAACAAATGAAGGAGGATGAAGAGAGGGAGAATGCCAGTGAGGAGGAGGAGGAAGAAGAGGAGGAGGAGGAGGACACAAATGGGAAAACCTGGAGAGGAGATGCGGGATGTGTATGGTTGTGTGTAGAAGCGGAGACAGTAGGTGGAGGAGGATAGTTCTGTATATAGACACACTCATCATGGGGCACCTGCAGCAAACTGACAGTTAACAGTTCAAGAACAGCGAAACACACACACACACACACACACACACACACACACACACACACGTGACAACGCACCAGTTAGCAAAGCTTTAATGCTGTAGACTGTTGAGAGAGAAACGTGGGAGGGGAGGAGGGGTTGGGGGTGGAGGGGAGGGATGAAGGGAGGGGTGATGGGAAAGGGGGGGGGGGGGGGTACTGCTGTCTCCATGGCAACGTTCCCACCGTGCAAAAAAAAAAAAAAAAATCATTTAGTCGGAAAGACATTTCACTCAGTTCAGTGAGCTGAAAGAGGCAGAGAGGGAGGTGGGGGGGAGCAAGTTAGAGACTGGGGGAGGTGTGCAATATAAAGCTGTTTGTATCACACTGGAGGGATTTATCTAAAGTAAGCTGACAGCGAGGCATTAGCCCTTATTGCTAATATATCTGATTATTATGCATAATGATAATGAATTCCCTCGCATCATTAAAGATGAATGCAGTAGCTTTGGGTGATACTTTGGTTTTTACAATTCTTGACAGCACCATCTGCACGTAGCCAAAATCTACATCTTTATGTAACATGTTTAAATTCACTCAATGCCACGACATCACCTGCACACCACCTACACTCCTCATGACCGGGGACTCCAAACTCTTTGTTTTTTCTCATCTTGAAAGCGCTGCGCAAAGGGACTCCGACCTTTTTAAAGGACCACTTATTATGCCACGTATACAGTTTTTAACATTTACACTATAAATAATACCCGAAACCTTTCAAAAATAATGAATTCAAAGAATGCATGTAAGTGGAAACCTCAACCGGTAGGAATATTAAAGGAGCTCGACTCTGCGGGGGAACAGTGTATTAATATAAGAGCAGGGCCCCTGGAGCTGACCTTCTTTATAACTTACTTCCATGGTAAAACTTGATGATATTCACCTTTACAAACAGAAACTTCTTTGCAACATCCTTTTTCATTACATCTCTGTTATCATTAGGAATGCTAGCAGGAAGCTTAACATTTCAGGAAGTAACAATCCATATCTAAGCTCCTTTCATTATTCACTACTTGTACCGAACGGCACCGGTGCCAGACTCAATAGAAAAATCCCCAGAGACCGGCATCCCAAATGCATTGGGTAGTTCTGGTAACCCATTTGTGTGGATGTCAGTGTATCAGCATGCTGGCTGTGATTACCTGTTGTGAGCAGACCATCTGGCCCTCAGCATCCCAGCTGGGTACCACGGTCAGGAGACGGATTGTCTTTACCACACCACCTGGACCTCGCAGACGTGGAGCGCCGAGGCACCAAACATATTTCTCATTCATATTTTATTATGTCATCCTCTGACCAAATATATAAAAAAAAACAAAACAGGGGAAAAAAAAAAAAAGAAAATATTGTCTGGTTTTCCAAAGGCACACCCCGAGAGCAGGCTTTCTGTAATTGCTTGGCAACTGCTGGTACTGTGTGTGTTGAAGTTCAAAGCAGCGAGACACGCAGTATATCCCTCTGAGAAGCACAAAGCATCAGAGTTGCAAAGTAAAAGGGGTGCCTACGCATGCACATTCACACACACACACACACAAACACACACACACATACATGCACAGAAAAAAAGAAATCCACTATCCGTTCTGTCAGTTTAATTTGGCCATGTTGCTCAGTCAGAATAAAAAGCTCTGTGGCGGGATTTTAATGTCTGCATCTAGAGGGTAGCCTTGGGCAGAAAACCCTCCTCTCCACCTCCCCCCCCCCCCCCCCCCCCCCACCCGATGAAATTCTCTTACGTCATTGGAAGCCCACGAGGAAAATCTGCTTGTTGCCCTCCCTAAGAATTTGGGTTAAACTGATATGGATCATTGTTTCTGTGGGAGGTTTTGAGTTTGATGAGCTCTGAAGCCCTTTGCTGAACGCTGCGCTGAGCTGACTGGCTGGCGTTGCCTCAGGGGAGTAGATGCTATTGTTGGACACACAGAACACAGTGTGCTGATGTGTTACAACTACAGGTTAGCCGCTGGTGTATTGTACTGATCTGACAGCAGTTTAGTATGCCTATACTGTAGCTGCTGTAGTAAGGACCTAATTATATGCATTTGTTTTCAGTATTTTGGGTTCTGGAGGGGGAAGAACTTGGATAGAAAAAAACCTGAAAACCAGTTAAGCCTGACAACCAGGTTCAATGTTACAAGTATCAAATCAAAAACATGTTATGTTCATTTAAATATCATTTAAATTTCATATTTCATTAATATCAGGCCTGAAGGACATAGTACCCATAGGAAGACTTTTCTATTTCCCTTGGAGCTTTTCTCTTATGTAACTACAGTTTAATATATACATACAGTGGATTCACCATCTCAAGGCTTTCTGGCTCTCAGTGAGAAAAAGGCCCTTGAAGTTACAATCTGTAACCTTGTCTCTCTGTTAAATAAAAGCCATCTGCTTTACTTTACTGTAGATATTTGCTGACATCTCCTGGAGATCTGGCTCAACAGCACTTAGAAATCTCCCAGCGTTCCTGCAGAGAGCTCTAGTTCAAATATAAAAGAGCAATACGCTCAGTCTGTCGTGGGAAGTTTAGCCTAAAACATGGCTATAATGTCATCACAGAGATGATCACACAATAAAAGACTTATATGATCACTTACCCTGGAAGTACTTCTGTTTATTAGTAGTATTCTGGAGAAAAACACTCCCATGAAGTTCCAGGACAAACATCCGTCAGAAGCTTCATGTCTTCACGTTTCCTGGGAGTCTAAACTGTACTTTTGGACACATCTTGCAGGATTTTATCAAGGTCCTTGCAAAACTTTTACAAAAAGATTAACCTAGAATGAGCCAACTGTTAAATGAATGAATGTTTCAGATGTCACAGATTTGTTGAGTCAAAGAGTAAACAGTCAACGGTCCAGCGGGTCTTGCGATAGCATTCATCAATTCTGCTGTCGGGAGAACGTGTTCAGGTTTATGATTCAAATCTTTCCGCTTGACTGACTTGTCTGAGCATCACAGTTACATCAGACAAATTAGATTTTTATAACTACAGTGTGGACAAATGTGAACATGATCACAAGCTGGTCAACAGAGCATCATTTTTCAAGCAATAATGCTCAAAAAGCTTCTGCTTCCAGTTTCTCATATGAGATGATTTACTGTTTTTCTTTGTCATATATGAGAGAATTCAACATCTTAAAGGTTTGCACTGACAAAACAAGCAAATCGAAGAAATAGTGAATGTGATTTTTTCACTATCTTTAACATTTCATTGATTCATAAAGAAAATAATCTGCATATTAATTGATATTGAAAATAATCATTAGTTGCTGTCCTAAATGTGTCTGTGTTAATGTAATCTGTAAAAGTCTGCTGTTAACGACGTGATGCTAAGTCTTTTCACAGTCAGTTAGGATTTTAAAAGTCTTGTAAAGCGTCTTCCTATAGGTCAGGAGATTCTCGACTTTACTGTTGAAGAAGACTCTGTTGTCCCTGTTGCTCTATCCACCTTAGGATGCCCCTCAGATGGATATGAGGCGGATATAATAACAGATGACCTTTCTCACGAGAAGTGCCACAAGCAGAGCACTTGCAAAGAGTGAGGTTTAGAGGTTTAAGCCAAGATAATATTCAGCGATGACCTTATGCCTCCAAGTATTTATAGTAAGTAGGTAGCTTGATAGATATGCAACTGGGATAAAGTGAATGCAAACAGCGGCCGCACAAGAATAAATTGAAAGCCTCCAGTTTATGCTGTGGAATATGCACATGTACTGACAAAAACTAGAAAAAAAAAAGATCATATTTCTCCCATTTTAGCTTCTCTGCTCAGGTTCCCTGTAAAATCCAGAATAGAGTTTAAAATCCTTCTCCTCACCCACAAATTTTTACCTTTAGTGTCTTAACAAGTCTCCCTAAAATGTCAATCAGTAAACTGCAGCTTATGCAGCTGCTGGAGACCCAACTAAGAACAATCTAGACAGTTTGATTTAACTGTGATTGTCAGACCGAGAAAGTAAAACATATCACTCCAATTCTGAGGATTTTTCACTGGCTGCATGTGTGTCAAGGATACTGCTATCAGTTCATAAAACACTGAACAGTTTAGGGCCAAAATACATTTCCGATCTGCTGCTGTGATATGAACCGTCCGAGTCTCTCCGCTTGAGTGGAAAATTACAGATGTTCCTCAAACCTATTGCACAAGACCATATTTAGCAAGAAAAATCATATTTGTGTGTGTGCCAGATAATTAAGGCAATAGCAGCTGCAGGAGAGTTATCTCTGTTAGACGTATGACAGAAAAAAAACAAACTCAAGGTTATCGGTGTTCACTTATCTCACAGAACTGATTTGTTCACTCCATGCTAGAAGTGGCTCATTCGCTCCTTTCTATCGCTTCTCTGAATGCTTTGAGCATGTATTGAATGATCCTCTTGCAAGAGACTACAATGAAACTCTGTCTGAGACCAAAGTAAAGTCTATTCTTCGAGGTTTCCATCACATCATATCTTGAACAAATTTGAGGTATGCTTCAACTTTCAGTTCTTTTAAACTCTTTTAAACATATCTCGCACTGCACTGCACTCTTTATACCTCTGTTTATTTAGTTTTATCTATTCTATCCTATTTATATGCCTTTTTTTATATCACCTTTTGTTTCTTTTATATGCTTTGTATCTTATGTAAAGCAGAGTTGTTAGAGATGCCTTGGTTTTGAAAGGTGCTATACAAATAAATGTGCCTTATCTTGCTCGAGACATAACAATCATGACCTTGTGAGGAAGATTTGTTTTTCATTTCTTTGACTGCTATGAGTGTTGAATACGCTGTGAGATGTGAGAATCCAGCTTGTTTAAAGATTGACCTGCGGAGGGCAGCAACTGAGATAGAAAAATAGACGAAGAAGAAGTCGCTGTTTGTGGGCGGGGCGTTGCGTCACTTCCGTCAAAAATACCACAAATGGTTATGCTAGCTATGCTGTGTGCCCGGACCCAATTTAAAAGGATTTTACTTTATATTTTGGTTTAACTGTATAAACGGTTATTCGACTGGCAGACGAACAACATCAGGTCAGTTTGCATCATTTTCTAGCCAGACGGTGGCTTGCTAGTCGAGGATAATTGAACTGTGCTAGCTTAAATAGCTCACTGACGTTTACCTTCCGAGCTATCGTCAATGAAATGCGCTGCACAGTTTCACCGTGCAGGCTGCTTTTGCTTTCGTTTCTTTGGTTTCTAACCCCCTGATGGCAGTGTAAAGGGTTAACAGTATGACTCAAGGATGAAAGACATGTTGAGAGTGTTGGGTTGGATAATATTAGCTTGTTAGCCAGGATAAACCCAGTGCACAGTAATTATAGCTAACTTATCGAAGCTAACTTTTCTCTGCAACAGAAAGATGCTCATCAGTAGGTTCACAATGTTTCAAGTCTGCTTTAAAACAAAACAGTCCCAAATGAATATTGAAACACGTTTTTCTTGCTGTAATCACTCCTCCTGGTCATACTGACTATTAGAAAATCCCTTCATAATGCATTTATAATAAAAGAGATGGAGGACAAAATCCACAGTCCTCCTTCTGTGTAAAAATGTATTTAAAAGTTCATATGAAGCTTCAGTCAAATCTTTCAGCGTTGCAGGCTTTTTAGTGCCAAAGTCCCTCTTATTGCTATTACACTTCCACCGCAGCTCAACAGGGAAACACTGTCATTACTTAAAAGACTGTAATAATGGAATGGATGAAGATATCCACTTTATTTGACTCATTTTGACAGCTGACGCTTCATATTATCTTCAGATAAACTTTTAAATATATTTTTGCTCAAAACTAGGTTTATGTCCCCCATCACATATATTATAAGTGCATTATGAAGGGATCTTCTAATGGTCAGTATGAACAGGAGGAATGATTACAGCAAGAAAAACCTATTTCAATTTTATTTTGGCTCCTGACTTGAAAGAAATGTGAACCTGTCCTCTAATTCAATAAACAGCACTTACTATAATAACATTTCAACTTTTCTAAGTGGTGAGTATTTGCTGTTGCTCGCTGAAGATTGTAGGAATAAGTGGAGTTTGTATTGTCAAAGTTGAACTTTATTCTGAAGCTTCATATTAGCTTCAGATAAACTTATAAATACATTTTTGCACAGAAGGAGTTTTGTGGATTTTGTCCCCCATCACTTACATTATAAGTGCGTTATGAAGGGATCTTCTGATGGTCAGTATGAACAGGAGGAATTATTGTGACATCTGACTGTTTGACTGCAGGTTGTTAATGCAGTCAGGCCTCGGTGATGCTGCTCATTTCTACCTGTTGTTGTGTTGCTTTGTTGTAGTTAAAAACATAATGGATCTAATGCCAGAGATGAGTCTCGTTAAAGGCTTAATTAATCTGACCCTCCTTCATTGTCCAGATCCACGGTGGCAAGTTCGGCACTTATGGAACCGTCCACTAAGCCTGGGACCAACCAGGTGGCTGATGTGGTGTTTGTCATCGAGGGGACGGCGAACCTGGGACCCTACTTTGAGTCTCTGAGGAAAAATTACATCCTTCCAGCTATTGAGTAAGTAAATGAAGAAACTCCTCCTCCTGCTAAGTTAATTCTCTAACGTAGTCACAACTAAATACTGATGTTTTGTATTTTATTCTTTTCACCATAGATATTTCAATGGAGGGCCTCCAGCAGAAACAGATTTTGGTGGAGATGTGAGTGTTTCTCCTTTATTTCACCAATGTTTCCATTTACATTCTGTGCCCGCGCTTTCAGTGGGTTATTACTAAGAAAAGATTTTGTTATTATTGCTGATAGAAATGATCATTCCTGCCTTTTTGTCCTTCTAGTATGGAGGAACACAGTATGGCCTTGTGGTGTTCAACACAGTGGATTGTGCACCTGAGTCATACGTCCAGTGCCACGCACCAACCAGCTCCGCCTTTGAGTTTGTTTCGTGGATCGACAGCATCCAGTAACTTGTTTTAAGATGATTTATTCCATTATTATGAATCTGATGGTCTCATGTCTAAACCAGACAGTGTGAATGTGTAAATGTCAAGTATTCGCCTGTTTTTCCACACAGATTCATGGGAGGTGGAGCAGAAAGCTGTAGTCTAATTGCGGAGGGCCTCTCGGTGGCCTTGCAGCTCTTTGATGACTTTAAGAAGATGAGGGAGCAAATGTAAGGAACTGCAACTCATAGGAACAGTCTCTACACATTTTACCTGTATAGAACAACAAGTTTTACTCTTAACGGCCTGCTGGTAGTCATAAAAATCATTCAGCTTTCTGTCTTTCTGCCGTCGCCAGAGGTCAAACCCACAAGGTGTGCGTGCTGCTGTGTAACTCTCCTCCATACCTGCTTCCTGCCGTGGAGAGTGTGAGCTACACCGGCTGCACCGCGGACAACTTGGTCAAAATCATCAGAGATGTAAGTTAACGCTGATATTTTCTCCATCAGGCGCTTGTAAGACAAATTGAATTGTTGTTGTGATTATTTGATTTACTGTATTCAATTGGTAAAAAGCTACTTTTATGTATTTCATTAAATATATTTCATTTTCTTATTTCTTAGAGAGGAATTCACTTCTCTGTGGTGGCTCCCAGGAAACTGCCCGCTCTGAGGGCTTTGTTTGAACGAGCCTCTCCTGTTGGAGGGGCGGTTGAACCCCATCCAGACTACAGTCAGGACCCCTTCCACATGGTCCTGGTCAGGGGCATTTCACTTCCTGGTGAGAAATGTTTGTTTAACTGTGTGGCAGCCATGACGCTCTGACCAGTTTACCCAAAATCAGTTTAAAGAAAAGGGATTATACTCGACTGTGAGGACAAGTTAAGAATATTTATTGTATGATAGATGTTTGTTTTAATCAGTTTATGTGAATAAGCAGTTTTGTGGTTCAGCCATTATGCAATCTTTACTGATCTCCAGGCACTTAGTTAGTGACCAGCTGGTGAAGGATGTGGAAGATCTAACAGATCACAGGAGTTGATGGAGACCAAACCAGTACTAAACTGGGTGTAACAATTAGATTTATATTTGTTGGTTCAACAGAAACATGATTCCAACTGAACGCCAGCGGGTTAATCTTAACTTTATCAGGAGATAATATGTAAAATCTGATAATAATCATACAGTTTATTTATACGATGCTTTTAAAGGCACAAATTGGCAAAAAGAAGTGATGCAGAACAACAACAGAGCTGCAGGAAAACAGTGTTAAAAGAAGAAAACAAGTAGAAGACAAGACATGCTCTCATTTAAAAGTATTAGACTAAGAGCTGAGCATTCATTAAAAGTGGCTTATTTAAAGTCTAACAAGTCTGCGGCTTGTTGTGGAATTTTTCTTCCAAGTTGCAAGTGGCACAAAAAAAAATCAATCTGTGCAACATAAATACAGAAGCTATTCATCATAAGTCTTTTGACTGAGTTCTATCTGAATTATGTTTAACTTTTAGAGCTGCAGAAGTCTTTGAAGTTAGTTAGGAGTAGCTGGTTATGATCCTAGATATCTACAGTAAATGCAGAAATCTGTTGTAAATAAATCTTGACATTATTTACAGCATTCAGGACATTTAAATTCACCGTTCACTTATCAAGGCACAAAAATCACTTGTCTGTGTAAAAACGACACAGTACAGAAGCTAAAGACGCTCTGACTTCTGTTTCACTGGGACTTTAATGCTTTTGTTCAACATCTGTGATGTGAGAACATCAGATTTCCACACAGAGAAATAAAAAGTCCTGCGTCCTGCTGTTAGTTCAGTTATAAAATCTAAATGCAGCACACAGTGTTGCTGCTGCCCGGCTGCTGACAGCGCTGTCAGCTGAGCGGCGGAGGAGGCTGCTCCGACTTCGCTCTTTTATTATTATATTATATATTATTGTTAGACGTCGACATTGATCAAGGTTAAACAGGAAATATAAATGTGATATTACAGTGAGGATTCTTATGTGCTAGCTCTGAAAAAAAAAATGTAAATGTGATAATTATTTATTGGTTAAAGCAGATTGTGTAAAATGTGCATCTATAGTAGTTATTGACTGTCTGGTTGCATGAGGGCTTTTATTGATGAACGTGTGCCAGACTCACTTACAGTTACAATGACTGGAGGAGGAAATGCAGCGTAGGGATGCTGAGCAACACCCAGCACAGACTCAACATTACTCTGTTCTCTGTTTAAGCAGCTCAGATTGTCACTAAGATGAGAATAACTGGTCCGATTTAGGTTGTTAACTTCAGGTTTAACCTCCTTCACTTTAATTCTGAGTGTATTCATTTAACTAAACAGCTGATTAATGATATAACCTGAAGAAACACTGTATTTTAATTGTTTTTCTTTATGACTTTTAACTCATCTGGCGGGGAAAGTAAATTTCTCTTCCACTCGTCCTACAAAAAAAAAAAAAAAAAAAAATCCACTTATCCCAAACAAGCGGACGAGCCTTAATGTCAAGACGGAGACAAACACACACACACACACACAGCGTAGTATTGTTCATGGCGGTGTTATCTGTAGCAATATGCAGAGTAGGTTAGTTTGGTGGTTTCCCAGTTGTAGCAGCTGCCTTTTTTTGTAAGCTTCTTATCTCCAGACACACTTTTGATAGGATGTTACACCGCTTCCTCAGGGCTGCGACTGACAAGAGTAAAGCTGGCGTTAATGTTGTTTATAATCTCTTTCCATGCATCTTTTTTTTGTCTCTGCTACTAAATTGCTCCCTTTTTTTATTATTTGTTTTTTCCTCTGAGCTGCTTCCTCTTCTAACAGATGCACAGACTTTCCTCCCGAGCTCCGGGTTCTGATTTACTTTTTATTTCATTTCGGCCAGTTTCCTGTAATTCCATCTTCAGTAATATGGTTGTAAGCTACTAGTTTTCACACTAATCTCACTATATAATTTAAATCATAAAAGCTGAACATCACATCACAGAAATCGATTAGGGAATTTATTTATGTTATCGGCGGATCAGACCTGTGAGAAAAGATATTTCTCTCCGAGCGCTGATGTGATTCGCTCTTAAGTTCGTTTTGAGCTGCTTTTTAAAGGTAACGCCTACATTTTTCTGCGAGTAGTGAGCGCTTATCTTCACTTTTAACGAATAACTTAAAACCTCCTCTTACTGTCTGTCTCCAGTTTCCTCAGGTGGAGGACCCGGACCGCTGAAACCTGTCCTCCCTCCTCAGTCGCTGCCTGTCAGTCAGCCTCTTGTCGCTCCGCAGCCCCCTCCGACCATCAACACAACCCACCCTTATCAGGTAACGGCGAGCAGCTGTGGTGTCATTTTACAAGACTTATTATGTGCTGAAAGAAAGAAACGGATGATTGTCAATATAAGTTTTAAGCATAAGTATGTTTAATTGTTATTAGTATGAGAAAGCTGAAGATGACATTGTAAGCATGTCTGTATAACCTCAAGACAGAATCAAGAAATAAGGGTGAAAAATTGGCAAGAATAACTTGAGAATTTGGAAATAATGGTGTAAAAATAAACCTGAACAACCACGTCTGGGTGAACAGAACACGCTCAGGCCTATTTTTAGGATTCCAGCCTCACAACAGCTGATGTAAAGGGTTTCTAATGGTGTAATTGGCTAATAAGAAGAGGTTGGACAAAAGGCGTCTCACCTATGCGAACCAAACAGTATCAAAGAAGGAGCAGAGTGAGTTCGGTGAACCTTACGGTGCACTGTAACCTGCTCTCCTTCGCCGCTCTGAACTCTGACTCCTGATGATTCTTTTTTTTTGGACACCAAAGTTTTTTTTTTTTTCTTGAGCTGATTTTTTTTGAACATCTGCCAACCGAGGTCTAAAGATTTATTACGACACAGCCGCACAGCGTAAGGCTGTCTGGAGACTAAATTCCTATCGCCTGTTTTTGGCTCCGTTTCAGACAGCGGCGGTGTTTATGTTCTTTTCCCTAAAACGTTTTTTTTTTTTACCCAGCATTGTCTTCCTTTTTAATCTGCTTGCTGACAGAATCCAACCCCCATGACTGCTGCTCAGGTGGCTGCACAGATGGCCGTGGAGGCAGCCAACAACCAGAAGAGTCGCTGTGAGTTACCAGTGGACTCTGTAGGGGCCTTTTTATGTTAGCCAAGCTTTTTAGCCGTCTGCATACTGTATGTGTGTCTGTACGTCTTATACGGTAAAGTTTATTCTCACTTTTTTTTTTCTAGAAAAGAAGCTTTCCAAAGACAGTGTTGTTGTTCTTTTCTAAACTTTTTTGGTGTTTAGTAGATGCTCTCTCCTGGAGCGGCCTACGATACTGACATCTTTTAGATTAGTAAACAAAAACCCTCAAGAATAGACTTCTGTTTGGTGTCAGACAGTTTTTATTGTAGTCTTTTGCAAAAAGATTATTGGATACACACTCAAACATACACACTTACATACTTTATAACATAAGGTAAACATCCTGTGAGTTCGGTTCAAACCAGTTTTGTATGATAAACGGGTGCAGATGCCCTGAAATCATGCTGAATCATTATATGCTACTCTGCAGCCGTTGCTTTGTTACCTAACTTGCACATATATGATTTTCTCGCCAGTTGTGGTATTATACAAGAGAACATTTTATAGTAATTTAATAATAATAATACAGTAATCTTCCACTTGAGACCACAGTGTACAGAATAGAAGATTTTTATCACAATGCAAAATGAATTTTAGCGTTAACTGTCAATAAAAGTTGTGTTGCATCGTCGGCACCTGTTCTGGATTCGTCACATTTCCGTTGTCGTGTTCCGTCTCCCTCCTCCAGTCCCAGGAATGGTCAACCAAGGCCCTCCGTTCACCAGTCAGTCAACCATCCCGTCAGTCCCCGGAGTGAAGCTCAGTCAGCCCAGCATATCGACGGTCACCACAGCCCCGCAGCCCATGATGCCGCAGCAACAAGTCGCTCCCAATCAGCAGCAGCCGGTCCCACCTCCGGGACAACCGGCGCCCAATCAGCAACCGCAGCAGCCGCCTCAGCAGCAGCCCACGGCGAGTCAGCCTACAGCGCCTTCAGCACAGCCCAACATGGTGATTATGATAAAACTGATTCAGTCCCAACACACTTTACAGTTAAAAAGAACAACATACAGCAATCAGTTAACAATAATAACAATTAAAAGTGGAACAACCACATTAAAAACATCAATGTTAAATAGATATTAAAAGGTAGGCCATTCCAGAGATATGGAGCACGGTAGGAAAATGCTCTGAAGCCAACTGGTTTTTTTGTTAAATGAAGGAACGACCAGGAGACCAGCATTTAGAGAGCACAGAGGGCGTGCTGGTGTATATGGAGTAATTAGCTCTGATAGGAAAGGTGGTGCAAGTCCATGCAAGGCCTTATAAGTTAAAAGAAGAACCTTAAAATCAGCTCTAGCTTGCACCGGTAACCAGTGAAGAGAGGCCAGAATAGGTGTGATATGGTCAAATTTTCTGGATTCTTCTGGAAGACCAGAATAAAAGGACATTACAATAATCAAGTCTGGAAGATACAAATGCATGGATTAAGATTTCAGCATCATGCAGTCATAGAATAGGTCTGATTTTGGTAATATTACTAAGATGGAAGAATGCTGTTTCAGTAAAAGCCTTGATATGAGACTGGAATGTGAGACGAGAATCAAAAATCACTCCGAGGTTTTTGACGGTCGAGCTTTCAGAGATAATACAGTCAGGTTCTCATGCTGATGCTCATGTTTTGCTGGTCTAACTAACTAATAACTCTGTTTTATCAGCATTTAACAGCAAAAAGTTCATATCCATCCATTTTTTTTTATTTCTGATAGACATGCCTGTAAATTTAGGAGCTGGGAAAGGTCATTTGGCTTTACAGGTACATATAGCAGCGTGTCATCAGCGTAACAATGAAAATTAATACTATATTTGCAAATGATGTCACCAAGGCGAAACATGTAGATAGCAAAAAAGCATGGGGCCAAGGATGGATCCCTGGGGTACACCAAACTTTACTTCAGAAAATACAGAGATTGTGTTGTTGTAAAAATACACGTTACGTTCTATTTGATAAATATGATTGAAACCATGAAAGCACCGTCCCCTGGATACCAATATGCTTCTCCAAGCGGTCTAGAAGTACGCTGTGGTCCACAGTGTCAAGAAGCAGCAGCAGCAAGGATGTTAAGTCAGAATCCAACCAACCAATAATACCTTTACTGGTTTTCTTCCATTTCATGAGATTAAAGCAAAACTTGAAGGCCTTTTCCACTTAACGACCCGTAACTTAATGTGCAGAAATCGTCACAAGTTCTTCTTCTTTTTTTTCTCCACTGTACTCCGCCGGCGTTACTACTAATCTAAATTTCATGATACCAAATAGTGTGTTTCAGTATACAGGTAATGTTCTGATTCTATCTGACACTGTCTGTATGTATTTGTCCTTGTACACTGTAGATAGTTTGTATCTTACTGACATATTTAAAACGTTCTGGTTTGTAAAACACAGTAGAAACACAAGACGCTCCTGGTTACAGGTTGTTAAGTTCCTGTTGTGGAAAAGAGCTAGAGCTTCATCTAACGATTATTTTCATTATCGATTAATCTGTTTATTACTTTCTCAATTAAACGATCAGTTTTTTGGTCTATAAAATGTCAGTAAATGGTGAAAAATGTTGATCACTGTCTCCCAAAGCCCAAGGTGACGTCCTCAACAACCCAAAGATACTCAGTTTACTGCCATAGAGGACGAAAGAAACTAATATAATATTCACATGTAAGAAGCTGGAATCATTTTAGCATTTAGCATCAGGAACAGAATTACAGTAAATGTCGTTAAAATCCCAACATGCACTTTATGTTTAATTTACATTTTCTGCAGATATTCAGCTTGTGTTGATTAGATATTTTATTAACTGCTGTTATTTGACATGATATTGAAATTCGTTCTTTGAAAAACCTTTTTATCCCACTTAAGGGGTTTTCATTTACTTACTAACGAGCTAGTACAGGTTACTGCTCCGTTTGGCTCATCTTGTCAGTATAAAAGTGGTATCGTGTGTTTATCCACGTTTTTAGATAAACTGTCTAGAGAGGATGTTTGTCGTAAGTTCGTCTACATTCTGCGTAGGAGCTGAACTGTCTCACGGCGCTGGGATGAAGACTTATAAACATTATCAATGTTTAAATCATATTGGTATTTGCGAAATGTAAGTGGCCCTTTTTCAAAGTCAGAACTGGGAGAAACCGAGACTTTAATCTGTGGTGCTGTACCACCAGCAGCCCTAGAGCTGAGTTTGCAGAGTAACACGGCGTCTGATGTCTAATATCAAAATTAATTTTAAATGTTAGCGCTGCTATCAGATCAAAAAAAACCCAGACGATCTTCCCTTTTTTCTCATTGTGAGTACAGCCAGTGATGTTTTCTCATTCATCTATTAATTCTTCTTGTTACTAGAACGTACTTGTGAATCTTATTTTGTCTTTGGACAAATAGAAATGAACATATTTGTTAATATTAGTCAGATTTAATTTTTAATGATGTTGCAATTTAATCCAATCTGCAGTTATTTATATTATTATTTAGGAGTTTTTTTCCCCGCTTTGAATTAACAAATGCACTTTTATCTCTGACTGGTAAAGGATCTGTACCAGTACGCCACATGTAATCCCTCCTCTTCTTCTGTTTCCTGGACAGCCTGGTGTATCCGGAGCTCAAGGAAACGCAAATCCGATCGGACAGCAGCAAGGTGTGGCCAATAAGATCGTAGCGTGGACCGGCGTTCTGGAGTGGCAAGAGGTAACACACAGTAAAAAGTCTGTTGTTGTTTTGTTTTTTAATTAATATCCTTTTGGAAATGAATGACTTCCTACTCTGACAGAGCGGTTTGTGCTCTGTTGTAATATAAAGTGAGGTTAGGAATAGTTAAAGTGAAAGTGTTGTTTAGCTCTCTGACTGCACTTTAATTAGAACCACTTACACTGCTGACAGCTGTTAAATGGTCTGTTTTTTCTGGATAAACCAGCATTTCAGAGTAAAACTTGGCTGAGGTGAAAGCTCAGCGCTTCCCATCTTCAGTCTTTCAGACTCACAGAGGGCAGAAGTTGGTTAACTTTGCTGGCCTGATGTTCCAGCAGTAAATCAGCCTGTATTAGACAGCTGGAATAAAAAAAAAAAAAAAAAACACAGCTCTGAGAGTCTGGAGTTAGGAAACACTTTCCTGCCGCTGTCTGGGAACTATCACTGTGGTAAGTCTTAATAACCACCTGTCACTGAACTACAATATGATTAATAGCACATCATTTTACCGTCCTAGTACTATCGGTTTAGCTCAAGGTCAAATCGATTTAGTTTACAGTTGCAGTGCTGAGCCAGGAAAACGGATGTTAATGGCTTTATGCGACACTCACGGGGCCCTCAAGTGTTTGCGTTCGGTGGACGGACACGGATCAATTTCCTCTATCGACTATAGTCTCGTCCTCCTCTCCTCTGTTTGTCAGAATTATCTGAGTGAGTTAAACGGACAGGAATAAGAGTTGGAAGAACTCTAAATCTCATCTATGAAAACGTAG
This sequence comes from Thunnus thynnus, assembly GCF_963924715.1. Taxonomy (NCBI): domain Eukaryota; kingdom Metazoa; phylum Chordata; class Actinopteri; order Scombriformes; family Scombridae; genus Thunnus; species Thunnus thynnus. Next base: position 5,874,463 of record NC_089533.1, on the reverse strand, counting down.
AGCTGCGGTGGACAGATTAAGAGCGTGAACGATTGCTCTTAATCTGCTATTTCCTCCTCCTCCGGTTCACTCGTTAGACTTTCAGCTCTGCAATAAGTGATTCTTCTTCTTCTTCTCTGGAGTCATCTGTAACGTTGAGGAAAAAAAATTTACACCACAGACACGAAAACTCATTTGAAGAAATAGTTGTTGATACAAAAAAAAAAAAAAAAAAATCTCGCAGCGGATGCCAACACACTTGGCTGCAGCTCGTTGTTATCAATATGGAACGTTCTGTTTTTGGCTGAATTTCAATCTTTTATTTCCTGAAAGCTTTTGTCATCAAAAATGTAGGGTAACTTTCCAGAATGGGTTAGCTAACATCTTTTTTTTTTTAAAAATCCGCCACTAAATTAAGGTAGATGTGTTTTTATTTTGGCTTTTTTTTGTTTCTGTCCACATGTCAGGCTCCTTTTTCTTTTTCTGCTTTAGCAATAAATAACTCATTAATCTGCAGAGAACGCCCTGCACGGTACATTTGTAATAGACAGCAGAGTGACTACAGTAGGTTTGACTAATATGTGATTGATTTTCATCATTGATCCCGTATTGATGTCCTGAAGATGAAGAGTGTTGGCGGTTTTCCCAGTGGGATCTGCTCATTGATGTGCTAAGAGAACGCCGTTCTTCTTTTCTTTCATTCTTGACGTTTTCCTCCCGAGGAACCGTGTCTTTAAAAGTCCATCTATCCATCCATTTTTAATTGCCTGTCCCGATCGAGGTCACGGTGGCAAAAGGGGCGAGCGGGGAGCCCGCATGTCGTTTTCCTCGGCAGTATTCTCCAACCGTTCCCTGGTGTCTCCTGCCATTCCCAGAGCTCCTCCGAAAACAGGCAAACAGGACGCATCTGTAGCTGCACCACTCATTTAGCCATAGACTAGCCACTAGTGAATCGGACTACCTGTCCTTTTTCACTTGTGATAGCCGCCCCCCCTCCCCTTTCTTCGCCTAGAGTGAGAAATCAAGCTTATCCCTGTAGAGAACCAGGATGTCAAGACTTGCAGGTGCTGTTCCTCCTCCAGAAGGCTCCAGCGAACAGTGAATGTCATGACAAAAATCAACTAGAAATAGCAGAAGTGCAGCTCCAATGTCACCAGACGCTAGCGGCACCTCGGTATCCTGCCCCATGAATATTAAAAACAAGGGGAGGTGACAGATCACACTCCTCGTTGGAGTCCAGCGCTCACGGCTAAACGTGCTTCAGTTAGCGCTAAGAATGTGAACGCGTCTCCGGCTGAAGGTGTGATGGATACAAATGGATCACGACAGCAACTCGTGCATGTCATAATCCGGCAGCAGCTCTGCAGTTGTGAATAGAACATTCCCATATCGCTTTCAGTGATTTGTGATGGAGTAAAAAATCTTGATCACCTCCTTGAATCTCACGTTTTGATAGTTGTTTGGAGTCTCATTTCCTGTACCTTTTGCATAATGCAGCTGGAACACGACATCTAGTCCACTTTAGAGTTAAAAATATGGTGTTAAAAGCAGTACAGTTTGTTTTCTCATAATGCAGCACAATGTGTCTTTTGAACCACATGTCCAATGTAAAATGAATGCTGAACAGGCTCAGTAAAACATCATTACTACTAAACACAATCTCTAAATTCCCCATGAAACGTTCCAGAAATTCGATGACATTGCGATTTAAAAGCGTAGTGGTTCTAACGCTCGAGTCGTCTTTTTTTTTTTGTTTGCTCATAGGGTTTGTTCAGGGTTTCAGATATCTTAAAGTCTTAAAAGTGCCCTGTAGAGTTTTCCTAAAAAACAAACTGTTGATATTCAGTGTTACTCACCAAAAAAACTCACTGTGTGTAGTCTTGAATGTATTATTTTCCATAATACATTCAAGAAATATAACACATTTGTAAAACTGATTTTTCTTAAAAGTTTGATACCTGGAATTGTTAAGATCCATGTTTATTTGCCAGCAGCTGTTTTTTCCACTGCTGTAGGGGACACCTGTGTTTAAAAAAAATAAATAAATAAAAAATAAAAAATTATAGGGCACCTTTAAATTGACGGGGCACCTTTAAATTCGACAGGGCACCTTTAAATTGATAGGGTACCTTTTAAATCTGGCTTTCTGAGATGTGCTGAACACCTAAAGTAATGCAACAGGTTAATTGCAGGTCTTTTTCCATCTTTCTGTCCACTTTTTAATTGCTTGTATGTGTCACAGTGGTAAAGCGGTGAGCCCGGCAGCCCCACATGTCCTTTTCCTCCAACTGTTCCCAGACCAGCGTGTCCCTTTTTTTTTAAATCAAGCTCCCTGAGAACTTCAGTATATAAAGTATTTGCCATGTAGCTTCTCAAGATGTTCGTCCTAAACTTCTTTCTTCTTCTGTGTTTTGTGTCCTCTTCCCCCTCCTCCCCTCCCATCCCGTCCCCCTCTGCTGTATTAATTACCACAGAAGCCTAAAGCCTCATCAATGGACTCAACCACCAAACTCACACGTTCTCTGCCGTGTCAAGTGCACGTCAACCAAGGAGAAAACCTGTGAGTAGCCGACAACTCATCTGTAGCACACACACACATGGTTTGTTTTAACACACATAATTTGACATTTCTACACCGTTTGTGTCTCCAAACAGAAACACAGAACAGTGGCCGCAGAAGCTCATCATGCAGTTGATCCCGCAGCAGCTATTGGTGAGACTACTTGTGTTTCGTAGCAGTGACTTTCTGTCTGTGAATGATGCATAACTCAGCCCTTCTCTCTTTCCTCAGACAACCTTAGGTCACCTCTTCAGAAACTCTCGAATGGTTCAGTTCCTCTTCACCAATAAAGACGTGGAGTCGCTGAAAGGCCTCTACCGCATAATGGCCAACGGTTTCGTAAGTTTTTCACTCTTAAACTCTCCCTGCCCCTCCGTCATGTCCCAAGTGTTATCTATCATTCAGTGCCCCCACCCCCCTCAATACATTTTCCATGAGTGCAGGTCTCGTCTCCGTCCAGCAGATGGGACTGAAAATGAAGCTGCAGTGTCGCGGTAAAGACTCTAGAGGGGGTTCCAGGCCATACATTTAGCCTGCTTTCAAGCTAGATAATAGGATTTTAAACATGCTTTGCCATCAGTTCAGGGGGAGAGAAGAAGAAGAAAAAAATTAATTGTTTAGTTTTGATTCAGTTCCAGAAGGCTAGCATAATGATAGGGGTTTTGTCAGTGTGGTGCATTGTTAATCAGGTAATACCATTAAGAAATAGCAGAGCCATTAATAGCATTCAGTCCGGCTGAGCTCTGCCTCTTCGCCTGAATTTGATTTACAGCTCAGGGAAAGGACAGTATGAATTAACTTGATACCATTCAATTTATAAAACTGATATGTTTGATCAGGCACAGGAGCCCCCAAAGCCCGTCCAGTAATTATGACAGGCTCCCTATGTCAGGGTCTTAATCTGCCCCTGTGAACCCCCCCCCCCCCTCTGCAGGCTGGCTGCGTCCACTTCCCCCACACCACGTCGCCCTGTGAAGTGCGGGTGCTGATGCTGCTCTACTCATCCAAGAAGAGAATATTCATGGGCCTCATCCCCAACGACCAGAGCGGCTTCGTCAACGGCATCCGGCAAGTCATCACTAACCACAAGCAGGTCCAGCAGCACAGAGCGGTGAGTGGGTAACGAGGGAGAGGAGCTTTGTGGGAAGAGAGGAAGGGGGTTTGCGGAGTAGGAGGGGGGGGGACTAAAAGGAGGTGATAACGAGGAAGGCATTATAGAGGAGCACCGGGGGGGAATTGAGGTGCATTGTTTAAGGCATTAAAGCTGCATTGTTATTGACATTTCATTTAGCAAGCCCAGTATCTACACAGCAGCCACTAACGCCTCTCACTCTCACTAAAGGCTAATAAGGGCTAGCGTTAGCTAAAGTCCTGCAGCAACGTTAGTTAACTGTTGCACTCCCCACCTCATTATCTCTCCGCTTAAGTGATGGAAACATAGGTGCAATGCATGTCAGATTAATGGCGTCCTCAACACTGTTTATACACTGTTTCATAATGATAAAACAGTTCAAATATCAACTGAAGTGAAAGTGTTTGAATTACAGCACCGAAAGCAAATATTTAAGCTTTCATTATAACTGGTTTATGTAATATAATGATGACACCAGTGTGTGTGGTGGAATGTGATGAGACACTTTTCATACTGAGAAGCGTCGGTGAGTTTGTCCTGTTTAGAGCCGAAACAATCATTTAGTCAAACTACAGATTAATAATTTTGATAATTGATTCATCTGTCAAGTCATATTTTTAAGCAAAAATGTCAAAATTTGTGGGTTCCAGCTTCAGATTTAGATACTAAATATCTTTAGATTTTATATTGTCGCTCAGAAAAAATGGGCAGATACAATAAATGATTAACCAATTAATCAAAAAATAAAGTGCAGATTTATCGATAATCATTTTTAGTTGTCACAGAACACACACACATCACAGAACCAGAGCTGCAACTAACAATTTCATTATCAAGTCATCTGTCAATTATTTTCTCAATTAACTGATTAGTTGTTTGGTCTTTAAAGTGTCAGAAAATGGTCCAAAATATCAATTAATGTTCCTTAAAGCCTGAGATACAACTTTAAATGTCTCGTTTAGTCCCGACCAGCAGTTCACAACACAAATATATTTAGTTTAGTGTCACAGAAGACTAAATAAACAAGAAAACATTCACATTTAAGAAGCTGGAACCAGAGAATATAAGCATTTTTTCAAAATAAAAGTAAAAAAATAATTGATTATCAGAATAGTTGGCAATGAATTACTCAATAGCTCGTTGCTGCTCTGCAAAGAACGTTATAAAAACTAAATATGTACACTAGTCTCTCCGTCATCTTTGCTATAGTTAGAACTGGATGAAAGTTATGAGATTCGGCTTTAAACAAAGCTCAGATGGGTATTAATTATGCAGTGCAGGCGGCTCAGATGTTAACATTACATGAGACACTCTGTAGGAGACGGAGTGGCAGCGCTGTGTACAGATCTTTAGGGACAGAAGAAGGAAATCAAGGCCTCCTCCTTCCTTCCTCCCTCGCTAAAGGTAGAGACCACTTCCTGAGGTCGTTACAGGTTACGAACGCCGCCACCGCCGCCTCCTCGTCCACACGACACGGAAATTTCAATTTCACTCATTGCTCATCTTCATCCCCCTCCTCCTCCCCTCCTCCTCCTCCTTCCCCGGAGACAGGATGATTTAAAATGTGTCCTCTGGATTAGCCGTCTTCTCCGTCAGGGTTCCCACTTCCAGCTTATTGCGTTCAGCGAGGAGGAGAGGTGCTGCGTAACTCTAGAAACAATGCAGCATGCAGTCACAGAGAAGCAGCATGTCTGCTTTAAAAAAAAAAGAAGAAGAAGAAGAAGAAGATGTCGAGAGTTTTTACATGAGTTAGATTACATTTCTCCTCGCCGTCTGCTCTCATCATCAACGGCTTGTTTACTCACCCTGCTAATTTTATGTTAAGGTGCGTGAGGTCCTATATGTAACTTGAAGCTGTGTGTGTGTGTGTGTGTGTGTGCATCAGGGCATTTAGAGAAGGCAGAAGACATGAAATTATAATGAAGGTTTTTTTTTTTTTTTTTTTTTTTCTGCTGCCTCTTGTGTATCATCACATATTCAGTGCTGCATTGCTAATAGGGAAGCGCTACAGCAATCTTAACGTAATTAAAATTTCAATTTGGACCAGCAGTTAAGGTTTCTCTCTGTGCAAAGCCCTGGAGTAGCATTCTTCAGGAATGAGATTGCAGTTTGTTCTGTTCACTGCCAGACAAAATTGAATATTTTCCCCTTTTTTTTTTTTAAAAGCGATGCAGACTTTAAATCTTTATCCAGGATTTTACAGGTTACTGGGTTAAAGACAGGAGATAAATCAGATAACTGTGTTCCTTCAAAAGACCTGAAGATGTGTGTGTTTTGCGCTATTATCGTTGGTCAGAAAAAACACACCACGCGTTAGCGCGAAAACCCGGGATAATTTGTTCAGATTCAGCAAGACGGATGGATGAAGATGTTTTCCATCACACCCAGAGTGTGTAGTTAATAATTTGTGCTCAGAGTCGGGATGAAACACCCTTCGTCGCTGCTTGTTTCTCCCTCAGCGTAGAAGCACACAACATGCAGAGCTCAGCTAACTCCATAGCACTGCTGAGTTGCAAATTCTACCTTTTTAAGCATTTATCACTTGTCTCATATTGTGATTTTTTTCAGTGCAGGACTGTACAAATACATTTTGATAATAGAGTTTGTGTATCTTCAGAGTTTAAAGTGTGTTTCTGAGTAATCAGAACTCACTAAACAGGTGAGTTTCTATAATCTCTTGGTGTGTAAGCAACAGGTGCCTTCCTTTCTTCCTGCACGACTCCTAATGCATATTATATATGACTTCCGCTGTTCCAGACTTCGCTAACAGCTTTACTGGCTAAGCTTCAGTCTGTTTTAAAGCGTGCAATCTAGAATAGCTTGATAGTACTTGAAATATCGTTATCCTCCATGTTTGTTTTCCATCAGCACACTCATGAACTCTCTCAGCAACGTTAATACGGCCACAAATATATCTAATACTAAATATAGATGATGGATTCGTTATGACAATGCAAAAATAGTCAAATATCAGCACATGTCATGGAATTTTACTTATTTTGGACAAGTCCACTTCTCAGAGGGTCGTTAGTTCAGCTTATTAAAACAAGTATGAACCTTTAAATTAAAGAGGACATAATGTGAATGTACGTGTCTTATTTTTTATATTTCTATTTTATACTCGGGGCTCTACTGGAATATCTTTCATTGATTTGTAGTTCAAAGAACTCCTTATTTATCTTCTACTGGCTCTTTATGCAGCTCCTCCTCTGAAACAGGCCGTTTTAGCTCCTGTCTCTTTAAGACCTCAGTCGTAGTTTGATTTCACTTCTTCTTCTCGCTCTTTACTCAAAATGTCAACTTCTCAAACACATCCGCAACTTGTCGGAGCTGAAATCTGATCTGAAATACGCGAGTGGACGACCTGAACAACCCGTAGAAAAACCTTAGCAACAAAGACTACGGAGTAGAAGGCCGTCTGTGGGCGTGTTTGAACAATCTGACGTCAGTTCAGAGCCGACCTCTGACATCATAACAGTATATAAATAACAGAGAATCACAAAAGGCATGTTACGTCCCCTTTAAGAATCTATGTTTTGACTGTATCACCTCTGGTGTCAGGGAGTCTGAACTCACTTCCTGCAGAGATGAGACTATTATATATTTTTCTCAGGTTTTGACTAAACTGTCTTTTTTTTTTTTGTAAATGTTGTTCTGTGTTTATTTTCCTTTTTGTTAAGTACACCTTGACCTGGATGCTCTCCCCTTTTTTAAGTACAGTTGAGATGCCACGCTCAATTTTAGTCCTTAACCTTAACATAGCAAAATAATAAAAAAAAACAGAAGAAGAAATAGTTTGTTCTGGGCAACCGTGAGGTGTTAATGAGTATGAGGTGATGCAGAGCGGTGCTGGGGAAGAGTCTGCACACTGAGTCGCTAAATAAAGGTGAAAATATTTTCTGTCATCCCATGTGACACTTTTATAAAAATACACTCACTGCTGTCTGTGTTTTCCGTGCAGCAGTTGGGTGGAGCAGGGGGTCCGATGCAACCCGGTCAAGTCCCACCGAACCAGAACTTCCTCAACAGGCCTCCTGGCCCCATTCCTGTCTCCCATGGCAACGTCCAGCAGCAGGTATATTAACCCCCTCTGCGCTGGCATGTTCCTCTCTCTCACTTGCCTGTATGTTGACACCTTTACTTCCCCCGGTGCCCGCTGATTTCTGCATGCCTTACTGGTAACCCTTTCCTCCACTGTCCTTTTTTTTTTGTTTTGTTTGTTTTGTTTTACACCTCCACCACTCTCCCTCCTCCTCCTCCTCTTCCTCCTCCTCCTCCTTTCTCTCTTGATCTCTCCTGTGTCCAGTCTGTGGTGGTGGGCATGCCCCCTGTTAGTCAGGTCACTATGATGGAGGAGCAGCAGAGGCAGAACAACATGGTGAGACCTGCAGTAGCCCTCTTTAATATTCAAGCAACATATGTTCAGGGTGTCCACAGGTATTTGAAATTTTAAAGGCTTTGAGGTGTTAAATCATCACTATGCATCGAACTACATAGTGAAACACACATAGATTTATCAACATAATGTTCATTTTCCAACATCATTTAATTTCATGCTGTTCTTGCTTTTATGTTGCACACTTACAGTGGAAGAAATAAGTCATAAGCTGCTTTGTTTATTTATTTTTAATGAGATCAGATACATTAAATTTCCGTCCTTGTGAAACTTGTGGACATCCGAGTATTGTTGACACACTTTCACTCCCACTGCTCAGCATCAGACCAGTGGACAGATAATCTTCTATCAGCATGTCTTCTCAGTTTTTGTTGAATGCTTCTCTTGTAGCATGCCATTAATACACACACACACACACACACACAAAAACATGTGTCATTGATAACATGCATGCGTACGTCTGTATATCTTGAATAGAAACTGTTTGTGAGCATGAGGTGAAGGATAGAGTTGAGTTATAGAAGCTCTTAAACCGTGCGGTATTCCCTCAGATGACGATGAGAGCAGCCGGACCGACCAACCAACAGCCGCCGGTCAGCGGAGCTCCACCCAACCAGATCGCACAGGGCGGACAAGCCCAACCCCAAGGTCCCATACTCCGCCTCTCAAACCCGGGAGCCAATCCACAGCTTCGCAGTCTCCTCCTCAGTCAACAGCAACCAGTAAGAGCGCAACAAAAAAGTTTAACCTTAACTGCTCTTCTGGAAGTCTCTGCAGAGGTTAACATGTGTGTCTTCTGTGTGTCTTGTGTCCTCTCAGCAGGGCGGCGTGTCTCACATGCAAGGCATGATGTCTCATCAGGGTTTAGGGCAGCAGTTGGTCCACCCGGCACCAGGAGGGGGGGCTCAAATGCAGGGCCAGTGGAGGCAGCCATTGACAGGTCAGTAAGAACCTCCTGACTAGAGGTGGAAAGAGTCCAGAGACATTTGACTCAAGTAGACATGAAAGTTTTAGTATAAAGACCTGCACTACATTACTCATAGAAGAGTCATAAAATTGATGTCTTAAGGAAATAAAAAAGACTTCAAAAACAAAAATTGTTGATAGAATCTGACTAAGTTATTGGAGATGGTTTCTTTTTGGCTCAACACAACTGTTTGATCAGATTATGTTTTTGGCTGGACTGTAACAGCGGGGCGCGGCCTGTAAACGCTAAATCCACTGACTGACTGATGAAGTTACACCGTTGGTCGACCCAGTGCCGCCACTTCCTGTATCGGTTTCTAATTAAAAGCCCATTATCATCCACGTTCCAACCATATATGAGGTTCTGACCAAGTCTTGTTATTTTATCCTATTAACTACACAGCAAGCTTTACATTACAGTTGACTGTTTTCTAAAGCACACTGCACTTTTTAAAGTAAACTGCTCAAATTTATATTTATATTTATATTACTTTATTTTATGCATTCATTGAAAAAGTTTGCAGAACTTCTGGTGCATATATATTATATTTATATTGATTTCAACTCTGAATAGTAAGATTTCATCACTGAAAAAATGTATTTCCTTTTGATAACCCCCCTCCCCCCCCCGAACACTACCAGTGGTATCATTCAACTGGTGTGAGGTGGGCCAAACCAAAGAAAGAAACATCCATCCATCCATTATTTATACTGGATCATAATTTATCCACGTTCACATTATCCTACGTCTGTTTGCTAATTGTTTGTTGTTCAGGTTTGATCTTCAGCACAGTCACACAGATTGTTTCATAGTTGACATAAACATATCAACACAACAGTCAGGTAACTTGATGTTTACTTGTGTTAATCATATTTCCTCTAAGTTGATCTTCCTCACTTAATGAATGGATGCAGATGTCTGCTTTGGAGTTTAAAAAAGAAAACACGTGAAAAAAGTAAAGTTTCTAGTGAAGAATGAGTCCAGACGAAGAGTCAAAATGACTTAAAACTCCAGAAGTCATAAATAGAAAATACTCAACATTCAGAAAACAGCACAAAACATTTTACAAAAACAAAAAAACTGACTTTCACTGCTTTAAAATACTTTAAAACTGATATTAACATTATTCTTAAAGACATAAAGAAAATCCCTCTTCTAAATCTCTCTTCTTCTCTCTCTTCCCCTCCCGAACCCGTGTGCAGGTCAGATGCTGATGTCCGGAGGTCAGAGAGGAGCCGTCCCTCAGCCCGGGATGCCTCAAGTCTCCAGCGTCATGGAGGATGAGATCCTCATGGACCTGATCTGATCGAGCTCGTTGTGGACTCACGAACGGAGATTTCTAGTCGAGTCTCGGCGACTATTCGCCAGTTTGGACACTTTACATTCACTTTGTTGTTGCTTCACTGCTACAGATGTTCAACATAATTAAGGAACAAATCATGAGTAGTTTTTTTTTGTTTTGTAATATTGGAGTGAGCAGCTGAAGTTAATCAGGGGCAGACGAAGCGAGCATTAGTTTCTCATAGAAATGCTACACACTGGATGAAGCCAAACCAGTGGAAACACTCGAATTATGTTACACGTCACGCAACTCTACACTTAAATAAGTTTTATATTTTATCATTGTAATCTGAAATAGTTGTTTTTTTTCCATTTTAAATAAGATTTTACTTTCTGCTGTTAGTTTTTTCTTTTTTTAATTATTGATAAAGTTGTTTTATGAGGATAAAATAAAACGAAGGAGAATTAATTTAAGTTGTTCGTCATTGTCGAGAGGTTTTGTTTTTGATGATGATGATGATGATGATGATGGTCAGCCAGAGTCTCGGCGGGTCCTACCTCCACCCCCGTGTGAACGCAGCTCGGACCCTTAAGGTGAGACTGAAATAGAAACAGTAATAGATAGTTCAGTGTCTCTTTCTGCCAAATAGTGTCACAGTGTTAATTTTAACTACTCCAATATGTCGTGGAACCATAGAGAGTCGCCCCTCGTGCCAAGTAGTCCTACCAGATGGTATCAGTTGGCCGTGTTTCCGCTGGCATAACACACAATCAGGCTGACCGCATGCGCACATGGCACGGAGTCCGCGTACATGCCCGCGGTCTGCTTTCGAAAAATGCATCCCCCCCCCCCCTCGCATGCACATACACGGCGACGCATGCCAGTTCAAACCCTGCACACCGACAAACACTCACACACACACACATACACACACATACCAACAGGAAGTGATGTCAGTCCCTGTCACCTGGGAGACAGAGACGGTTGCTAAGATACCGTGACAGTGGGTTCTTGTTTCTGAGCTTTTTTTTTCCTCAGCCCCGCTTTCACATGGACTCACACAGATAGACACTAGTCCCTCAGTGGCTGGTGTTCATCCCTCCCATCCCTTAATCACTGGCCGGCCCTCGGAGCCCCGGCTTAGCTTCAGTTATCTTCCTCTTTCTCTCTCCGTCTCTCTCTCTCCGTCTCTCTCGCTATCTCACCATCGAGCTATTAGCGCCTGTCTGAGCTCACAAGTTTTTCAGTATCTCTTTTAGTTCACAGGTCCGTACGAGGGAGCTGTAGTGGTGAATAAACTGACCTTTTAATTATTATGGTCATTTAGCAAATATCTACCATAATAGTCACTTTAAAAACTCAATATTTTATCTTTTTTTTTCCTTTAAATCATCAATTTGATGCTTTTTATGACACTCACTCCAGAAACATGGATCTGTTTTCTTTCTCCACCGTGGTAGATGTTGTCATCATGGTGATACTGCGTGTGTGTGTGTCCACGTTTCTTCTCATTTCCACATTTCTCTACTGCAGAAAATACAACTTGGAAACTCCATAAATACAACCTGCGGTTCCACCAAAGTGCGGTGATCTGATTAGATTTTTTAAGGGGCCTTGCTGCATACATTTGCATATTAAAGAAGGAAATCAGATTTTCTGAAAACTAGTAGAAATCTTTAATGTTTTTAAAATTCAGTTCATTTTAATAAAACCCATTGGGTATGTACGTTGAAAAAGAAATATTCCCTAAGTAGTACATTAGATCAGTTATTACCTTAGTTGGCAGTGTTGTATATGCAGTATTGTGCAAAAGTTTTAGGCACTTTAGACTCTTATCCATTATCTGTCTGTTTACTGAACTTTGTATAAATGTGAATTGATAAATAAAAGTTATTCATGCCATTATTTTGCCTTTCAGTGCCTAAAACATCTGCACAGTACTGTATATATGTGCTGTTTAATGGGACATAACGTCAACCACAATGGAGATCAACACCTCGATGTGTGGTTTTCAAGTCAGCCTCTTAAAATCAAAGAACAAGGCCTTCTTTGAAGCTAGGACTTCCGATCGATGCTGAACTCTTGTACTCGATCTACATGAAGGAATCACTACAGGACGGGATGTCAACTCCTCAACCAGTAGCCTTCTTCGGCTGAAACTCGACAGCCCACGGTCGCCTGCTGGTTAACACGCATCACATAAAAGCGACGACGGTTTGCTTCCGGCAGTAGACTTTTATTGCATGTCGTTCCCCCGTCTGTCTCTCTCCCTCTTGTTTCCTGTCATATCTCAACTGTCACTATCCAATAAAGGCATAAAATTCCCCTAAAATACAGCACCAATCAAAAGTTTGGACACACCTTCCCATTCTGTTCAATGAAAAAGTGCAGGTTAAGCAAGGTTGTGTCCTCCTGAGACATAAAGAGGAAATCTCAGGCCCTGGTTGAGTATGTAATCTCAATCTCAAACTACCATCAAACTCATTTTACTTTCACTTGTAAAGAAAACTGTAAAGAAAGAATACCTGAACTCCTCTTAATTTCGGGCAGCAGCTCGCTCCAAACCCAAAGGGCACAATCCACCGTTTTCCGGCAGAGACATGAAGGTGCTTGGCGCCGGGCGAGTGTGGGAATACTCACAAGCCCCTGGCTGAACACCGCTGAGTTGGATGTTTTCCACGGATAAAGAGGAGGTTGCCCCAATGTGACTTTGTGTTGTTGAGAGGAAAATGTTTTTTGTGTGGCTTTTTGCACAGGGCAGCAGTTTGAAGTACTTGACGTTCTTGGAGCCACATGAAGTCTCCATAGTTCTGCTTGGGGAACTTCCAACACTCATAGGGGCGACAATGGAGAAGCCTTGAGGTGGAGGGTTTGGGATTTCTGAGCTATAATCACTGATTTATGAACGTCATGTGCAAGAATGAGGTGTAGCTGGTACCAGAACACCTTTAGCCAAAGATTGAGTGGACAGAGGAGCAGAGCTGTTAACTGGTCGACCCTGCTGGTGAGTTGGATCAGGTCTGATGGACAAGGGTCCAGGAGGGTTTCAACTCCCATTTCTAGAGTCATTTTTCCCTCTTCATGGGGTTGACTGGAGAAAATGAATCCAACTGGACTTGAGATTATGTCTCCTCTGGTGTCATTTGGAGGTTACAGTGGGAATACGGGGACTCGTGCCTGTTGATATGAGCCATCTGGGCCTCGTACACCCACAGAAAGCGCCATTGTGTCAACGTTGTAAGCGGTCTCTCTCTCTCACAAATAGGAGACCTTTTTATTTCAAACTTAATTTTTAAAAATCTGAATTGTGAGAACAGCGTCCCTTTAATGTTGAGAGTTCAGCAGAAAAAGCAGTTGAGCTGCAAGTGCTGCTTTTCCTGAGAGGAGAACCTTAAAGGGGCACTTCAACAAATTCACACATGAAGTTCAATCTGTCTCGTGGAATACCTCTCAGCCTGTGAAAACTGTTGAATAATGTCGTTTTAGGCTGGTGGAGTGTTGCTAAATTCAACAGGTGATGTTAGCAGGGTCAGGCTAAAATTGGGCTAATGTAAAGATGCTATTCAGTTGCATTATGGGGAGTGTAGGATCCGGCATGTTTGGGATACTGGGGAGTAAAAGTCAGGATATCTCGATCTCTGCTGCTTCCATTTTGACCAGTCTTTTTTAAGATACGTCTCAGAGTCCCCTAACTTTATGGAAGTGCAATTCTAATGAGTTCAGTAATTTTAAACAAATTTACATTTTTCATGATAGGACAAATAATACAAACAAAACAAACTATTTAAACTAATAAGAGATATGTTTGGACTAAAGTACATTTTTAAGTTAGTTTAGAAGAAAACATCAGATATTTCACAGCTCACTGTGGACATTTTAAGTGTGCCATGAATGTTTTGAGACTTTCAGACATACGCTGCACTTTGTCAAGTTTCTCATCATTTCCTCATATGGTCAAGTTAATCTTTAAAGAGCAGATTCATGTGGAAACTTGGCTACCAAAGCTTATTCTGTCTGCATCTGCATCGTAGGGTTGAAATACTGATGTCAAATTTATGACCAAAGTCCTTTTATAGTGACCAATTCTACCTGATATTTTCATCTCTGAGACCAAATTGCAGTAAAGCAAACATTCTTCTGTTCTTACTGACTATTTCGAATGCTAACCCCCCCCCCCCTCCCCCGCAGCTGAATGCAACAGGTTCAGGGATGTTCTGCTAAATGTTCCACGTACAGTAAACTGTAATTCCAGCCACATTTTTGCATATATAGAAAGTTCACACTGCTGGACAAATGGCTAATTGCTAAAGTATACTTAAAAATTCAGGCATCCTCTTATGGCTGCTGATTTTCTGTATTTATCTTACTGTCAACAAATCTCATATGCAGAGCCAAACCAGTAATGAACTGGTCTACTTACAAGTATTATGTGTGTATCCAAAGGCTGAATCATCTTATTCCTCCGTAACTATTAAAAACACCTCAATGAGCCACATTGTTGCACTGGGTGACATTTTCCTTCATCATGAAGAGTTTAACACAACCTCTTGACTTTGACTGTCACCCAGTGCAACCATGTGGCTCATTGACGTGTTTTTAATAGTTTTTGGACAACAGCGGAGGTCGACGGCACAGAGGAATAAGATACATCAGAGCTTAGATACACACACATTCATTCAATTCTTTGTTGGTTTGTCTGCACATGAGATTTGTTAATAATAAGAAAAATATAGAAAATCAGCAGCCACATCCCTTTTAATGTGGTGTTCATAGACAGTATTAGCACTATGCATACATGATGGACCTACTTATGATTGAAATATTTAATGGACTGTAATGTGATGGTGCTGGTAAAAAAGCTCAGTAATAAATAAATCAGTGAAACACTTTGGATGACATTTTTTTTCAGTAGTCTTTAAATTTAAAGCTGAACAAGATGCTCTTAAGTTGCAGTTAAACTGACAACCATCATCTCTCCCCTTGTAGGCTTCAGTTTACGTTTGCACAAAATAAAAAAAAAACACATTATTTTTTTGCTGTATACTAACTGCCAAAAGCTGTAGTTGGCAACACTTTAAAGTATTGTTATAAACTGTGAAATTCAGACACAGAAATGAAAACCGCTAACTAAAAAAAAAAGTAGTAAAAGATGCAGGTTTCACATAATAACTCTCATAATTCACCTAAAAACTCAATATAAAGCATCAGGGTATGGATAATTCCTTTTAATATGCCTCATATAGATTTATGACATTTGCATTAAAAGAACCTGATCAAACACATTAAGTGCACTTAACCTCACCCATTACATCACTGAACACATCACCACATACGACCCGAGTCTGAGCTTGACTGCTCTTTACTGCAAAGCGGTTCGGGTCAGAGCAGCGCTGGCCTAAAATTAAAACGTTCCTCCTACGTGTGAGGCTGTGTGGCATTTTCCTTGTTGTCTGTCCCTGTTGCCACCATGAGAGAAGGCAGTGGACCAGTTTAAAGGAGGCCGGTTAGAGGAGGCTATGAGCTAGAGATGAAGATTATACAGCCTGGTGGCAGAAGTGCTGCTCAGCATAATGGGGTTTATAGGCTCGGGGGCAGAGTTTGTTTTACGCCCAGCCGGAGGAGGTGTTGACAGGAGCGAGCGATGGAGGAGCAGGAGAGACAGTCTTATTATTAAGCCTCGCCACCACGCAGACGGCGAATGTGTTGTGATGGTCGTGGTGGTGGATGAGTTCAGCCTGCACGAGGAGGAGGAGGAGGAGGAGGGTGCAGCAGGATGGAGGAGCATATAACACCTAAAATTGGATTTGTCTTCAGGGGCCTTGTGGTTGAGGTCCACTTGGCCTGGGTGTGGGAAGATCAATGGCGCTATCGGCCCTAATGGATGCAGTTGCCAGATAGGGCTGTTTCTGATAAGGAAAGGAGTATTGGCTTTAGCGGTGGAGATACAAGCTTGGTTACCTCTGTGTTTAAAAAGAGATTCTTCCTTCTCTCTGGGTGAAAACTGTGTTTTCAGGGTGTACACAAGCATGAGCGTCAGAGCGTTCAAGCCTTACTTGCTAGTCACGACGGCCCAAATGTTCAATTTGGTATCACACAGGTTAGAATCTCTGCAGCCGCCGCGTGCTGTTTCACCATCAGATACGGATCAGGGCTCAGTGAGGGCCTCAGAGGATGTGGAGAGTTCGGTCTTGAGATAGCGCGTGAGGAAGGAAGGAGGGAAGGAAGGGAGGGAGGGGAAAGATGCAGAAAAAACGGCAGGTGGTATGTTCTCAACGCCACCGGTGTATCTGCTTCCCACTTCCTCTCACCACACAGGTACAGTACAGCTCGGCCATGGCAGAGGTTTCACCCCCAGCGCAGCGACCGCCGCCGAGGCCGCGGGCCTTGAACATAACCCGGGGGCAAAGGGATGCACCTGCATGTCTCTAAACCAATATGCCGGCATAACACACAGCGACACGAGGCAGAGCACAGGAGGAGGAGAGAGCAGCCCGGTCCGCAAGGCAGAGGCAGAAATACTAGATGGCAAGCTTTCTGTCTTCATATGCGGCGCATTAATCCTCACAGTGGCTCCCATCTTTATTCATTTATCGGCCTGTGGTGTCCACTCAATCAGTCAGTTAAAGGCTGGCCTGATGGAGCGAGCCCTGCACACCCACCACAGTGAGGGAGAGAGAGAGAGAGGGAGAGAAAGAGGGGAGGGAGGGGAGGTTATACTCCACACCATATAGCCTGAGCAGACACTGCAGCACAGAGATACAAACAGAGTGGGTTGGGGAGGAAGAGGAGGAAATGTGAGGGGGCTCTTTTAAATAATGAGGCAAAGAGGGGAGGAGAAAAGGGGGAGATGAGACAACTGGAGGTGAAAAGAGAGAGCAGCCTTGTATCAAGAGTGAGTGAGATTGAGAGGTTCAAAGTAAAGGAGGGAGAGAACAGTCAATATCAAGAGCGAGCGATAGGGAGAGATTCAGGACGAGACAACACCTCCACAGACTACTGAGGTATGTATGTGTGAGAGAGAGAGAGAGAGGGAGGGGAGGGGAGGGGAGGGATGAGGTGGTGGAGAGTGTGTGAGAGTTAGAGAGAGGGAGGGATATCCACTGCACTGTTGTGTGACTGGAAATTTAATAGAGAGAGAGAGGGAGGGAGGCAGGAAGGCAGCAGGGGAGGGTGAGGAGAGAGGAGAGAGAGAGAGAGAGAGAGGAAGAGGCGATGCAATGCAAAAGCACTGAGCGAAAGCCGTTGTTGTTGGAATTACAGAGTACTGGGACAGGCTGGTGGACACTGTGTGACCCTCACTGCAGACTGTGGGGATGTAAGGGGGGGGTGGGGGGGGGGTAAGAGGGAGGGGGGGGTCAAGTGAGCGATTACATATTGTGCATACAGTGGAAAAGGGCGGCCAAGGCCATGCGGAGTGTGCAGTGTGAAATGATAAATAAGAGAGAAACAGGTGGCCACCGTGTTGCTGCATCCAGACTGAATATGTAGGGGTCAGTCAATGCCTTGTTCCCCATCTAAATCACGCCTCTGTGTGTGTGTGTGTGTGTGTGTGTGTGTTTGTGTGTGTGTGTGTGTGACGGAGTGGAGCTGAAAGGAAGACACGTGTGTGTATGTGTGTGTGTGTGAGAACACGTGCCTCTGATGGAGAGCTGGCGTTGAGGTGCAAGGATGGGATGTGAGAAAGAGCGATCCTCTGAGTCACGATATAGAACGTTATCAATCCAGCACTAATCACCCGTCTGAACACCCCCAGCCCCCAACACCCCCCCTCCCCAACACACACACACACACACACACTGCTCTCTACCTCCCTCCTTCTTCCCTTCTGCTATCTGATGGACACACTCAACCGCCCACCCACTCTCTCACATACGTCCTCATGTTAATATCCTGCTGAGATGATTGACAACTCAACCCTGACCAGACCTGTAACCTTAACCTGACCTTAAACCTAACCCGGACCCCCACCCCCACCCCCTCCCCACCTCCTCACCCCCCCTTTTAATGATGTAAACCTCCCTTTATCCCAAGAGAGCGCCTGATAAACTGCTCTCACATGAGATCAATCTCACATTCTTTAAGGGAGAAACACACACACACACACACACACACATATTCAATCTCTCCTCTCTCTCCATCTCAGCATGTCAATCAATATACCTGTATACATGCTATATATATTTATTTATATACGATGGGAGCCGCAATGGCAGGCAAGTCCGATGAGGCAGTGCTATACAGGTGGGGCTCAGCACTGTGTGTGTGTGTGTGTTTGTGTGTATGTGTGTGCTTGAGCGTTGCCTAGGGAACCGGCCAAGCAGCAAATGTTCCCTGTAACAAGCTGTAAACACCACCATCATCATATTATAGAGATATATGACCGTATGGACACGTGTGTGTGTGTGTGTGTGTGTGTGGATGTCTCATGAGTGAATTTTAACAATCAAAAATTCAACAGTGTTTTGTTGAGGAGTTCATAAAACTAATAGCATTAATTACAATTATTAAAAAAAAAACGTGTTTGTTTATCATTTCATCTAATTTCTGGTTATTAAAAATTGAAGCTTTCGCCAAGGGGGCTGTCTGGGTCTTGCGTGCCACGTGCATGGTGATAAGTCTGCAGATTGCAACGGTATTATTGCAATATTGCATTTAATATATATATATATATGTAAGAAAATAAATAAATAAGCAAAGTTGTATGTTAAACGTCCCAACAGCAGCAGCAGCCGTGTAACATCCATCCCTTTATACCGACGGACAGCGGTTCCATCCACCTGAAGATTTCGGTGACAATTCTCATTACCAGCCGTGGCAGCGCAGCACTTGGAAAGGGTGAATCAATCTGAGAGAGAGAGAGAGAGAGGAAGAGGGAGTGAGAGAGAGGGAGAGAGAGAGAGAGAGGGGGGGGGAGAAGACAGCCTCGGCGGCGGCTCTGCAGTGGAATACGTTGTTATTTGAGGGAAGGTGAGAGCTCTCGGAGTACCGGCAAGCGCGTGTTGGAGCGAGATGTGTTTCAGGACTTGATCGCAGCATCTATAAGGTGAGTCTGCCATCACTGCTTCTGCTCTGTCGATGACATTCATATAGTCGAGATGCAGATTCATGAGCTGTCTGTCTGTCTGTCTGTCTGATTGTGTGTGCGTGTGCGCGCGCGCGTGTGTGTATGAGAGTGGCGTGTGCGCGCGCGCGCGCGTCTCGGGCAGTTTGTGCTTTTTTTTTTTTCGCTCCACGCGCAACAAACTACTAAAGCGTCGGAATGGATGGAAATCCGCATTCATGACCTGATATGATGTGTGTGAAGTGTCCTCATGTGTGTGTGTGTGTGTGTGTGTGTGTGTGTGCGCGCGTGTGTGATCCGGTTCAGGCCCGCGCGGCTGTTATCCAGGAATTACATGTATGACGAGACAGACATGTATATGTGAAGGGAAACATCTGGAAATTAAATGGATTTGGATTATTGGGATTAATCCGTATACACAATTCAAACTTTGCTTTCATTCTCAACTTTTCTTTTCTCTTTTTGTTTGTTTATTTGTTTATTATTATTATTATTATTTGACGTATTTGTCAACACAAGTTAATCTAACCTTGGCGATAAGAGGAGCATCCAGTGTAGCACGAGCTGTTGACAGGGCTTAATGTTTGATCCGGCTAACGCGCAGCTTTCATTCAAATATACTCAATTAAACCTCCCTAATCGGAACAGTTTACAGTGTTAATTCGTGTATTTGGGGTTCAGTTACCCTCGCTGGCCCCCGCTGATGACCCCAGATTTGGAGGAAGAAAAAAAAAAAATACGCAGGCACCTTGTGGTTTTATGCGCGGTGGGTTAAGCTCTGAGTCAGAGCCTGGGGCCCCTCCGGCTGAGAACAAGGAGCAGATAGATTAGGACTGATGAATGAAGATCTACTGCCTCTATCTGCAACACAATGATACGGTTATGAGAGGATTTAAATGCTAATGTGCAGTGTTTCAGAGAAATCCGAGCGGGCTGGGACTGGCGGGAGGAGATTGTTGGCAGTGTGTGTGTGCTGTGGACCAGCTGGATGATCTCCTGAGTTTTATGATAGAGAGAATAAGTTATTAATGGGGTGTTGGGAGGTGAAGTGGGGCACTGGGGCAGGATTAGACAAGAGAGGGGTGGGGGTAAGGGGGGGCTGTGTGTATGGGATATGCATTGAAAGTCCCCTTCAACACTGTGAGTTTTAGCAGATTTGCATGTGAGGAAGGAAGAGGAGGTGAAAGAGAATTTAAAGGACGTTATGGGGAAGTTACTGGACTGTGGTTGGTGTCATATAGACTCTTTTTATCCTCACAGGCTGATTATGAAACACTGTTTTTGCTGCTTGCGTTTTACGTCTTGCAATTTTTATTCATTCACCCATATTGGATTTAATGCTTGTTAGAGTACCTGTAAACTTCTACACCATCGCAGCTAAACCGTCAAACGAATGACCATGACACATACCATTTACGAGCCCCCGCTTCACTGCATATTATTTCCATTAGGTCCAAAATAGGTCTACAGACGTAAAACTTTAGGAGGATGGTAAGTTTTTATGTCGCCTGTAAAAGTATGTATTTTATCCACTTGTATCGCGTGGGGGGGGGGCTTTCAGTGAGGAAGAAGAAAGTCTTCTTTCACAGCCCATCCGAGAGAGAGAGAGAGAGCCGGATGCAACAGCACCAGTCACCGCGAGGCCCCGGCTTCATGAGAGGCTTGTCACATGATATCACATTTAAAGGCAAGGTCCTCCAGCTCAGGGCAGAGCTTCAAAAATATCAAGACATCTCGCCGCTCCAAAAGCAAGGCCAAAATGTCAGCGGAATCCGTTCGTCCTGAACTTTGTCGCTGCCCTTCCTCCTACTCCCCAAACCAAAGCGTTACCCTAAGCTGAAATGAATTCAAAGTGGGCCAGGTTACTAAGAGGCAGAGCCATTTATGATGCGGCCCGTCTAAAGGAAAAACAACAAAGCGGTCTGCTGTATCTAGCGTGTGTGATGTGGTTTAATAAATTCTTAAAAGCCTCATTCTTGGGGAGTTTTGTGGCGAAGAAATCCAGGGATGCAGCGTGCTGAATTAGTAAAAGATCTGGAAGTAGAGCGAATCCATCGCACCAACTTAGGGCTGAATCTCCTTTTAAGTCCTGAAGGTGCAAAGTCATGACACCTCTTGACCTAATATGCATGTTATTAAAATGAAACAATGTCGTGAATCACAAGGAAAGGTTAACACAGATTACTTAATGGGGATGCAGGTTGAATGTTTTATTCAGTTTATCCCCCCCATGTAAGGATTCTGCACTTGTAACAGGCTCCACATGTAGACTGTCTGGCTTCAAGCTCTTCATCATGCTTGATCAAAGGAAAGACATTTTGACTCTTGTATGTATGTTGTTTGTACAGTATGAAAGCTGCAATTATCCAGCATTCTTTTAGCTTTTCATACAGCGAATCCATTTGTTATACCTCATCTCTCATTAGCTAAAGAACAAAAAAAACAATAAAGCGAAGCGATCCTGAGCTTTTTTCACCTGCCTGATGACGTCAAACCTGATATAACACGTGGTCATCTTACTAATTCTAACTGTTAACCGTTAATTTAAGGTTAACAGTTAAATTAGGCGAACACTATCCCACAAAAACCCGAGTGCCGGATCCTTCCTGTGTCACAAATTAAGCACCAGCTGAGCGATTTCAGTCATTTGAGGAATCAGGCCAGGCTGCTCTTTAATTTCCGAGGCGCACCGCTTATGCATGGCCGATGAGCTTGATGAAAACAAGCAAGCAGGTTAACAGGGACACTGTAAATTACACCGGCACACCTGGCCTAGAGGGAAGGTGTGACTTTGAGATAATGCTCAGCCCCCTATCGCTCCGACGCCGTAGGAACCGAGGAGACGTTGCAGATTATTTCCAGAGGAGATGTTGGGGGGGAAAAAAGTCACAGCAAATCCTTCTATAACAAACACACGGGATGGGAGGGGAAAGGGCATGAGAGGAGTCCGGCGTATGAAAGATTACCCCCTAAAATATTACGCAATGTCAAAAGATTTGTGCTTCCTCTCAAATGAAGCCAGGATACTTTCAATCTGGTTAAAGTGTAGTTTGCCTTTCCCTCGTCCCCTTACTGTAACCTAAAAGGACAAAGGACCGCATTAATTCTGAGGGACGTCTCCTCCGCTGCTACATTAGGATGCAAAAAGAGTAACTGTTGCCCTAAATTTGGTGTCTGCGAGGGTGTGCGTTCGTGCATACATGTGTGTCTAGGCACATACGCTCGTTTCCGTGCATATGGCAGAGAGCAAGAGAGAGAGAGAGAGAGACGGAGATTATAGATGACACTGAAACTGCTCTAATCAGGGCAAGCTGGTCGCTGATCTCTTCATAGGGCGAGGGTGTCATTGATTGATGGCTGCGCGATTTGCTGATGTACACAGGTTGAAGGGTGAAGAGAGAGTCGCTGATCAGCCATGAGAGGCTGAAAATTGTGGGAACAACCTCCGGCTGTCCCTTAATAATGCAGCACTACGAGGCCCCCCCCACCCTCCTCACCCCCCTCCTATCTGAGACGCTGGGATCATATCACACATGTCGCTGCCAGTCTCCACGTGCTCACGCCATGCCTGAACCCGTGGACGGAGATCTGAGATGCTGTTTTTTTGCGCATGATATGGCACAATTTGAATCTCAGTAACCAGAGGGCCGGGAGAGTACATGAGCACTGACCCATCCACAGCAGAAATGCTAAGGCGCCTATGATGACGGGGTGGATATAATTAGCCGTGATTGGTTTGATTGAGTCTCCCGTCCAGGCCTGGGTGTTGGGCCCTTCGGGGATCATGATCACTGTCCAGGCATTAATTATTGAATAATAGATGGAAGAATGGCAATGGTTAATGACATAAAATGAATGCTATAATCCATTGAATTGACATAATTAGAAATGGTGAGATTTCCCCCGAGGAATATATTCTCATCATGACCTGAAGTGGAGAGGGATGCCTGAAAAATGGACTGAGGCGATTTTCTTTTCCCTCCCTCCTCATGAGTTTGTGAATGTGCCTTGGGAGAGCTCACTGGCGGGGACTCAGCCAAATATCTTATCATGTGCGGTGGTAGAGGTGGTCAGAAAGTGGCCGCTCGCTCGGGGTGTTGTGCGGCGGTCACTCGAGGAACAGTCGGGAGGCAGTTCAGTTCATGCCGTTTGAAATGAAGCGGCCAGAGAGAGCAGTCAGCCCTGCGTGTCTGATATTGAGTTTGGCAAAGAGAAGAGATATTATCTTCTTCTGGTTAGATTAAGTATTAGTAAATGTGATTGGGTAATGAAGGCGGTCAGGCCTCAGTGACCCTCATGCTTTGCAGCTACTGCCGGCTTGGCTGCATCCAGGCACAGAGTCTTGAGGGAGTTTGTTTCGGGTCAGTGACGGCATAAGAGCTCAATACAGCATTGCAGAGTCAGGCTGGGGCCTTTCCTCTGTCTGCCTCACTGACTGGCTGCGCTGGCTGGAGGCACAACTGTAGTGGCATACTGATGCTGATGATGATGACAGTATAAATATTGATGATGTAAATGGCAAGAAACAGATAGTGCATGAGCGCAGTAAACATGAAATGATAACCCTGATGACCGAAGTGTGATGTTTAACACTTTTCTCCTTGTTGTTGTTGTTGTTGTCTTTTTTTTCACCCCTTGTGATTCAACCCTGACACAGACAGGTTTGGTTTCCACAGCACTCTGAGAGATCACGATGAGACGCCTGGAGAGAAGCGTGGGTGCGCTGTCGCGCAAGATGACACGTAATCAAACGTCCTTTTTGGATCTGGTTGGAGGTTGTCATATTTTCAGGGGCAGTAAAGCAAAGAGGGGGGGGGCGGGGGGGTGCTGATGTCACAGTGAGGTTCCTCCAGAGGAGGGCGATGAGACATGCCAGCAGTGTTCCCTGGAGGCCGCTAAGAGACACAGAGGAGGTAGTTAGTGAAGCTACGCACCATCGCTGTGATAAATCACAGATTCAGCCGTATGGTTAGGACGATTACTCTCAGTGCCATCATGTGAACCCGTGTACATGCTTTTACTGTTTGTTTTCCAACTCCCCGGACTCTCTGTGATATATGTAGAGTGTTGACTCAGTTGTACTAGTTTATTTATATATTTTGCCCCCTTGCATTTTTCTCTTGTGGTAGGATTGGGTGGTGCAACGCGGAGGCCTTGAGGCTCAAATTTCCCTGTGTGGACCGTTGAAACAATGGGCATTAATTGAGAAGTTAAGGTGTAATATTTGTCTGAATTTAATCTTATAGGTCAGAGAGCAAAGATCACAACTATAAAGGCCTATCAGGCGCACTCATAGCCAGTTTTTCCTCTCAGCTGTGTGCCTCTGGTGACATACAGCCGGGTGATAAATGAAAGGAAATACCTGGATAAATGAGTGGAGAAACATAACGAATGCAGATGCTTCGACACAGGTGCACCGCATGTTACAATTAAGCAATTAACATCCAATCACACTCATGTGGCATGTATAAAAAAAGCTGTGCGGGGCCAGTTGACTCTGATATTGTATCAAGATGGCAACAGGAAAAGATGTAAGTGGCTTTGGAAGAGGGTTTATTGTTGGGACAAAGACAAAGAAAGCTCAGCTGGCTGGTGTCTCAGTAGGAACACTGACTAAAGTGACATCTGCATTTAGATCTATGGGAAAGACATCAGTAAACAGGGTCAGAAATCGTGGTCGACAGCGCACATTTGATGAGCGTGAAGCTTGTGCATTAGTGCGATATGTTAGGAAAAACAGAAGAGTTGACCAAGAGTCGACCATTTAGCCTCTGGAGGCGACGGCCAATATATCGGGGGTCCTGGTGTAGTCAGTGGATATCCAGATAACGGACATCCTGCCCAAGACTTCCTCTTCCATGAGCTGGTCATTGTTTACAGTCCGATTACCAACTTGAGGTGTTCCAGAAGACATTGCAGCTAGATATATGCATATAATACAGATACATTTTTAAAAAAAAAGCTAATAAAAAGCTAAATTATGACGATAGCTGATGGGTTCTGAGATTGCATTTCAGCTCTTTTGCCCTCCACATGGACTGTTTACCTGCATGCAACCGAAGCCTGATTGGTCAATACTACTCAGACTACAAACAGAAACCAGAACACTTCCAGTACCAGAATCTTGTCCCATTGTCCATAGATTCCACATTCATTTGCAGATATTATGCGTGATGTGATCAGACCGTGTCAGCAAGAACAGTCCGTCGACAATTACACAGAAAGGGATATTATAGTAGGGTTGCAGTGCTTAAACCCCTCATTATAGAAGATGAATGCACATTTGAGAGTTCAGTGGTGCAAAAAAAAAACCATAGGCACCCGGTCTACAGAAATGTGGAAAAAGCTGATATGGTCAGATGAGTCATCCTTCACCATATTCTCGACAAGTGGGCGAGTGTGTGTGTGTGTGTGTGTGTGGCGTACACCAAGAGAACGGTACAGGTCTGAATGCTTGACCCCTACAGTGAGGGGATCCGGTTGCTTTGTTATGCTGTGGGGGGGGCGTTTTGCTGGCATGGTTCGGGTCCACTTGTGCCCTTAGAGGGAAGGGTCACTGCAGATCAATAGGAAGATGTTCTGAGTGATCACCTTTATCTCATGATGAAACATTTCTATCCTGATGGTCTCTTCCAGGATGACAATGCCCCAAAGCACAGGGCAGGAGGGGTCACTGAATGCTTTGATGAGCATGAAAATGATGTGAATCTTATGCTATGACCCTCACAGTCACCAGATCTCAACCCAGCTGAACACTTATGGGAGATTTAGGATCGACGTGTTAGCCACCGTCATTAAAAAAATGAGGGAATATGTTTTTGAAGGATGGCGTTCATCCCTCCAGAAGAGTTCAGAGACTTGTAGAATCAATGCAAAGGTGCACGTGGCGGCCCAACACCTTACTAAGACACTTTATGTTGGTTTTTCCTTCAATTTGTCACCCGTTTTGGTGAAAATGTCTAATGATAAGTCAAAGTGACCTGATGATAACAATAATTCTGTCAGTTATCAGTCATGGGTCCCTCCCCATCACACTGCAGGGTGTACTGAACCGACAGCCCGCTTTGGGAGCTGCAGAGCAGGGCCACGGACGCCCCGAGCCCCCGCCGACGTGTCGGAGACACGCAAGATGGTGAGTGGTTACTATGGCAGGTTACTATGGCAACCTCAGGTCTCTGTGAGAGCTTCCATTTCGCACAGCGTGGGAGAGAGGGAGAGAGAGAGAGAGAGGGGTGGAGAGAAGAACCCGCAGAGAAGAGAAGGGTGGAGAAATCAGCAGAGGAGGTGAGGTGTGGAAATAAACATGCCTTAGGTGTAGCAAAGGAAAAAAGAGGGCGAGCAGAGGGGAGCAGACGCGGAGGAGAAAGGTGGGATGGAGAGGTTATGAGAGGAGAGGAGTGGAAAGGAGAAAAAAAAAGTGATGGAGAGGTGTGAGCGGTGGGGAGGGGCGGGGGGGGGGGGGGGGGGGGGGGGGGGTGAGACTGAGGTGTGAGAGGAGCAGATCGGAGGGCAGGGAAGACGATCACGTGGCCTGTTAGACCAGATCTGCACTGCATCCGAGCACACGCTGGAATATTTCAACGCTGCTTTGTAATCATTCTGCCGGTGCTCAGTGTGTTTCCACTCTTTATCTCTCCTCTCTCTCTCCCCCCTCTCATTTCTTTTCTTTTCTCTCCCTCACCTCTCTGATTTAGTTGGCACAGTGCTTAGGCTGCAAGAGACATTGTGTCAGTCTTGGTGACTGGTCTCCATGGAGACGTCCATCAGTCAGTCCGTGTCAGTGTTTCTTGGGCAAAGCCTTATCGTGTTTGTCAGTGTGAGTGTTTATCTGTCTGTGTATTAGTCAGCGTGTCACTCATAGGGAATGCTGGGGCGAGGCCTGAATGGATTGGGGGGGGGGGCAAGAGAGTGTTGTTGTCATGCATGCATGCACACGCTGTTTGTTTGTTTGTTTGGAAAAAGACAGTCATTTATACAGTAAAAGGTAAGATCTCATGGAAGTGGAGATGCACAGACAGATGGAAACATAATCAAAGCGTATCCACCTCTGCTCCACATGTTGCGCCACACTGTCTGTTTATTTCCTTTTTTTTTTTTTTCACCTCTGAAATCCTAATTAAACACCGAGCCCCCGTTACACTGTAAAATCTGCGGCTGTACACTGCAGAGCACTGCTGATGTTGCACAACTCCTGTTTTTCTTCTGCATATTTTCAACGTTATCTTGTCTGTTCGGTGCAATATGACACAAGATGTTTCTGATTCATTGTGATGCTGTCAGACTATTATGGCATTTATTTTATTATATTCTTGAAGTGTATTCTTTGCATTATCCCTCTTTTTTTGCTCTAAATATACAGTTGTGTACTATATATACATCCTGATAACTGTAGCCAGCAGCATTGTTGTCATATCTGTATTCAGTATGTGTTCCCTTTATATTTACAGAGTAGCACGCTAGTTTTTGATTTGTTAATATTCTTTATTCTTCACAGCTTCTTGCTCTTTATTTTTATTTCCTTTTCTAAGATGTGAAGCATGTATCGATGACCTTGACCTTGACCTTGAGTAGTAAAGGAGTATTTGTAACGAGACGACTTTTTCAGATTGCGAACGAGTGCGTTTAAAGGTGCTCAGGTGGAGTGACTGCTGCGTACGACGGAAGTGAGCGAGACTTCATGTTGACTTAAAAAAAAAGTGCACCTCTTAATTCCAAAGTGCTGCTGTTGCACGGTGTTGTTGAAAGTAAGTGATTTCCCCACTCCAATTAGAGAACCAGCGAGCTGTGTACTGGTATGTAGATGCGCAGCGCACCAGCCTCCACCAACTCTTAGATTTATATTTAATAGTAAGAATACACACTCTAGGGCTTTGCACCACCTAAATAGTGCATATAAATCAGCAGCGCAAATGTTAAAGTGTGTTCCACATGAATAAATGAAAAAAGAAGATGCAGAAGATGATGTTTATAGAGGAGCGAAATCCTTTAGATGTTTCTCCAGAGAGTCTCAAAAAACTTTAACTGTATTTGAAAATGTTGCTGAATATTATTTGTAATTGCCAAACTCAATATTCTCTGTGCTACCGTGATACATTGTCTATATTAGCTTCCACTCAGTTCATTATATAATATAAAAATCTGCTTATTCAGAGTTGCACAAATGTACCAAAGGTAAACCATAACAGTGAATATATTATTGTTTTATAATAATCAAAATTAAAACAACTTTATTGTCCACCTTTGTTGCAAAAAAGTACAAATTTGTCTTCAGATATGACATCATACGTCACAAAAACAACAAGTAAACAATATTTAAATACACTATATTAGATGCAACTTTGTATCAAAGCAAGGAATAAATTACTAAAGATGATGTTAAATAATGTGAAATAATTTAAGACCAGTTTAAGGGATTGCAGGTAATTCAGTGTCGACTCTCATGAAACATATACTTATATATAGACTTATGGTGCGTTCAAATGCTGCTGAGACTTTCCAAAATGTGAGATCACATGTCCTGCTGCATTCACAAGCAACAGTAAGAAACTCTGTCCTAGATGAAGCAGAAGAAGCGAACATTTATTTTGTTAAAAGCATAATGTCAATTTGACAGCCGACCGTTGTTATACTGCTGTTATGCTTCAGTATTATCACGCATGATCGCAGAACAATCACTCTAATGCATCAATAATCCAAGAAGTGTCAACGAAAGAAAAACAAACAATCGTCTCCAGTCCGAATAAATGCTTCCCGTTACCAGAAAAGCAATATCATGCAAATGAAGATACATGTGAAAAATCTATACGTTACTTCAGAAAATGACGCTTAAATGCATCTTTCCTTACATTTACATTTGAGCCTGAACCTTGTATTCTTTTAGTTTGGATGACTGTAAGTGTTAAGCAGAACATTTTTAAACCCACCCATCCCTGCTCATGAACACACACCTAAAAAAAAAAAATAAAAAAAAGAATTTTGTACTCTTAAAACTATTTTATCACAAAGTACACACAGTGAAGGCAGCGTAGACTGACCCCCATCACAGAAATGTCACCAAACACACACGCAAACAATCACATGGAGTCAGAGTATACACGCCATAGTTTGACCCCCCAAAAAGCATCACACACACACACACACACACTCACACACACTCACATGCTTTCTCCTGAGAGGAAAAAAAATAAAAAAAGAAAGGAGAGTGAGGGCAGCTTGAAACACTGAAATGCAAAAAGCAAGCTCTCCTCTCCAAAACAGCTCGGAGCGACGAATGCTCAGCCGAGAAACACTGGGAAAAAAAAGGTTTTAGAGCAACCCAAAAAAACTGTGCAGTTTACATTGCTCTGCAAATGGCTGAGAGACATTTTGATTAGCTGCTGGCTTTCGCTTCCCACCCCCCCCCCCAACCCCCCCCAACCCCCTACCCCCACCTCAGCATGCGGGAACCGAGTGTATCCACACACTTAACAACCTTAAATACGGATTAATTGTTCGAGAAATCAGCGTTCCGACCAGGCGGCGCCACAGAACGGACAGTAATAACTGGATTTCATTTGAAGTTGAGAGCTGGCGTCGTGAACGTTGAAGATGTTAACACTTAAAAGACTTTTATCCCAGCATGTAATGACAAGTGGTATGAAGCCCCCCCCCCACCCCCCCCAGTTAGGGATTTGAACATGTGTGGTAGGTAATGTAATGTCTGTTAATGGAAGTGCTTTAGCAGGGTGATGAACACAGTGACTTTTAATCTGCAGCTCTCTTGGCCCCCACCGAAGGGGGGCGGGGGTGGGGGGGGGGGAGGAGGAGGAGGAGGAGGTCCCCGCTCCTGTAGGAGCAATTCTGAATAGATCAGGGCTTCTCTCCGCATCCTGCATCCTAATGAGAGCAACGGCGTGTCTTTGGACATTTTGAGTGGGAGGGCGAGGTAGAAGACGGATCCGGTGCAGAGGGGGGCTGCAGTATATCCTATTTGACAAGGATGAGTGGTGATTAAAATGTGGAACGCTGAATTCAGGGGGTTTAAGAAACCTCATCATTTTTTTTCCAAAAATAAGCACGTATTGTAACGTTGCTCCAATAATCAGAACCGAACAGTTTGTTTGTAGCAAAAAAACAGACATAAAACGTGGAGTTGAAGAGTATCCGAGGCCGCATGTCCTGCCATGAGATCACATTAAAGAGCTTAATAAGTAAACAGGGAGGAAACGGGGAGGAGTTTCTGTCTAATTAATAGTTTATCGTACACTCATAAGCTCAATTGACCTTCTGTACGTTTAGCTGAGGAAGTACAAAATGACAGATTAGCTCAAGAGGTAACAAGGCATTATGAGACATTAAAAGTGCATTTAGCACATTAGGAATATGTTATATTTATTATAAGTGGAGCATGATAGAATGAAAACGATGTAAGAAAAGAAAAGATAAGTCTGGACTTCTGCGGTCGAGGCCTTTCAGCTCCGTCTGAACAGAATCAGTAACATCTTGTAAATCACTTCTTTCATTTTCTTTTTTAAAACAAGCCTTTAATTAATTTTCACCCACATGTTTCTTTTTTTTTTTTTTGTTCTAATATGTTCTGTTCAGTTCATTCATTTCATTGTTGGGTATTTTATTCATTCTGTGGCCTGATTTTTATTGTATTTATTTATTTAATTTTTTTTATCTTGGAGTTTCTCATGTAAAGCACTTTGTAATTCTGTTTGGAAAAGTGCTTTGAAAGTAAAGTTGCTTTTTTTTTTTTAAATTCTTAATTTGTTCTGTTTTATAGGAGAAATCATTGCAGCCATCTAATGTTGTTTTATATGATGATTTTATTTTAAGGGAATATTAATGAGTGTTTTATCTTCATGTAATCCATCCTAATGCAATTTCATCTGCAGGTATTTAGACAAATTTTCCAAGTAAACTGGACTTTTAGAGCATCTTGTTTATGCAGTTTGACACATTTCCTTTTAAAATTGAATGTTAATGATGAATATAGATGTGACACCTACTGGTGCGTCTTCTAGTAACCACTAACCAGACAGCGCATGTCTCTGCCAAGGCTTTGAATAATTTAAAATATGTATATTTAACGTATCATTTACATCGTTTAATATAAATTGTATATACATTTAAAATATGTAAATTAAATTATATATATAAATTATGTATAAGTCAGACATATGTATCTGTAGAAATGTTAATTTCTCATCTGGGAGACGCATCATAAACCACTCAGTGACAAACATGAGTATGAAGCTCGTTAGAAGTTCATATTAAAAAAATATCCTTTATAAAATGTTAAAAATGCCTGAATCCGTCTGGATTTACATCAACAGTCCATCACTTGTTCTTTAACCATTTGCTCTTTCTAGTAGACTTAAAATAAAATAAATAGAACAGAAAAAAATATTGAGGTAAAAATCTTAAGTTTCCAGGTTTTGATGTAGAAATAAAACTTTTATTGTTATATTGGAATAAATTATCATAAGATAGCATGATAATGATTGTTTTTTTGTGACTGTTAGGTATCACAAAGGTAAGAAGTCCTTCGACATGAATTTCATTGTGTAGCAATGAACGATTATTTTTTGATTAGTTGTTTTGTCCATAAATTATTTTAAAAAATGCCTTTAACATCATCACACATATACATACATACACCAACATGACTCCAGATCTCCTCCCTCATACAAACTGAAAAATGACCTGAATGAGCAGCAGATAGCTATATAAATATATATATAAATATATATAAATACATACAACATAGAATAAATGAGACAATGCAAACATAGAGGACTAATAGATCGTATCAGTCCTGATACATATTTTCATATCGAGTCTGATACAGGCGTTGGCGAGGTGTCCATATAGGTCAAATATGATTGCAGAATCTTTAGAAAGGTGTCGTATTGATTTCTGAGAAGACGTTTGATCTTTTCAGGTAGAATACAACCGTTCATCTCCAAAAACTCCTCCAGCTACGAGGAGCTGAGAATCAGACTCTCACGTCATTACTGTACACTTCCGAGATAAAGTTATATGTAAAACCTGTTCTAGAAAGTTCTTTAATTGTGCACTAATTGGTTGTAAGATTCCCCAGTAAGCAAATTTATAGATCCGACTGGAAAGTTGACACAATTTAATGTTCTTGTTTTGTCCCACTGACAGCAGATATATTTAGTTTCATATCATAGAGAAGCAAGAAAAACAAACAAATGTTTACATCTGAGAAGCATGAATTTTAAGCTATCTTCAGCCAATCAACTAATTGATTAATTGACTAATCATTTCAGCTCTCCACTTAATAAGGATTGATAAGACTGCATATCTGTGCAGAGGACAGAGTGTGTGTGTGTCTTATATGAGAACATTACAGTCTTCAGGTCTTGTTTCCACACTTGAAACCAAACTCGCCCATCTCTCCCTCCACCAGTTTGTCCCATTACAACATACCAGCCATTAAACGATATCAGCTATCAAACACATATCGAGTCAATAGACAGACTCAAATATGTTTCTACATAAACTTATACTCGTGGGAGGGAAATCATTGCGAACAATATCAGGGAGAGAAAAAAAAATCAATATCAAGTACAATGGTGGTGTTTTCACCTGAATCTGGTAGAGTGTTGGCATAACACACCCCTGTCCTTAAATCCCTGTCGGGGTGGAGGGGTGGCGTGGGGGGCGGGGGGGTTATCGACTGGCATCATTGATTCACCTGCACTAACATCTAACGTCTCTGAATACTTCAATAACTTGGGGGGGGGGGGGGGGGGGGCTCCTTCCCCTGGGAGCCAGACATGAATCAGGTATAACTGAGGCAACACAAAGGACATTAGTACGCTATTAGTCACACTGCTTACAGTGTGTGTGTGTGTGTGTGTGTGTGGGCAAGTGACGTCAGGGCTTCATTCACCAGCAAGGCCAACGCTCGTCCAGCTTTCTTTCAGTGCCAGGGGGGTGGGAGGGTAAACACAGCGGAGGAGGCCATGAGAGGAGACAGAGGGAAGAAAGTGAGGGAGTGCGGGGCTTCCTCTCTCCCATCCAGCACAATGCAACACAGCGGCGTCCTCCCCCCTTTCCCCTCCCCGATTCCCTCCCCCACCCCTCCATACAACCGCCACCGCCACCACTCCCCATTTAAAAACCATTCACAAGCACCTCCTCCATCATTAAAAAGAGAAAACCCCTGTGTGTGTGACTCGTCTACTTCTGCTGAATAAGACTTGCTTTTTTTTATTTTTTTACTTTTTTTTTGTTTTCCATTAAATCAGGTCTTCTGTGTCCTGATGCAGAATTTCCCCCTTTTTTTTCTTCATTTTTTTAAAAGCCCCACGGTCTTTCATCCCAAAGTCAATTTTGCCTGGCGGTTAGTCAAATGCTTTAAATGTTTATAAGTGCTTGTGAAGAGTGTAAGCTTTAAGTGTGATAGACTACCCTGGGACCAGGACGGGGCTGAGTGTGAAGGAAAAATGAGGGTAGATGAGCAGACTGGGCTAAAAATTAATGCTGGTCGGTAGCAGACTGTGGAAAGTCTGGATGGGATTATAATGGGCTGATTATGATGAAACTGTGTCCGTGGCAGGATTATCATCTGACATGACTATGGAAACAAATGATACGTGAAATATTGTATATTTTAAATTCAGATTGCACTTTTTTTTAAGCTAAGGTGGCAGGGTTTATATTTAGTTTGGCCTCTGTGTGTGTGTGTGTGTGTGTTATTCCGCATGAGCTGCTTTTTCTCTCCCCGGATGAGACAAACAAGAGATTGCAGGCTGAGTGAGGAGCGCCTGCTAAGTGAAAATTTAGTGGTTGTTTTATGTTAACCAGCAGACACTGAGGGTAATCATATTAGAGCTGATTTATCATATCCTAAATTTGTCTGCTCCTTATGAGCTGTGCAGCGCGGAGATCACACTTGCGATAGAGCAGCAGCAGCAGCAGCAGCAGCTCCGTCTCGGCCCCGGGAAGGCCCGGAGAAATTAACGTCTGGGAAAGTGAAAGACCTCGCTGCAGCCTCTTACTTGATTGTATTGTGGTCCGTCATATTCCCTTCTAATAAGAAGCAGTGAGATGAGACTGATTTGGTTTGGCGCTTTGTGTTCAAACGCTGTTCCGCTGGAGGTGGACGGCCTCTTCGGAAATCTGAATCACTTTTTAAAAAAAAAAAATATCATGATTGAGCCGGTCTGGTATTTAGAGGACGTTTGTCTGCTGGTGACGTTTCAATGATGAGAAATCTGCAAACAGTCACGTGTCTCCGGCAGAGTGTTGGATGTTTAATGTTTATGATGCAATTATATTTTAAAAGCCCCTGTCATCATTTTTTGAATAATAGCAACGTACGAAATAACAATGTGTAATATTAGAGATGTGGCTCATAGTGGTGAATCTAAAGAGAATTATCAGCGACTCTGCAGCTCTACGGAGCTTTATAGTGAGTTTCAGCTTGTTGTTTAACTGTCTGGCTGCAACTTTACTGTTTTGGTTCACTCTCATTGCTCTCGTAGCATCGTTTTTGGCTGCAGCAGGCAGCTGTTATCAGAGAAAAAGCTCTAAAAGCCCCACAGTATACTACCTGATCAGCACCAAACAGCAAACAGGCACAGTTAGCTGGTGAAAATAGTGGAGCATTTAGCAGCTAGAGAGCCAGATATTTCCCTCAGGAGGTGGTGGAGACCAAAAACAGAGCTAAAAGAGAGTTAATACAGGACAAAAACACGACTCCAAATGAACAATAATGTTGCTTTGTAACTGCTAGATGTGGAAATAGGCAACACCTTCGCCATATATGAACTTATAGGGTGATGATATGTCAGTGTTGTGTTTCCGCTGCTTCCACGTCACCAAAAAACGAATCAACGCAGGTTTAAGCGTTCACTAGACGACTGTATTCTGCATTAGCTTTTATACAAATTGAGAAGACTGAGCTTTTCATTGATTAGTCACAAATTTTGAAACTTAAAGTCTCCCCCACCACTCCAAAATGTGCTTTGCTTACTGTTACCTCACTTGGATGTTTAAGCTTCACTGTGCAGAATGATTTATGTATAGAGTTTGTTTTCACATTCATCTGCTGAAAGTGGAAAGTTTCTCTGTGCTCACCTTCAATCCGAGTTAAAGCCGTGTCCCTAGGAGCATGATTTGATTGATCTGACATCACAACCAGTGTGGAGCCAATCATGGTCCGGTATGCAACTTACACAGGTGTTATGTGGCAACTTAAAGCCTCCAGCGTACATACACAGAGGAAGGAAATGAAAAATATCTGCATTTTCACAGATTCTGGATTTTTCAATGAGAGAGAAGGTGGAGATGTATTTTTGAAGGATTTTAATGAGGTATTTGGACTTTATTTGTGGAAAAAAATCCACCCACAATCAAACATGTTATTATTCTAAGCAGAGTATTTTTATATATCTTTAAAAAAAAACGTTGCAATGAATCTGCATCAACCTCTGCAGCCTCCTACCTGGAAATATTCTAATCGCATTTGATGTATCACCAAATGCATTTAAAATTAGTTACTGCTGCTCTCCTTCTTACACTCATAGCAAAGTGTTTTTAAGTGGGACACACGGATGATTTCAGTGTAAGTTTACCATTGGGACAAGCACCCAGTAATGTGTTATAGTCCATTAAAGACGGAGCTGGAGCATCTTCAGAATCCCCACCAAGAAGGGAGAGAATGGATGATCCTCTGTTCGACACAAGGACTCCACTTTCCCCCCCCAAGAGACTTCGCCCCCTAGCGATGCCTCGAGGTGCCAAGACTGTGTCAGTTTGTGAGGAGACATCCACTCGTCGCTGTTGGCATTCATACTGAAGTGGGAGACAGAAGGGTTGGAAGAAACAAGGCAGGAGTTGGATCTGGGGTTTTTTTACACTTGCCCTCCGTTTTACCCCTCCACACGAACTCCCTGCCAGTCGTAAGCAATTAGAACACAAACATTGTCCTTGTTTACAGACATCTCGTGTGCAGCGAATTTCTGCAAGATTGTTTCTGGATAGTTTTTTATTGGTATCTGTCATGTGGGCTGTTAAGGCCGATATTGATGCCGTTTAGATCGAAGCAGCCAATTTCCCTCAGAATTTTATTTTTCTCAGGGTGCTAAAGCCTCTGAAACAGCAGTTACTGTAGAGCACGGAGCACTAAAAGTCTGCTCTGAAATGCAAGATGACAACAAAAAAAAACCTGACTGCTGCTTTCTTCGGAGACTCTTGCTTTAAATTCAGTTCAGATTAAAGGACAAGTTCACAATTTTTTCAAGTCTGTCTTAAAGCAATAGGCAGGAGCTCAAATGAACATCGGCACATGTTTTTCTTCCTGTAATCGCTCCTGCTGTTCATGCTGACCATTAAGATAATAATGCACTTACAATGTAAATGATGGGGGACAAAATCCACAGTCCAAACCGTCCAAATCAAGACTATATGTTTCAAAATTCTCTCTTTTTGTTCGATCTTTCCTCTGCAGCTGAACAGGAAAACACTGTTCAACCAGACACAAAGAGGGTATTTTTTTACTAACAAGACTGTAACTATGGAAGATTTCCACTTTATCTGACTAACACAGATGACAGAAGCTTCATATTATCTTCAGGAAAACTTTAAAATACATTTTTGCTCAAAATGAGGTAGATTTTGTCTTCCATCACTAACAAAGTAAGTGCATTATGAAGGGATCTAATGGTCAGTATGAACAGGAGGTACAGTAAGGTAACAGTGTAGTTAATCGACACTGATATTGATCAGAAATACGTTATCAAATCCATCATATCAGACATGAACCACCGCTAACTGAATTTTTAATAAAAAGCTAATTGATTGCATTGATTCAGTAAATTGACTGAATCAGCAGCTGCCATGAGACATACCGTCCCCGGTTGAACAGAAGTATCAGCAGCTTTGGGACAGCAGATAAAACATGCTCTCTGTTGCTGTTATTGTACGTTATTATTTTAAAATTACTTCCTCGTGCGACTGTCAGCAAAGCCTCACAGACACAACCCCAGATTGCCGAGATGTCATCGCGATGAGGAAAGGTCATGGCTCCGTTCCCGACGCACGCTGCAACCAACATGATGAGCTTTTCTCATCTGTTTTTTTTTTTTTTTCTCTCGTAGCTGCTTGAGCTGCCATCTTGGTGTGTGTGTGTCGAGTCATTATTGATGGGCCTTTATGCTGTTCTGCAGACAGGACACTGAGGAGAAGGAGCGTATTCCTGTCTGTTCAGCTCGCCGCCCCGGTCGACTGTCAGCGTGTCTTTCTGGTTGTTTCTCCGCCCGTCTCTCAATCTTTCCATCAATTAGAAAAGTTTACAGTCCACACTCAAGGCCGGTATACTCCTCTGATGATCGCTTGCTTCTGCTACCTGCTGCTTTTTTTTTTTGGCTGGTGGAGAAAGAAAGCTTTTTATTCTGCTTCTTTTCCCAACCCTCCACTGTTACATTATGGTTCTGTGGTCACAGGCAGAGATGTAGCGGAGGGTAAAATTACCCAAACTCAATTACCCAACCTTTAGAGGCTGACATAAATCTTTATGAAATAAAATTCGCAGGATACATCATTGCAGCTCGGATCAAAAACGTGAAGATAGGGGTCTTTTAACCTTTTCAACCCTGCGGAGCCTCTGGCAAGTCAAGCATTAAAAATTCATACCGGGAAACCGAGCATTGCTCAGATGCACAAAAGTTTATTTTAAATTCTTGTCAGGATCTGAAAGATATCAGATATGTCAGGCTGAATTACAGGGAAATACTGTATGTGTAAAACGATGCACAGGACATCCACAATTTTTCATTTGATGTAATCGTGCAGCTAAAAAAAAAAAAAAAATGCTCCTGAATATTTTATAGAACAGAGAATATACTGTAAATGTAATGTTGTCTAACAGTTTGGGGAGGAAATGTTTTCTTTGACTTTGAAGGCACTCCAGGGAAAATTTAAGAGAAATACTGTTAAGTTTAAGTGTTGATGATTAAAGGGGGGAAGCTTTTTTTCCCCCCTGCCATTACGTTTAAAGGACCAAACCAGTAGTTTTTCATGTTTTAATCCATCTGCTACCAAGTACTGATACGTTACATCCAAACTAACCATTTGGATTTTGTCTCTCGTTACAAGAATCCAATCCATCACATTGAACATATGTTCTGCATTAATTTTCATTTTTGTTGTGAGTTAATGCAGCTCAGACTTTTCAAAACAATCTGAACTTAAATTACATTACCAATTCACAATACTGTAACCGGCAAAAAATTAATGGAGACTTGATGGAGCGCACAAAATAAGGTAATTTCAGCCCGATAATTGAATTTTCAAACAGAAATTAATGAAAAACAATGGCTTCCCGGAACTGTAGCAAAAAAAAAAAGTCATTAAAAAGTTTTAAACTGCATAGCTTTCACTGAAAAATGGTTGAAAAGTATGCATAATGTAATTAAATCTCCTGAAAATGTCTCTGTAACATTAAATATTTGTGTCTCAAAAAGCAACTCTGGTTAGTTACCGAGCAGCAAGTCACAGGATGCAGGATTCAAAAAATGGGTTTTTGTTTACCGAAAAATGACACAGAGCAATGTAGAAGTGATTAATAACTAACTTAGGTCCTAAAAGAGGTCAACAAAGCAGAACTTAACTCAATATAAGAACTCAAACTGACCTAACGACGGATGAGAGACACATATGTAGTGGCCAAACGAGGACAAATCACAATAACAGAATTAACCACAAATAAACACTAGATTTGTGACAGTTTGCTTCAAACTAAACTATTAACAATGCAAAATATAAATAAAATCTAATTAAACTTATGAAATGAACTCCAAAATAAACAAATAAACAATACGTTTCAACATCAACACAAAACTGACTTTTATATGTTGCATGTTATAGTGGGAAACACTGATCCACCACTGGCCTCCAAACTAGTTGTGATGTCACAAAATCATCCTCGTATGTAACTTTTCTCTTTCAGCAG
The DNA here is from genome assembly GCF_963924715.1 of Thunnus thynnus. Lineage (NCBI taxonomy): Eukaryota > Metazoa > Chordata > Actinopteri > Scombriformes > Scombridae > Thunnus > Thunnus thynnus. Next base: position 5,835,114 of record NC_089533.1, on the reverse strand, counting down.
ATGAATTTGAGTGTCACACACATTTTTTGGTGGAAGAAGACTTAAAGCATCTGAAGGTACTATTTATTAAAGGGGACATGTCATGATTTTTGTGTTTTTCTGTTATCTTTATACTGTTATAATGTTGGATGTCGATGTTAAACATGGTCAAAGTTCCAAAACTTGAGGTGAACAGATGGTGAAAAATGCTCCCTGCAAGTCAAAAGCCAGGGCTTCAACCTGCTCTGGACACTTAATTTGCAAAGTTACTTCTACTTCCTCCTAGTGATGACATCAGATCGTTTGAGCATGCTCACAAATGAGTGGCCGTCCGTTCCATAGCCTGTGTTGCTAAGGTTGCTCTACAGGTCGTTGGCGTTGTCCATTCGAAAAGTTAATGTTTTAAGTAAAGAATGAAAAGAAAAAGTGAAATCCTGCTGCTGTAATTTGTTGCTTCTGGGAGCCGGCCAATCAGAGCAGAGTGGGCTCATTAGGAGGGGGGAGCGGGCCTTAAAGAGACAGGAGCTAAAACAGCCTGTTTCAGACAGAGGCTGAACTGAGGGGCTGCATAAAGAGCCAGTATAAGATAAATAAGGAGTTTTTAACTGTATATCATGCATAGATATTCCAGTAGAGCCACAGACTAAAAGATATAGATCTAGAAATGTGCATGATACGTCCCCTTTAAGAGCTAAACATGAGTTAAATATGTGACATCACCTTTTACCAAACTGAGCTTCGTCCACTTCAAATCAGTGAGAAAAGCAAAGACATGAGCACGAATACAGATGTCTCTCATGTGAAATGATGTTCGCAGGCGTAGTCCTTTAATTTTTTTGTATTAATTCACTGTTTTGTTCTTTTTTAAACTTGCGATAATGTCAGTTTACTTCCCTTTTAAACCACTACATCATCACTCAGAGGGAAAAATGCTCCTGATCTTTGCACTCGTTATCCGCGGTCGCTTGTCATTTGTGGCGACGCTGTGGACAAAATGAAAGTGTATTCTGCCTCACTGTAAATCACAGCAAGCGTCATTGGCGGTGCTAAAAACAGTAATGCGGCCGGCTGTAATGCAGCCTCATGCTTTTTTGGAGTGTTGATGTCATTCAACGCACTCATGTTTGGTCCGTGGTGCCATTTGTATAGGAGAGTGTATAGGGTGCTAATGAGGGAGGAGGAGGAGGGAGGAGGAGGAGGAGCGGGGTGGATGTGGAAATCGGTGGGATACAGCTGGACGGAGTGGGAGACTGTGGTGAATAGGTAACCATGGTAACCCTGTTGGCTAAGATTTGAATGCAGAGAGAGTGAGAGAGCAAAAGGGGGAAAGGAAGCTGCAGTGTGTGTTTGTGTGCGGCGGAAAGAGAACGAAAGGGGGTGGGGGGTGGGGGGGGGGAGTGTGTGTAGGGGGGGTTAAGGGTTAATATGCATCACTGTAGCAGGTTAATCTTTCATCAAACTGCGAGGTCAGTGCAGTGTTTACCCCCCTCCACCTCCCCCCCTTCTACCACTGGACACTACAGTGCACCACACATAGGGGGGGGAGGAGGGAGGGAGGTCCAGGAAATATGTAGTAGCGGTGAGGAAGGAGGTGTAAGGCAGCTGGGAGAAGAGGAGGAGGGGGGGGGGGAGTTGAATGAGTTCGCAGAGAGGAAGAGAGTGTTCCTACTTTTATAGAAGGAGATGGGAGATAGGAGGAGGAAGATATCAAGGGATATAGAGAAAGGAAGAAGAGGGAGGATGAGGAGGGAGAGTTACAGGTAGAGACTATTGTAACATGTGGATAGTGACAGCAGTGAGGCAGAACACAATCAACCAGCCTCTAACCAGCTGTCAGCTCCAACTAGTCTCAGTCTCCTCTATGGACTCTCGCTCAACACCACCTCCTCCTCCCCCCACCCCCCTCCCACCCCCCCAACACTCTCTCACCCCCCTCACAACATCTGAGCTACCATCTTAACCTTTTTTTTTTTTTGCACCTTACGTCTCAGCTCAGACGCTGTCTACCTGAAATAGCTCTGACACTTAGTTCTCACCAGCTGAAAAAAAAAGAAAAGAAAAAAGGTGGCTGGAAATTAAAATACGTAAAAAAAAAAGGTGAGAGTCGATTCCAAAAATAACACTTGAGTGCCTCTTTATCCACCGCTGTGTGTGTGTGTGTGTCGGGATACGGATGACGATGAGCGGTGGTTGCAGGGCAGCGGGACCCTGACGTCCCCTGACGACTGTTGCGTCGTTGCCGGGGTGTTGCAGTCGCAGCCGCCCGTCCCGCGACCACCGGTGTCCCGTCCCGCTCTGCCTCACATCGGCCCGCATGACCACAGATGCTGCTGCCGATATGATTTATCATAGTGTCCTTGTGTGTGTGTTTTAATGTCATTGAACTACTGTGTGCGCATTATTGATCAATCTTGCCCCCCCCTCCCCTCCCCTCCCACACCCCCATCCAACCCCACTCACTCAAGAGAAACCTCTCTCTCTCTCTCTCTCTCTCTCTCTCTCTCTCTCTCCACCTGTTTCATATTCATCCCTCTGTATTGTCTTTTGCCTCCATCTCTCCGTCGTCTCTCTGCTTTATATGCGTCTCTGTGTTGTCATTCCCCTCCCTCCATCTCTGTCTGTTTTATATTCATCTCTCTATTGAGCCCCCCCCTCCCTCCATCCCACCCCCACACCCCCCCCCCCCCCCCCACCCCCACCCCCCCTCTCTCACTGAGAGAGAGATTATTAATATTAATGTGTCTCCTCTTCTCTCCCTCCTTATTTTCCCCTCTTCCACTTTTTTTTTTTTTTTTTATCTTTGTTTTACTACTGATCTCTTCTCTGCTCTTCCCACTATTTATACCTCTCTCTCCGGGTATTTATCCCTCATCATCCCTTTCACTCAACCTTACCTTCATCTGTCTCCATCTCTACTTCCTCTCTCACTTTTTCTTTCTTTCTTTCTTTCTTTTTCTTTTCTTTTCTTGTCTTTTTCTTTCTTTCTCTCACCAGCCCGCTCTCTGCAGCTGCTCAGTATTCATCTATTACTGTAGTGTTGATAATTCCCTTCTCTGCCTGCAGCCATACAGTCATCTATCAGATTAATAATCCCTCTCTCATTCTCATTCTCTGTCTCTCTCTCTCTCTCCCTCCTCGTCTCCTTTCTCACTGTGCCAAGTGAGGATGCTCGGCGTGTCAAATGAGTTTGCGTGTCAAAGTCCCATCATTACAACCATCATCATTAATAACCGTATCTAGATTGCTCGATGCCCTTATTTAAGGTTATTCAGGTCTAAATAACCTGCAGAAGGGGAGGAAAGTCTCTCTCTCTCTCTCTGCTTCTCCCGACCGGTGGAGCCTGACTTGAGCTGGCCATCTATTAGTGTTAATATAGACTGCACCATTCGCTACCATTCTCCAGTCCCCAGAGCATGCAATGCTGGGCTCATACAGGACTGGAATTAGCATTTTAGTCCCACCACTATGTCTATGCTGCTGTAAAAAAAAAAAAAAAAAAAAAGTGGTGCTGCTTACTGGATTCAGTCTCTTCTTGTTAATCGCTTTAATATAAGTATGAGTTTAATTAAAGGATATATGTTCCAGAATCAATATATCATTGTCGTGTTAATTGTTGTACCTTTTTATAATTAGCGTTAACAAACCAGAGATGACTGGAAGCATCTATCTCACACCGGCGTTATTATTAATGGCTATAAAAAAAACCAGGCTTTAAGAGACCACTCGTCTCTTAAAGCCTGTTGCTTCCTGTCAGGTATAAGTTGCATAAATTGCTTTAACTTTCATAAACTTAATTGAAGCTGAAACGATGAGCCGATTATTGGTTTTGAACGTAGATTCATTCAGTCTGCGGCTATTTGGTAATTCATGAAGTTAAAATACTGAACGTTTCCTGGTACAACTTTACGAATGTGATGATTTGCTACTCACATAAATTGAAAATACTTTTATTTTTGTTGTTTTTTGACTCTCGATATGACAAAACAAGAACCGCATTGGCGTCGTGTAACTTCTGATGGATATTTGTCATAATGTTTAGACATTTTATTGAGTCTTTTTAACAAAAACTGTCACACGCTGTCAACACACATGATAAATTTATTGAATAGCTACATTTTAATCAATCTTTGTCACTAAAACATACAGTATATATATTCAAAGTATGATACAGGTATCTAAGGATCACTTCTCCTGTAGTCACTTGACTGACTAAATGATTAATTGACCCAGATTAGTGCTACAGTGATTTCTGAGTTGGTCCAGAAAAAAAAACAACACACGACTGCTTGAACGTCGCAGTGTGATTGTGATACAGCTCATTTGTTTACAACAGTTGTACCAATGTTTCAAAAATTAATGTCTTTTACTGATTTATTCATGTCAACATTTTAAATGCGGTCCCGTAAAAGACAGAAATACCGTGTTGTCCTACTTTAGGTTGCATGTTTCCATATTTCTGTACCACCTCCTTGAACCGTTAATTACAGAAATCCGCTTCCACCTGCCCTTGGTGCAAGGATTTGATTTCTGACAAAATGTCTGCTCAGGGATTATGTGGGATTTGATATGAGCAGTGACACACAAGTTCTAATGCTTCTCAAAGATTTTTTGACAATCCCTCCCATGATAGGCTATACTGTAGATGTCTACCTATTATTTGTTCTATTCGTTCTCTGTTGGTGAAAACACGAGGCGCAGTCTGTGTTCTGTCTTTAATATCTGCTCTCTCTCCCTCTTTCTCTTTGTCTCTCTCTCTTTTTGTTCTTCCGCAGTAACTCCTGGGTTTGTCTCACTTCACAAAAAGCCTCACTCGAATCCCCAGACGACAACGAGAAAAAAAAAGGGAATAACATCTGTTTATCTGCATATTTCTATGTTCAAAACACAAGAGGAAAAAACACAGAGATCGACAGAGGACGGAAAACATCTCCGAGGATGCGGAATTAGAAAGAACAAATTGCCACTGGAGGACCAAAGGGAAAATAAACCTTTTCTCGCAAATCCACCAGCGTGGAGTCACCTCACCTGTACCTTCGGATTAAAGAGCAGGGTCATGTCCCAGTTGCCATGCGCATCGCCACGCTGACCTGCCTTCCCGGCCCTTCCCCCTTCCTCTTTCTATTGGCCCAGCTGCTACTGCGGCTCCTCCTCCCTGGGCCGGAGTTGGTGGGAGCCGCTTCCTCTTGCCCCTCCCTGTGCACCTGCTCCAACCAGGCCAGCCGAGTCATCTGCACCAGGCAGAACCTGGAGGAGGTGCCCGAAAGCATATCAGTCAACACGCGATACCTCAACCTGCAGGAGAACTCGATACAGGTAAAGTATCGGCCGCAGGAAGTCGCTCCAGCTCAAATCGAGTCATGTTAAACTTGATTTGTATTGTGCATTTCAAACAGGACACTTTACATGAGAGAAAAGATAATAAAAACCCATCTTTTAATATCTAATATAAATAAATTCCCTTTATTTATTGCTGTAAGTCATATCAAGTGATTTAATTTAATAGTTGTCTTTTTTTTTTTACTGCTGGTGTAGTTTCTCATATCATGATGACCGACTGGAGGTCATGGTTCACTCTCATTTTTATTTACAATCACATCACGGCATAAATCACGCAGATAAAAACGCACATCGTATCATTTTCACCAAGTCAGTGTTTCTAGTTTAAAGATTCTTTTTCAGCACAAAGCTTTATTGACACGTCTTAATACAGTTATCGATTTCATTTATTCAAATTCTTGCTATTTATATAGTTATTGATAGAAAAGACAAATCCTGTGTAATAGATTGAGGATTTTCTCCTTCAGAGTACACCCATACTATATGGATTCATATATTTATGTGTCTGTAACAGTTGTGTATTTCATTGTTTTGCTCAGAAATTTTGCTTTTGCAGCTAGTTGTGGATCTCAGGATTAACTTCTCGGTACAGTTTTTCTTGTGGAAACTTAAGTTCTGAGAGAAAGTAAGTAAGTAAGCAGTGATAATGATAGAAAAAGGCACCTCTGCTAAACCTCTGCTCAACTGAAGGAATATTTTATGAATTGAAAGCAAGGCATATTTCCATGACACTGTGCTGCCTTTTGTATGCATTACCAATTTATCTAGAGTCCCTAGACAGCGTTTTGTGGCTTTACAGCTGCAAGGGAAGATCATTTAACCGCAGACCATCGATACAAAGCGCATTAATCTCTACATTTATAAACAGAGCGGCTTGATTTTACTATTTGCGGCAGCATTTGAAGTAATTGGATCCCTCCTCATGTTGCTGACAGTGCTTTGTTCTTTTTTGTGATTTTTGAACTACATTTTATCTCCTCCAAATGAAAAAGCAACGACTTTGCTAAACATTGTTAAAGTCGTTGCGATGCACCTCTTATCATGTCAAACTGCTCCGTACGACGGGCAGAGCAGTTTCATATCTCCCTACTTCTCGGAGAAAACATCTTTTTAAACATTATGGGGGACATTAACGCCGCATAAATGGGACACATGATTTTGTATGTGAGGATTTAAGAGATACTGTTCACATGAGGGAAAATAAAATATAAAGAAATAATAACAATATTCATTGCGTTTTTAGCCTACAAATTCCGATTCGGTTTGTTGTATCCTGCAGCCCCACTTGAAATGATTAAAAATCTAAAAATGTTTTAACACCTGAAGGCATCCTAGATTCTCTGGCTTATTTTTTCCTTCACTGAGTACCCTGAGAGTAAAGCCTTGACAGCTCCCACCCCCTCTTAACATCCCCACCCCTCCTTCTCTCTCTCTCTCCCTCCTTTTTGCCTACCACCCCCCCCCCCCTTCCTGCTCTACATACAGAAGAGGCAATGGCCTGACTCCAGGAGTCTCTGTGTGTCTCACAGAGGGCTTTGGCCACACATATCTCAAACAGTCAGAGATTTAAGGGGCTTTTAGTCGCGCTCGCTAGCTGTGTGTCTTTGACTTCTTGCCAAACGAGCTCCAGTTGGACTGCACCGATACTAGTGTGTGCTGTCCAGGGCACATGGCACCAATGTTTTTTTTTTCAGAATCATGTCTTCATGCAGGAAAACATCTCTTTCTGGTTGCACATTTGCAAAAAAAGGGGCTTTTTTTAAAAATGTCACACGGAATATTTAGAAATCTTTAGAAGTGTATTAATTTAGCTTCATAGTTTTGTCTTCAGTTGAGTTGAGGAAACTTTATTGTCCCCGAGGGGAAATTCGTCTTGGGCACAGTGTTACGGTCTGTTGCTTCACATAAAAAAAAAAATAAAAAAAAACATCACAAAAACATGGGAAGCGTTAGACACGGTGCTAGACAGTTGCTTCACATAAAAAAAAACATCTTAAAAACAAGATGTGGTGATTTGTAGTGACACTTTATGTGAATAGTCCAACACTGATAATCAGCTTATTATCAAGGGATTATAATGTGTCAGCCCCCTGAGTCTCACTTTTCCCACTGTGAAAAGCACTTCAGTGTCTGGTGCGCGCAATGAAATAAGGTCAGGATTAGGAACAGGACTGACTTTACCACAGTGCTTAGAGATAGAACAAAAATACCTGCTTTTTGTCACGATAGTTACCTGATTATCAGCGTTGAAATTCAAATCAAGTGATCATTTTTTGCCCTTCTTTTACCATCAGTACCTCACCAAGTTATGCCGTGTCATAGCATCATGTTTATACAGTTCTCTGACTCTTGCTGTTTATTTTAGTACTAAATCTGAGCTAAGGAAGCCTTAAAACAAGACAACCTTAGCCTGCTAACAACTCCTTAGCAGGCTAGGGTTAGGGATTTGGGTTTTTACACTGCACCCATATTTTCAGCCTTTTTTAGCGGAACGGTGCACTCTCAGTCCATCGCCCGATGCATGTTGTTTTATCAATAACAAGGAGACTCCAGCAGGGAGGCCAAGGTGGCCTGCGGAGCCGGGTCACATTGCTGTCAGTAGTCAGTGGGAGTCTGTGTCTGTCCTGTGTCTGAAAAACCCATCTTCCCCTGCAGACAGCGGCAACAGTCACTGAGACGGAAGGGTCAGCTGTTACAAATATGAGCACATAAAAGAAGTGATTTATATTTTATAGACATTGTTTAACCATATTTATGCCATTGAATTATTCATTTATAATGTTTTGGGTGTTTCAAAAAAAAGATTTTTTTTTTTTTATAATGTTCTGCACATCTATACATCTCTTGGTTTAATATATATATATATATATATATATATATATAAAAACATGTATGTTATATAGATAATGTAAAATAACATAATGTTGTTGTTTAAGAAGAGAAAATTAATGATTAAGAAGAGGAAGTTGAAAGAGAGCAAACGTTAGAAGATATGTGTCCCTGAGTTTGTCAAAAATATTTTATCATAAGAAGGATTCTATTTGTGGACGCCACTTTTTCTACCTCAACTAAAACCTTCACACAAGTTGTCATTAAAGACACTTTTGTTTGTATTCTACAGTAATACTTCTACTTCTTGTACAGTTACTTTATCCTTATCTGTCCCTCCAGGTTATCAAGTCAGACACTTTCAAGCACTTGAGGCACCTCGAGATCCTCCAGCTCTCCAAGAATCAGATCCGTCAGATTGAAGTAGGAGCATTCAATGGCCTCCCCAACCTCAACACGCTGGAGCTCTTCGACAACCGCCTCACACTGGTGCCATCACATGCCTTTGAGTACCTCAGCAAGCTGCGGGAGCTGTGGCTGCGCAACAACCCTATTGAGACTTTGCCAGGCTATGCCTTCCACCGTGTGCCCTCCCTGCGTCGCCTGGACCTCGGTGAGCTCAAGAAGTTGGATTTCATCTCTGACGCAGCCTTTGTGGGCCTCATCAATCTACGGTACCTGAACTTGGGCATGTGCGGGCTGAAGGACATTCCCAAACTGACTGCCCTTGTGCGTTTGGAGGAGCTGGAGCTGTCAGGAAACCGGCTGGAGATCATCCGACCCGGTTCCTTCCAGGGCCTGGTGTCTCTCCGCAAGCTGTGGCTCATGCATTCACAGGTGTCCGTCATTGAGCGCAACGCCTTTGACGACCTGAAAAACCTGGAGGAGCTCAACCTGTCCCATAACTCCCTACACTCTTTGCCCCATGACCTCTTCACACCCCTTCACCAGCTGGAGAGGGTGCACCTGAACCACAACCCCTGGGTCTGCAACTGTGATGTGCTTTGGCTTAGTTGGTGGTTGAAAGAGACGGTGCCTAGCAACACCACCTGCTGCGCCCGCTGCCATGCTCCCCCATTCTTAAAGGGCAAGTACATCGGAGAACTTGACCAGAGCCACTTCACCTGCTACGCGCCTGTCATCGTGGAACCACCTACAGACCTCAACGTCACTGAGGGTATGGCTGCTGAGCTCAAGTGTCGCACAAGCACCTCCACAACATCTGTCAACTGGATCACCCCTAACGGCACTCTGATGACCCACGGCTCTTACCGGGTGCGGATATCCGTCCTGCATGATGGCACGCTCAACTTCACGAATGTCACCCTGCGAGACACAGGCCAGTACACCTGCATGGTCACCAACGCTGCTGGCAATACCACAGCAACCGCTGTCCTCAACGTCACTGCTGCTGATGCCAGCGTCAACTACACCTACTTTACAACAGTCACCGTGGAAACAGTTGAGCCGCCAGGAAATGAAGAATCCGCACGGGTTGCCATCAATGAGACCACCATTCGTGTTCATCCTGGTCCCACTCCCTCGGGCCACCTTTGGTCAGAAGGTTTTCCTACCACAGCCTCTTCTCTGTCAGCCAGCTGGTCCTCCTCCTCTCCTCGGGCCACCCGACCCACCTTCACTGTGCCCATCACTGAACCGGGCTTCTCGGGCCTGGATGATGTGATGAAGACCACCAAGATCATCATCGGCTGCTTCGTAGCCATTACCTTCATGGCAGCAGTGATGCTGGTGGTGTTCTACAAGCTGAGGAAGCAACACCAGCTGCATAAACACCACGGCCCCGCTCGTGCCATCGAGATCATCAATGTGGAGGATGAGCTGGGTGCCGGTGCCAGCGGTCGGGGCAGCGGTATCTCAGGAGGCTCCACCGTGACGCAGACCGGAAGCAGTGGAATAGGAGGGGGCCAGAGCCTCAGGTTGCACCACCCGGAGATAGTCAACCTGCCGAACCTGGCCCGATCGGAGCACCTCAACCACTACTATAAAACCCATCACTTCAACAACAACATGATGGGCTTAGGCGTGGGCACGGGTTCTGGTGTGGGCCTCAACAACAACAACAACCCGTCGCCTTGCTCTCAGAACATGTCCATATCCTGTTCCCAGGTTCCAACGTCCACCAGTGGGGGAACGCCCACAGGTGGCACCCTTCCCTCCCCTGTGCCCCTGCCCCAGTTGGGTCTCCACAGTTCTCTGAAAGGCCTAATGGGTAAAGGCCAGAATGAGCCCCTGCTTTTTAAAAGCGGCTCCAAGGAAAATGTGCAAGAGACTCAAATCTGAGTAACAGTGAGAGTGAAAGTAAGAGGTAAGAGGAAGGGGATGCTGGATAGAGACAGAAGGAGCCTGTGACCAAGTACATGAGACTGATTGTAGCCTACCGTCCTCGTGGACAATGAAATTTCACATAGTCACTGCTTTGCGTTGTCAATCTGTTGACAGAGAGAAGCAGATAGGAAGACTGTAGAAGACAGAGTACGATATCTGATCAGCACTAGTCCCACCAGTAGCATCTGCACATACTTTTCAACTAAATCAGACACTTAAAATGTAAACCACAAACATCAGAATCATTCTGTTGCCTGTGCAACCTGCTATAGTCTTTGCCAAAGTCCGAGATCACGCCAACTCTTTACATTTGCGTCCACAATTAGAGTGGAAAGCTATGAATATACATGTGCAGGTTTTATACAGATTGCTTCGTATATTTCCAGACACATTTCAGTGTATATATTTGGAGGGAGACATAATATTGGCCATTGAACATGTTGTCAGATTAGTGTTTGGCAGAGACATTGAATAACAAACAATGGTTTGGGTGAGCGCTACGGTCCCAGGTTTCCAGGAAGCACTAAAACAGAACAGAGAAAGCAAAATTAGAGCAGTGCGGCGATTCTGTCCAGGACACACGTCTAGTACTAGTACTTTGCAGGGAGACAGAACAACAACAATTGTTTTTTCAGAGTGGTTTCACTCTCACTTTCTCACTTTTTTCCCTTTCACACCTTCCTGGCTACTGTCTTCTTGAAGGAGGAAAGACACGGAGTGAGTTATCACGGGAGAAGAAAAATCCTGTGGCGTAATGGACAATGAGAGATCTAAAAAGGACTGAAAGTACATATTATATATACCGTAAATATATTTTCATTCAAAGAAATAAATTATAAAGAATCTTTAACAAGCTTCTGACTGAGAACTACAACATCTGAAGAATATATTTAAAAAAGAAACACACACACAATTGTTGTAGCGGCCCTCCCTTACAACTTTTCTTAACTCGGAACAAGATGGCCGCTCCGACTGTGCTGCATAAGGTCACATTTGAAAGAGTGGCATCAGTTTAAGCAGGAGCTAAAACAAAAACCTGGCAAAGTGTTTGAGTGAATTTATTTTGGTCTTGACTTTTTTTGTAGCCACACAAAGTGTTTTTCCCTCCCCTGTCGCATTCACATAAACAGGGTCATGGGAGGAGGGAGACCTTCATGCTCTACTGCGAAAATATGAAATACGACTACGGCTCGTCAGCATTTGGTATACAGTATAGCTATAGTATTAATAATAATGATCATAATGGTAATAATGATAACAAGTGTTTATTTGTCATAAAGGTTATTTAACAGTTATAACTTTAAATGATCAATGATATTTTACTGCACATATTCCTAAAAAGCTGCTAGTTTAGCATGCTCTAAGAAATATTCGGTTTCAACATGATATAAGATCACAATCATGATGTTATTGTTCTTGTGTTATCATTATTATTATTCATATGACTATTATTATTACTACTTGTGCCTACAAATAGCTGAGAAGTACATCTTTTTTTTTTTTCATTTGTATATGACACTGAAGTTGTTTTATGACTGATCCTGTTGGCGATTGAACGGCGGCGGGATGGACTCAATCTCGCCACTAAGTGAACTCCAAATGCATCAGCGGGAAATAACCTGGCCCCTCAAAATGGCTTCCTCAGTCCAGCCCTCACTGACTCATCTGCTCTGATGTCTCGGGCAGTCAGGACCCCCCTCATGTTATCACGCATTAAAGACAGGACATGAACCTTTGATGAAGACTGCTCCTTTGCAGAGGATTATTTCACAACTGTATCTCAGTGTTATCGTGTTTGAGTGGATTTCATGGCAGCAGGGAGCTGCAAATGGACGACAGGCATTGCCAAGCGTTTTTAAAGGTAAGCGAAGCTCGTTCAAGTGAAGTAGAAAGACTTAGGTGACATACAGTACAGTATACAGTGGTGGGTGAATTTTTTTCTAAAGAAAAAGACAATTAAATGAAAAAATATAGAACCTTATAGATCTCTTTTAAAAAACAAAACTATTATGATAAGTGTCTTTTATTTTGGGTTTTTATCTAGTTTGATTATTTTCTGTTTTTTTAAAATCAAGTGTTATCTTTATTGTAATATTGTTATTGTTATTATAATTAGCTAATTACACTGGTTATAATTATGAGAGATGTTCTGTTAGCAGAGGTCACTTTGAAAATTAAAAAACCTGGCACATAAAATGGCAGTTGAAGTCTGTGAAATTTGGTGGCTATTTTTTTTTTCTTCTTCTTTTTTTTTTAGTTTTTTTTTTTGTTATAATCAACTTTAATTGTAGTATCACTGTTTGTATCCCTTTGGCTCTGCTTGAGATGAGACATAGCGAATGTGAAATGGTCAGCACTGGGTCCTTTTTTTTCTGCACAGGGGGACAGGAAAGGCCCTGCTCTGGTTTACAAGCTCACTCACACTCTCTCTCTCTCTCTTTCTGTGCTTTCCTGAATGTCATCACCATCACAGTGCTCGGTTGCGCTATGTCAACACCTCGTTGCCATGACTACACACTCAAGCCGTTTTCACATATGAACTCTGGACAATGTCCGGAGAACCAGGTGCCGGACGTTGTCTGGAGTTGCCCTTTCACATATGTAGCACACAACAGGAGATTGTTCACGTCGGACGTGTTCTCACCTACTGGTGACGCGTACTACACCTACCTACAGCTCCTCCGGCTAATATCCGGATAACTTCAGGGTTGCAGTACACATGTGAAACGGGCTTCAGACTAACGCACCCCTTGTCAGTCACGTTCCTCAGAGGTGCCATATCTCGACGAGCCGGCCAGTGTTCTTTCAATGGTAGCAAATCAACCTGAGCGCCCCCCCCCCCCCCCCCCCCCCCCCCCCCCTCCTTCTCCAACCCTCAGCATCCTGCCATCAGGTTTCCCTGGCAACTGTTGCCGCTGCGACAGCCCTTATCACAGCATCTTGATTTGGGTTTCGAATGCTAAATTGACGGGAGCAGACAGTATAGAATTTCCTCCGTGTGTGCACGTACATCCATCCCCCCCCCCCCCCCCCCTTTTCTGCCAGGTAATTCTTGCCATAATGTTCCTCGTTAATGTTTTTGATTTGTTTACACCAGCGACTATATTTCTTACACCACTGACTTTCTGTCGGTGAATCATGCGGTTTAGACGCCACTTTCCCCTATGCATTTAATTTGCATAGGCCCCACACCATTGCTAAACGCATTTATGCACCCTACACTTGTGATTAACACTCATACCCTGCATCAGTCATTAACATATTCCTTTCCCAGCACAAGGGATCCATATTCTCCTCACAAGTTATTTACATATTCATCTGCCTCTTTGTGTGCAAATAACAGAAATTATCATGTTCGCATGCTTGTGGGTACGAGTGCTATGTGTGTGTGTGTGTGTGTGTATGTGTCAGTATTGTGTACATCAGTGGCTGAAAGCAAGGACTGTTACAAAAGCTATTTACCCCCTAATTCCTCAGAAACTGCATGCCCTGCCTATCGCCTGTAGTAGCTCATCACTTTGGAAAGCATTGTGTAGCCCCTATAGCTCCTAAGTGGCACAAACCAGAGGCCATGTTATTGAGGCTCGGTGTTAGAGAGAGCAGCGTTTGAGCTGGAGAGACACACAGTCACAGTGCTGCAGTGTCTGAGTCACAGAGCACTGAACACACTCCCAACACTCTAATGGAAATGCTGTGTTTACTGTGCAGGAAGGGACCCGCTTGTTCACCCATTCAGGGAATAGGTGAAAAACACCAGAAAATATGTGCGTGTGTGTATATGTGTGTGTGTGAGAGTGTTTTTTGTGTGTGCAGCTCTGGATTATAAAATGCCTGTTGTACTGTTGTATAAGGCAAAGAAATCAGGACATTGGAAGCGGTACGCTGTTTATGGCAAAAGACGATTCACCATTGTTGATGCAATACTGCTGCTCTGTTTGTGTGTGTGTGTGTGTGTGTGTGTGTGTGTGTGTGTGCACATGTGTGCGTGTTCAGGTGGGCTTACGCTAGCTAGGTTGTGTAAGGAGGAAAAGAGGGAGGAGGAGGAGGGGCGGTCAGACCTCCATTTTAAATCCCCAGTTTAAACCAGCTCTGTCTGTCTCCCTCTGCTTCAGGCTACTTTTATGATCCTCTCACTGACACTTAAAGTAAAAACATGTTTCTATTCTTTTTGTTAAGCAGTTCACTCCTTTTCTCTCTCCCTCTCTCTCTCTCTCTTTCTCTCTCTCTCTCTGCATATTAGGATAAACCCAACTGATGAAAGGTCTTTTCAAACAGTCCAGTCTCTGCTTTCAGTAGAACATTTCCCTTCTTCTTTTAAGAGTTGAGATTTTAGGGTCAAGTCTTATCAAGTCTTTAACCAGCTAATCAAGGTTAGCATTTCCATTTTGGATCGTGCCATTTGTTTTTTATTGTTTTGCCCTGGCTCAGCTGTATATGAGAGGAACACCTGTTGGTGAGGCTGTAAGTGATTTTTAATGTGCATTTTCAGTGGCCGTATTTATGGTTAATCGCCTCGACGATGATCTGACTTTTAGTCATAATCATAACGATGCGGATGAAATGATTCGGGGCTGCTCTCTTATGGGTGGGTGAGGTTTGTGTAATCACAGATATGAGGATGTTCCAGGTTCAGTCTGCTGCTCACTGTGGCCGGCGGAGTTAGAAAAGCACGGCCACACTCGTGCCAGTCCCCGAGGGCGGTGTTGCACACATGTTAACCTCAGCACTACAAGCCCCCGTGCGAGTGCCACACTGCTTAATTTCTTTTCTTGTCACCCCCCCCCCCCCCCCTTTAAAAATAGCAGTGAAGTGACAGCAGAGCTCAATGCATTATTGATACACATGGTGTCAATGATGCATGTGCTTAAGCACCAGCGCTAATTTCCTCTCCGTTGCAGAGGCCAAAAGCATCAAACCGCTGTAATTTATATGCATCGTTATTGCTATTATTTTTCACGTGGCCGTCAAGGTGGTCCAAGCAAGAGCTGAGGCAAACGTTGCAGCTTGTCTCCTCACATGATGGCAGCTGAGATTCTGTTAAGTGCAGCAGTGTTTTGTGTGCCACTGTGTCAGCGAGGGCCCCCGCCACCCCCACTACCCCTATCCTCCATCCTCCATCCTCCAGCAACAGCCCTGTCTCGCTAAGCTTCGCTGTGCCTGGACGGTTGGCAGCGAGGGGCTGGTTTCATCACCGTCACACTGGTCTGAGGCAGATTTGATGGTACTAGTTTCTAGATGTCCGGGTCACTCTGGTCAGTCATGTTATGAGATGATGGAGAGCTTTTTCTTTTTTTTTTTTTTTTTTTTTTACACTCCAATGTTGCTTCTGCTGGAGTTTGAGACGAGATACACACAAATGTTTTTCTTTGTCATCACTATCAAACCTGAACACTCACATAGACATGTGCACATGCAAGACACACACACACACACACACACAGACTGACTGAGTGATTTATTGATCGAGGTGGGGCTTTCTTAAACAATTTGTAACTGAGTGCAGTGGAGGTTAACGCAAACCTCTCAACCGCTGCTTCACTTCGGTTCAGTTCGTTTGCTTTATATCCTGTGAAGGTGTCCTTAATTTGAGAATGGCCGAGACATTAGCACATGGCTTATTTCCTTTGTTGCCTTGGTAACCATGTCCTTGGTCACAAGATGTCCGTTTTGGTCATCTCTGGCGAGCTTTGAGCTATGTGGAGTCGGAGGTAGCTTGTCAACGTGTGTGGGCTGTGACGTGAGAGTGATGAATGGTGTCTCATCCCAGATGACTATCTCCTCTGTGTCACTCGGCTGTGGGTCAGCGGGCCTCTGAGCGGCAGCTCCGAAGAAAACTGAGAAAAATCCACACAGTCACTGAAACAGTAAAATGGGACACGCTCACAACCCATGTAATTGTAAAGTACCGATTAATGGGAATAGTAAAGCCGGAGCACTGCTTAACACAGAGCTTCTCATGAATGCTTTATAAAGGAGGATATCAGTGTCGTCATGTGAAAACCTTGTAACTCCAGTTTTGAAACATCAGTGGAGTGATTACATTTTTCTATTTGCGCTGAGAATACTCTACAGCCCCTTTGTGCTTGTGAAACCCTTTCAGAACTCCATGGGGTAAAACTTAAAAAAAAAAAAAAAAAAGCAAAGCAGCATAGCACTGCACGTTCAAAAGAAGGCTGTTTTTCTTAGATCCTGAAAAGCTGACATTTGGGGCAAAGCAAGGTTTTCACCCGACCGTGACCATATTGCGCTTTCATACAGATTCGTGTTTTGAGAACAATCTGGGATGCTGTGGCTTGTGTTGGGATTTCGGAAACACTCTTCTGGAGCAACTTCATGCCCTGGAGCGCTGTAGAAAACCCATCCAGTTTTTTTTTTTTGTGATGTGTGTGGATTTCGGGGGGGGGGGACTTGTACTGGAATGTCCCGAACCGTCCGTAACTATTACTAAAGGATGTGCTGACCCAGCAGCTGTGCTCCTCTCAGAGGACAGGCTCATAGTTAAGTTTCCAAACACACATTTTCCCCCTCTATCCACAGCAGCCCGGCTCCCAGATTTACTGTTTATGGGCACCTTGGCTCGGCCTCATAATCACACTCTGCTGTGTCTGATGTTTGTTTGAAGCTGGGCGGGGGCCATAGAGTATATTTCAAGCTTTGAAGTGTAAATTCAGGTCTGGTTCGAGCACCGTATGGAGGGCAGTGAGGAGATAGCGACAGCCATATGGATATAAGCTGGTGGTTTGATAATAGAGCTGTCTAACCCTTATCTGTCTACTGAGGTGGCAGAGGCCCGGGAGGACACGAGGTCAAACCCAGACTGTAACGTCAACAGCGAGGGTCAGAAGTTGTCAGGGCTCAGAGAGGTGAAATAAGCCCTGACCCAGATAAGCCTCCCCAGCTGAGCTTTGAACGACATCCTCCCAGAGAAAGAAGTTTTTAAAAAAAAAGCAGGAAACAGTTGTAAACAGTCATCAATATGAAATAAACTTTTACTGGAGATATCGATTTTTCTTTAACCTTTTTTTGTCTCCAACCCCCACATGTCAGCCCAGTGAGGCATGCTGCTTCTCTCATTGGTGCTGATTTATTTATCCGGTCTGGCCCTTAGTACCCTCATTTCATGTCAGCTCTCATTTCTGCTCACAGTCTATGTGACAACAACCTCACAAGTTATATATATATATATATATATATATTTTTTTTTTACCCCCGATGCTCATAAACGGCACTCATGCTGCAGAGTTTCTGTGCTGGCCCGCCATGGCTTGCTCTACGTTTACCGGGTTCAGCCGGCCGTAGAGCCCGTTTACCGCACAACAGCCTCTGTCGCCTCGGGCCTCCCCACCCTCCGAGCCTAAAGGAAATAGAGTGACGAGGGAAGACAGAAATAGAGAAAGAGGAAGGGGAGAGATAGATTGAAGAGACGAGGATGACAGGAGAAATAAAAGATGACACTGAGAGACATCCTGTCACTCCATATCCTGTCTGTGTACATGTGTGAGCGTGTTAGCACGTGTGTGTATGATTTTAATATGTCACACACATACACACACACACAGCAGCTCTCTGTGCACTGTCTGTGTGTAATATCTGCATGAGTGGTGTAAGTATGCATATTTATGCATACGTCCGAGTGGGTTGCGTGCGTACTCGTGTGCACTCGAGTGGCATCCGTGTGTTTGTGTATCTGTGTGCGGCAAGAGATAAAGACATGAAGGAGGAACGGCCACCGTGGCGCTTATATGTCACCCAGCGCCGGAGGGGAAATGACTCCTCTCTCTGTCCCCGACCCAGGGGATGCAGAGGAGGAACACGGCTGACTTCTCCTGCTTCTCTGCCTTTTTCTCACCCTCTCCTTCAGAAATGTAGCTAAAGCCTCAGTCACGGCTCTCTCTCTCTCTCTTTCTCTGAGTCACACACACATAAACGCTCGCTCGTTCGCTCACGGGAGTACGTCTTGCATTATACCCCTTTACTTCCTCTCGTGCCTCTCATCCCCTTAACCCTCCTGTTTCCCTCCTCCGCTCTTCTCTATCTACCTCATACTTCCTGTTTCACTCCTCCCATATTTTCCCTTTCTGCCATTTTTCACCCCCCCTCCACCCCTCCACCCTGCAGCTAGATGTCAACTTGTGATTCTGTATTAACCCCTTGATCCACACACACACACACTCACTCCCACGCTCACCCTCCACAACTCCGATCCTCTCTCAGGAAAAATGGAAAAACAAACCCAACAACAAACCAAGGCTTCTGATATTTCCTTCCCTCTGTTCAATTAAACATGGCCTCCATCTGCTTCTTTGTTTCGCTTCGACTTTTCTTCTGCAATATTGACTATGGTTGTTCTTGTGATTGTTTCTTAAGACTGTGTTTTAACCTGTTATAACCACAGATGTACGTATTAACACTGGAGGAACATGTCACGGGGGTGTGCGCGTCTGTTTGTGTGTGTGTGTGACTGTGTGTGTGTGTGGTAGAGAGAGTGTGTGTGTGTGTATGTGTGGAGGAGGGTGGTTTCGTTCTGCTTCAAGGTTCTGTGCCAAATCTTTTTCAGAACATTCAATCTCTGTTCATGTGCCATACTGAGAAATTTATGAAATAAAAATAACATTTTTTCACAAAAATTCAATCGTGAGATTTGTGGTGCTTATTTATTTTTTTATTTTTTGACTTTAGGTCTATTAACTTAAATCATCAAGACAAGAAAACAAGTGGAAGACCATGTTTTTGTCTGCAGGTTATTTCGCCTGCATGTGTGTGTTTGTGTGAATGAATTTATTTGTGTGTTCTTCCACGTCGCTATTAGTTTCCGAGCGAGCCTCCTCTTCCTTCAGTCGGCATCGGTTTTTCTCAGTGTGCCGCAGCAGTGTTGCAGTGTGTGTGTGTGTGTGTGTGTGTGTGTGTGAGTGTTTCCGAGGCATTGTGTCAGTGTGTTAAAGCTGATTTGACACCGAGGCTGTGGACCGGCTGGCTGCAGGGTGTGTATTGTGACCCGAGCGGCTGACCTACGCCTGCGCCCCATGTCTGCCCGTATGTGTGTGTGTGTGTGTGTGTGTGTGTCTTTGTGTTCATGTGGCTACATGTTTCTTCATCTGTGTGTGTGTGTTGTTCGTGGGATGTTGTTTAGCCTGCGGTGAACACTTAGCTCGTGCTGGCTGGGGGTTTGCCAAGAGGTCAGCTTCTTGAATGCTACTGACTCAGGGTTACAATTATTGGCTTACCGTGTGTGTGTGTGTGTATATGTGTGTGTGTGTGTAGGGGGGGTGCAAGGATATGGGGTGCAAGATGGGGTTGTTGGGGTGAGTTAACATCGATTCACTGTCTTAACAGTGATTCTCCTGTAACGTTTGAGGTATAAATTGTTTTATTCAACTATTTTAATATCAGAGCTCTGGCGGTTAACTGCCTGTCGATCGGCAACAAAGACGCTGAAGGTTTTAGATGTTATTTCAGTACCATACCTGACTCTAAACTCTGCTCAAACCTGCTGACAGATAAGCACAACTAATGATAGAAAACTGATGTACTGTATGTGTGTGTGTGTGTGTGTGTGTGTGTGTGTGTTCACACAAGCAGGACGCAGCATTCTTATCAGGACGGTATACAGTATTATAAACGTCCAGGTTTAAACCGTGTTCAATAATGCAATCTGGAATGAAACATAATCAATGACTCTCAGCCGGAGCGGTGGACTCGAAACTTAATTTGGCCTTGAACGCTGTGAGACTTGACTAACTTCAAACTCGAGCGGACTTGAAAGCAAAAACACTGAAGTCTCTTCAATGAAGAAAAATCCTGAAAGCACAACTTTGAAGGAAAAAACTGTCAAATGCTTCAACATTTCAATATTCAGACCTGAAAGACCTGAAAGACTCGCTTATCAACTCTGGTGACTTGATTTGCCCCAAAAGATTTAAGCTCTTTCTGCTCTTAGTTGTATCTTGAATATTTTACCTGTATGATACGTATGAACAAACCACTCCAAAAATGTGTAATTTATTCAAAAATCTGAGCCACAATGTTTCATCTTTACTTGGTTGCTTTGCCACTAAAATCTATACAATATATGAATAATCCTACTTGTGTAAACTGTATGAAACTGTATCACCTACAACTGTTTAAACTCATGCGTAGAATTGTTTTAGTCTACTGCACAAACTCTCCTGTTTCCCTTCAAACAGCTTAAACTAAGAAGCATTTATTCATTTTTTTCAAAGCTGGTCTTCTTGCATCTTAACTTTTTTTTTTATATTTTCTCTCAGAAATTCTGTAAATTCTGTCATCAGATTACTATAATCCAGTTAGACGTTATGTATTACTCCTCCAGCCTTTGTGTGGGCAAAGAACTTACAATGATAAGAAGTGAAAGCTAATTGGTCGTTCCATTGCAACATCGGCGCGCAGCGGCAGAGCTACGCCTCCGCCATTTTTGGACTGAAGGCAAATGCGGTATAATGAAAAGACCATAATGATGCCAGTAAAACGTCCCACCTGCAGAACGCCGTACAAAAGCAAACCAAAACTCTTTCTATTCTATTGTCAAGTATTTAACGCCTCTACAGAAATGGCCTGTGTTGATCAATGACAAAAATATTATAAATATTCATACTTTTATAACTAAGTAATACTTACTTATGTATTTATTTGTTGGTTTATTAATTAAATTTATCAAAGAACCAAAGCAAAAATTTGTAAAATATTCATTCAGAATTTCATTTATTAAACAACAAAAACTTTCAAGTCATGGGTTTAGATTTACAAATTCTGAGTGTTCCAAATAGAAAGACATAACATGACATATCATAACATAACATAACATAACTTTGGACATAAATGGAAGCTATAAAAATCTGGCGCTCTTGGGATTTTGAGAAACCAGGCAATCTCAAACTTTTTCATGTCAAAGAAGCATCATTCCCTGATACATTCATATGTGATACAAAGATACATTTACTGTAAGTTAATGTGATAAAATTGAAATTAATCTATGTGTCCTTTTGCTGGAAACCCCCCGGTGGTCCTCAGTTCCCAGTTTGGAAACCATTCTTCTAAACAACCACATAATAATAACCACATTACCAAGTGGATAAAATTAGGGATGTCGCAAGAATTAATGTATAGATTTATATCAATATATAGACACATAGACACTAGGGGTGTGTCCGAATACAAACACATTATTCGGCAAAGCACAAATAGTGGGTTTTTTTTTTATAAATATTTGTTTCATACAAATATTTTAAAAATTATTTGTTTTAGGGAAGAAGAAAAAAAAGTTTTAAAAAAATACCAGCGTACAGGTCGGTTACATCGTTATCTCAGT
The DNA here is from genome assembly GCF_963924715.1 of Thunnus thynnus. Lineage (NCBI taxonomy): Eukaryota > Metazoa > Chordata > Actinopteri > Scombriformes > Scombridae > Thunnus > Thunnus thynnus. The sequence continues at coordinate 5,813,297 of NC_089533.1, read as the reverse complement.
CTCTCTCCTCTGCTCCGCTGTTACGTCTATCAGCAGGTCTCAACGAGGGGAGTCACATCCACCTGCTACATGACGCACATTTCCTAATTTGGACATCAGTCCCGAAGTTGGGGTTGTTCCCCAGAGATAAAGCTGAACTACTGACACAAGCAAAGTGCTCTTAAAGACTCTCTATAACCTGTTGTTCCCCTTCTCCTTTCCACAAAGTTAGGATGTAAAAAATAGGCAATAAATGAAAAGTGCAAAGCAAGAATCACCTTTGAAGTTCTTTTCTACATGTTACACAGTGTGTTTTCTCTGTGTTATGGGTGTATAAATAGGTAGAGGTCTGTCTGCGTGTTGGTGATGCACTTGGTTTTAGTTCTGGGAGCTTGAGCTCGAGACCTCCTTTGTTAGATAGTTTATTCATAAACACTTGTTTTAACACTTGAATATCCTAAAATTAAAAGCGTAATAAAAATAAAAACTGGATTTTTATTTCCACTTTTATTTTGAAAGTGATACTAATACCAACGTTTTTAGTTATCAGTAACATCAACACCTCACTCTATCACTCAATATTATTATTCTAATATAACCAGAGTGTTTGTTTAAATGCTGAAACAGTGAAGGTTTCAATCATAAGATTGCAAACCACAATGAGAACACATAATCACACAGTTGTATTTGTTGTTACAGCAGCAACATTTCATACAGTTCCTCTGATTTGAAAATCCTGTTTTTCGGGCTGCTTCACTTTCTACTTGAAGGCTACACGCCAATATCTCATTTGTAACTCTTATTCTAATGCAGCCTGTGTGCTTAAATAATGAAACACACAAAGTTTCCATTCAAAAGTTAATGGTTATAAAAAGTGTTTAAGTAAAGGAGTGTGTCCTGAATGGGTTTGCCATGGTGTCAAGTCAGGTATTGAGAGTAGTGGAACGTCAGTGGTAACTCTAGTATGGTGACACCACTGGTATATACTGTAAGTGTCGTACAATCTCTCTCCTTATTTTGAGAAATGTTCTATTGCGCTTCTGATTTGGCTGAAATTCGCCAATTTTGGGTAAGATGTGATAAATTTGAATGAATGTGATGGTGTTTTCAGTCCAAAATGGCGGAGAGTTTCGTCTCGTGTGCTTCTATACTCTTTGGTGTGGGTGTGTGCATGAGAAGAAGAAGAAGAAAAAAAAAAATGATGAAGATGCAAAGAAGCACTGTCCTCTTTTTGCATGACGTCTACGCACAACCCATGTTAAAGCATGCCGGTTTGAACTGCATGAACGTTGTGTAATTTCTATTTCCATATAAAAGAGTGTGACATGTTCTCTGCATGCGTACACGGTGGAAGGTTATCAGTACAGTAAGTGAAAGATACAAGTGCTCTCTCTACCTAAGTCATGTGTTGGATCTTCAAAATGCTGATGCGAAACCACCTCCGTTCACATATCCATGCTATCCGGGGTGCAGTCCTCAGTCGCGCTGAATAGATTATGCAAAACCACCTAACAATTCTCATTTTCACCTCACCGACACTATTATCTACATGACTTAAGGGTAGAGCAGCAAGTACGTACTTAAGATTGGAACAGACTGCATGAAATCCGGGGCAATATATATGACACAAGAGTGAGGCTAAAGCATGTAACTCAATCACAAGGCTCTATTTCTCTCTCAGCTCTAGTTAGCTTAAAATACTGGTGATTGAAGGTGTGGGGCAGGCAGAGGAGGAACTGTTAGGGGAAAAATAAAAGCTGATGGAAGGACAGGGATGGGGATTTGAGAGGAAGGAGGAAGGGGGGAGGGGGAGTCCTAATGATGAGTGGCAAACAAGTTGCTGTTTTTTTTTGCCTCCCCTTCTCATGAAAAGGCCGATTCTTGCAGTTGGCTGGAATCTAAGTGATTTCTCTCTCTCCCCCCCCTCCCCCCCGCTTCTCCCCTTCTGGGGCCTGTCGCATGTCACTCTCTTCCTCTCTGCCATTTGTCTCCGCTTTTCTGCTCTGGCGGTCAAGTCGCGTCGGCGTTGCGTCGTCGTCGTCGTCGCGCTTACTCCGGGAGGTGAGCATCGTCTGGAGGTCAAGGCTGGCATTACTCCCCGGATGTGAAGGTCAGAGTCAGGAAAAAAAAAAGGTGCTTCTGTCTTCTTTAATTCAGCCTCCTGTGATGAACGGTCCGTGTCACCCTTCCACAGCCCCCACCCACTCGCCCCCTCCACATCACCACTCACCCACTCTGCAGTGATACAGTTGTAAAGTGTAACCTTGGAGACAGGGGCTAATCATCCATCCCATTGCTACCCTTTCAATCCTTCACCTTGCTGTCTCTCTTACACCTCTCCCCCTCGGCTTCGCCTCCCACCTCCTCTCCACCTTTCCCCTCCTCTTCACCGCAACAGGCTATTTAGGTATTTTATAGGGTTTACAGTATTTTCTCAATTATCTGCCTACCTCTTTACCTCCCCTCCTTCCTTTCCCCCCCTCCACATCCTCCCCTGTCTTTGTTTGTCCTGTAGAAGGACGTTTGTTTTCCTGTGGGGGTAGAGGGGAATCGACATCGAGAGATGAGTTATTGATTAGAAAGCAGGTTGCAGGGGAGAGGTAATGCGACTCAGAGAGAGAGAGAGAGAGAGAGAGAGAGAGTGAAGACAGGATGACACGTACAACCTATGACACATCCTGCATACTGTATCAAGGCAGCATACCCACGCATGCCGATGTAGCATATGTGCAATGTGGCGTATGCACACTGTTACATGCACACATGATTAAAGGTGACACAAACTGTTGCTTTTGCGTGAAAATCTTTGTCGATTGAAATATTTAAAGGATGTGTCTGGTGATTTTCTGTATTTTTCTTACTGTCAACAAATCTCATGTGCAGAGCCAAACGAACAATGAATTGATCTACTTAGAAGTATTATGTATATCCAAAGCCTGATATATCTTATTCCTCTGTGCCGTAGACCTCTGTTGTTGTCCAGAAACTGTTAAAAACATGTCAGTGAGCCACACTGCTGCACTGTTTGGTCACCTCGAAGAGTTTGGTCACTTCAGTTTGTTTAGAAATGTCTCCAAAGACTAATAACAGCGATCATGTTTTCAGTCCCTGGAGAGTAGTTCTGTGTAAGGCAGATGCTACTGCTAGTTCTGTTTACAGAGCTTTGCTAGCTTATTGTGCTACATATCACAAACTCTTGAGTTTGTATTACATTGTTAATTTGTTAAAGAACTTCAGTGCAAAGTAACACACATAAAAAAGTAAAAGTAACACAATAACACATATATCCTTGTGATATGTAGGACAACAAGCTATCAACACTGCTCTCCTGAGAATGAAAACGTGATTGCTGTTATTAGTCTTTGAGCTGTTTTAAAAACAAACTACCGTAACCGTAATCTTCCTGATGAAGAAACATGTCAGCCAGCGCAGCGGTGTGGCTCATTCACAACAACAGAGGTCTACGACACAGAAAAATAAGATATATCAGGCTTTGGATACAATTAGGATGAGTTATTTGTTGATTCGGTTCTGCACATGAGATTTGTTGATAATAAGAAAAACCAGCCATATTCTTTAACTTTAATTCAAGTTATACATACTTATCTGTCAGTGGAGAAATCAACAACCTGTTAGGTTCTTGAAAATAACAGATTTTGCTCCATTAATTGTGATCAGGAATGCTTGATTTTGATGAGTGTGTGTTAGTGCTTTGCAGTCTTTTAACCAAGCAACACATGATTGACATTCACTTAGACCTCAGCGTGAACCCTCTCTAGACGGCCTGTCTTTTTAATATGTTCTGCCAACTGGAAATCATGTCGGCTGCTCTGGAAATGTTGACAAATTTAATTTCAACTATCCCTCCAAATTCATATTCTGAATAAATGTAAGTTGACAAATAAGACCACGCGGATGTTTAATCCTGCTTAATTTTAGATCTGAAATGCCTCACTTTGCATCTCAACCTCCTCAGTGCACAGTCATGCACTGAGGAGTTGAGATGCAAAGTGAGTTGGTGCACAATATTTAGTGCTGCTGGTTGTTGTCACCATATAAGCCACTTTGCATAAAGTGGTCTGATTGGTCTGGCTCCTAGCTGCCAGAAACAATCCATTCTCAGCGGATGTTTTCCGGACTAAAATCTCGTTGCACAAACTGAATTCACAAGAAACAGAGTGGCTTTGCACGGCTATGCATGTCGGTCAAGCTGAAAACAAGGCGCTTTATTTCAATCTCTGAAAGACAACATATGGTTGATACCATTTTTCATCTGACTTTGACACATTTTAACTGCGGCGGTAAACGCACCATAACATGATGAAAAACCTACACACTTTAGGCCACATGTGGCTCACATACAAGGGCAGGTATGACACCGGCAGTTTTGCAGTAGACAGAGCAGAGAATATGTCATCCCAGGAGAAGATAAAAAAAAAAAAAAAATCCAGCAAACAATACAAGATGTAATTTATAACAAGGATTTACCCAGGGACACTATTTCACGCACAGCTATCCATGAAGAGATGTCTTTTTTTTCCCTGAGAGCAAGCATATGTTCTGTCAGACACCGGTGGAGGCATCAACGTAACACCAGTCCACCAGCCAACATGTGAGAGCGTGTGTGTGCAGCAAAAACAGCTCTTTAAGGAGGTGCCAGAGCCTCCTCTGTGGTGCGCCACGTTTGCAGCATGTTGACTTGTGATATGACGCTATCACAGGCTACAGTCTGGACCCCGGCGATGGGCTCACGTCCACGCGTCCTTTTCCCATAGAGCTCCTCAAATCCTGACATCCGACAGAACTCTGACAAAGGAGATGAGAGCGTTTTCAACCGGTCTGCTATCTCAGATAATTATCTCTGATATTCAACATTCCAGACTAGAGCAGAACAACCGGGAGACAATCTGTACAAACAAACACCATACGATTATGAATGCATTACCATCCGGCAGACAGGCAATCAACACGCAATGACTTGTCCTGCAACCCTGCAGAATTAAGAGTCCTCTCAGGTTTCTAACACACTTGAGATGATTGACATGCAAACAACAGCGGCTTGGATGGAGTAGAGTCAGCTTCGCTTCACCCCCTCCCACCCTCAACCCCCCCCCCCCCCCCCCCCAACTTGCTCTTACTCTTCGCTCTGTGTCTCCTGGTTACATAAAGGTGCTGTGTTTGTTTCCCCAAGGTGAATTGACTAGCCTGACGGTGCACGCCGAGACTTGATTGCACGCTTGTAGTACATTTCGGAATCCATGTACCGCGCGGCGTGCAACCTTCGCTCGTGCACATGGTCACTGCTGCCACCACTCCCCTCCATCCCTATGCTGCAGCACTAAACGATTCAAGTAGTTGCGGTAATGACTTGAGGCAAGGAGGCAATGGTTGAGGTGAATCTCTCTCTCTCTCTCTCTCTCTCTCTCTCTCTGTCTTTCTCATCTGCGTCTTCAATCCATCGATTAGCTACAGAGGAGTACTGACAAGCGGCAGCCACTGCGGTCCTGCAGGATTGCCTGTGTGTGTGTGTGCACGTCTGTTTGTGAGCGTCGGCCTGCGAGTGTGAACAACAGATAGGGATACAGACAGCAGACACGGGGGCAGAGCCTGCAGTGGTGCACACCTATGCGAGGGAGTGCGAGAGCCTTATTTACTCCACTACCTGGTTTATTGAGTCAGCCCCCTCAGTCAGGCTCTGATGCAGCCGCCTGCCCCCTCGGCTCAGCTGCCTCCACCACCACCACCACCACCACCACCATCGCTGTGTGTGCTAACTTACCAGGCTTTAGCAGCTTTTGTGCCAACCTAACCTAACCACAAAAGCATAAACTTGTGCACATGCAAACATCGTTGATTGTGCAGGGGCACAGCATCTCTGTGCCTGCACTGCACACGCTGAACCTGTTTACGCCTAATGAGACGACATTATTTATAGTCCGGTGTGACAGCGGCGGCCTCGCCATTAGACTGATAATGAGTCACTGGGATATTGATGGATGCTTGTCTATATTGGTATTCACCAAGGAACCGGTGCCACTTCTCCGGGTTGCCGTGGATACCAGCGTTGCCTGTTAAATGACCCAATAATAATAATGATAACAATGACAGCACTATGTGGAGATTGAGTTTTAAAACCACAGGGAGAAGGACGCCGGCCAGAGCGCGAGAGTAATGAGGATGGAAGGAGAGCGATACAAATGAAAAGAGGGAAATAAATGCTGAAGAGTGGAAGGGAAGGTGGGTGGAGGGGGGTGGGGGGGGTGTCAGGAGTTTGGGTTGGATGGTGATGGGGGGGTGCATAGAGAGGGGGAAAAACACACAATCGATGATCAGTGAAGTAGCATTAGCATTGTTCACACATCCCCAGCCTCGCCCCCCCCCCACTCCCCCACCCCCCCACCAACCCCTCCACCCCCACCACCCCCTTCCTCTTGCGGCCTCTCTTTCTTTCTTGCTGCAGCGTTGCCATGGCGACCGAGAAATGTGGGAATACCTCTGTCCTTCAGAGAGAGAGAGAGAGAGAGTAAAAGAGGGAGAAGGAAGAGATGGAACGAGACAAAGGGCACAAGGAAGGAAGGAAGGAAGGAAGAAACGAGGGAAGGAAGCGCGAGGACAGAAGATGCAGGGGAGCAGACATCGCTCACTGACTGAGCGCACATTAAAAGCCTTGTTTAGCCCTTGAAGGAGCAGCTAAAGTATGAAACATCGTGATCTTACACACTCCTGTACACACATAAACAAATGTGCGTCAGAGTCGGCGCCCCGCTAATGCATTCAGCTCCCTTTGCTGGCTCCGCTTCCATGAAAGAGAGTTAGTGGAAAGTGTTTTCAGTGAGTTTGTGTGCGCAAACACACACACACACACACACACACTTTCTCACGCACATGCTCTTCTCTCTAAAACACACAGGCGTGATTGTGATCACACACATGTTAATCAGTGGCCAGCCAGGCTCCTATGTATTTACCTGCTCTCTGTGTTGTGAGGCCATAGTTACTATGACAACCCATCCAGACTGAAATAGTCTCAGTGGATTGTTGCTTTCCATTGCATGCCATGTTTCCCTCACATTGTTTACCCAAAATTCTTGCCTTGACATCCCCCTTGTTGTCCATCATGCAAGTAGCTGGTGCATTAGCAAAGCTAGTGGAGTGCCCCAAACAACCCCCCCACTAGCACCACCACTACCCCCACCCCACTCAGCTGCCGCTCCTGTCATCCCCCTCTCCCGCATCTCTCTCACCTTCCTGCCAACCTGCTGCAAAGATCCTCCTCAAATTCATTTTATTGGCAGCTAGCATTTCCATGGAAACATCTCGAAACCATGGCAACTATTTGAAATAAGCCAAACGCTTTCAAAACTGCTGCACTCGTCCCCTCACTGTACCTCTTTCTCCCTCTCCCTCAGGCTTTACTCTCTCCATTTTTTTTTCCTCTTCAGCAGACAATATTGTTGTTGCAGTCCACCTGCGCATGCATGCATATACGTGCATGCGTGTGATGCACGGTACACGGTGAACTTTTTATACAACCCAGCATGTTATTACTGCACCTGCATAAGTGTGCCTCATTGTGCGAATGCATGGATTTGAGCTTTGGTAGGTTTTGGCCATGTGGCCGCGTGAGCCGATTGTCGTTTAACACATGCATGTGTGCGTGTCTGTGCATGTTTGCATCCTCTCCTTGTGCACTCTCTGTAAGAACCAAACATGATTATGGGTGAGTGCCTAATGCGTAAGCCTCCTCTCCTCCTCCTCCTCCTCCTCCACTACTTACCTTGAGCTTGTCCTTTCAAGTGTTTCAGCAGCATGCCTGTCTGTCAAACTTCTGACTCCTCCTCCGGGATGCAGCCTGATGATGTGAACCGGAGTAAGACTGAACTGACTAGCTGCCCGGGAGTCCAGTCACAGCAGCCCTCTCCTGACCAGGCCTGGCACTGCTGCAGCTACTACAGCCAGACAAAGCCCTCCACCAAAAATTACATTTCAGTTTGATTTTAAAGCTGCAGTAAAACTTTGGGCCCTTTTAACATTATTATACAATGTGTTTTTAACAAGTAAAACACAGAAAACTCTGTGTGACAAATAGGGAGCCGATAGGAAATGTAAAATTATAAGAGCTAATATACTGTATGTGATACAATACAATTACAACACTCATACCAATAAAGAAAAAAAGAAATATGTAGACGCAATTAAGCAAATCTGTTTAATTTAAAGATGCCCTCCAGACATGTTTTAAGATATATAAAAATACTCTGCTTTTACAAATAATTTATTTCTGATGTGGGTTTTACACACACAGAAAAAAATCAGTAGACTAGTTAAATATTCTTAATCATATCTTTATATCTTCTCCTTCTTCCTCATTGAAAAATCTATCTGTGAATATCTATGACTATGCAAATAATTTTCACTTCAAAAGTTTAAAACTGCTGGACATAAGATATCTCCTCCTTCACTGTTAAGTCTGTTTCTCAGTGTTTGTGCGCTGGAGGCTTCAAGTTTCCACATCACACTCGTGTAAGTTGCGTTCTGGACCACGATTGGCTCCAAATGACTTATAATGTCACAAATCGTTCCTGTAGGTAATGTAAACGTGTTAAACACTTTCCCCCTTCAGCAGATGATTGTGAAAACAAACTCTGCACGTACATCATTCTGCACATACAAGAGAAAAACATCCAAATGAAGGAACAAGAAGAAAAGCTCATTTTTGAGCGGACGGGGACTTTAAGTAGAGAAGGAAGAGATTTTTTTTAAAAAAAGGTAGATGTCAATAATCCCTGTTAACAAGCTCGTTTGTCTGCCCATAAACGGTCCCAAATTAAGCTTTGATGTCAGGTTTGTACACATTTTGCCCACAGAAGTGAATAAATTAGGTGAACATGATGAGGTAAACATCACGGTGCTTTGTGCATTGCACTGACATCATGTTGCACGATTCCCGTGTAGTCAAAACCTTCCAATTTGAATCTGTAAATTTGTACAGTCGCCCAACGCCGCTTAAAGCTTAAAGGTGCACTACTGACACCGTGTATGTTGTTCCAGCAGTGACAGCCGACGCTCGGTTTATGATGACAGAGGAGCGCATAAAGCAAAGACATTTTCACCACAGACAATCTAGTCAAACATATTTACTGCCTCATCTAGCAGCTTTGAAAGATCCCTCCTCAAACGATAGGATGCGTAAAGCTTTTCTGTAGCATGTACTGTGGTTTTGTGTATGTAATTATGCATTAGAGCGTTTCCAAAAGAAAAAAAACCAGTTCGCCTTTACCCACCAGAAGAAGTTACAGATTGACTGGCCTCCGTGACTGCAGCGAGCTGGATCTGACTTATCATCTAAGAGCTATTAAAAGTTGTTTATTTTTATTTTTTTGAGGTAGATATCAGAGTAGTTCTCTTTAACGTTGAGGCTTTGAATGTGGCAGTGTTGACTGAGACAAGAGATGTGAAGAAAACATTTGCACAGAAATGCAACCAACAGCGCTTTGTGTGACTTCACTTGAGTGCCAAAATAGAGAAGAAGAAGAAAAAAAAAAAGTGCCATAACTGTGAAATTTAATCTGTCCTATTTTAGATCTGTCGGTAATAATTGATATCTCGCCCACAGCTCTGAAGCATCAGTGGGCTTTGATTTTATCTGAAAGATCTAATTGTAAAGCTGTGGTCATACAAGCACTGGGAAACTAATAGCATCACTCTCAACACAAAATAGATAAAATAATCTCCGTCTTTAATAATAATAATACGTGGGGAGACATCTCTGCATCCTTTTAATGCTGAGCGACCCTCACTGTCTTCATCAAAGAAAGTCAAAAAAAAAACACATACATAAAGCATTAATCACTATTCTGCTTGAATCATGACAATCCCGCCTTGTCTTCTTACTCACCTTCCCCTCCTTTAGTTTTTTTTTTATGTACAGTACTTTTTTTCTCTACTTGCAATTTTTTTTCCCAACCCTGGATTCCTTAAAATAAAGCCTTTCTCGTTCTTTCTTTAGCAAGTAAAGAGAAATTAGCGTAATTGTTTTAATGAGAAGCCCTCAAGGCGTTTTTTTTTCTTCTTCTCAAGCTCGTGTTAGCAGATGAGTCCTTCTCACCTAAAGCAGAAGGCTGTCCCCAAAATCAGAGAGGAGAAGCAGAAAAAGAAAAAAAAAAACCACGGTAACAGCAGAAAAAATATAACACACACTAAGAAAAAGACCAAAAACAATACCTTAAAATAATAATAGTATTACTAAACATAATGCAGATGAAAGCCATATACACAAGTCTATTCCCCAAAGACCTGCTCAGGATTTGCTCAGTGGGGAAAAAAAAAAAAAAAACAATTACGGTGCCATGAAATGAATAAAAGGTATATTCAGTTATCTGAGTCCTTTGAAGATGGGTGAGGACGAGTAAGCAAATCTAATTCAACAGTGAGGGCTTTCCGTTGCGGAGGAGCCTACGAGAAAAAGAAAAACTCCCAAAGTGCAGAGATTAGTTGGTAGTACTGCCAGTTCCTTCTTCTCTGGGGAGTCGTATGTGTGTGTGTGTGTGTGTGTGTGTGTGTGTGTGTGTGTGTGTGTGTGTGTGTATGGGATGGGGTTGAAGGGGGGGTTTAACCGATCCGTTTTGTGACTGAGCAGATAAAACTTCAACGGTTACAGGATTCCTGGGAGTTAATGATGAGGAGCCAACAGAGGTGAGGACATTATGATCAAACACACGCAGGGGAGAAGAAAATGAGGGGTGGGGGGGGGGGGGCACCCTAACAACATTTGAATATCAAGCAGCTAATAAGGAGGACGACCATCCTTCGCCGCCTCCAGAACGGCTCCAGAACTCCTTGTGATGCTTTCAGGCTGTTTCTCGGACCGTAGGACACTGGAACCTCCGGTTCTACGAGGGCTGAGAGAGGTGAAGATCTTCTAATGATGTGGTCGTCCTTTTTTTTTGGCACCAATAAGAGATATCACATCATCGTCCTGTACTGGCCTCCTTCCACTGGTTACCGGTGAAATATAGCATTTATTTTAAGATTTTTTTTTTTTAATTTGTTTTTAAAGCTCTGAGTGGTTTGGCATCAGACTACATCTCTGATCTCCTCAGTCTATGTTCTACATCCAGACTCCTCAGATCAGTCACAATCCAAAGGTGACCAAGCTTTTTTCTATCGCTGCTCCCTCGCTGTCAGATCTCCCCCGTCTAACACTTTTAAATCCCAACTAAAGACCGACCTTTATAAAAATCCCCTTAATTTATCTATTCATTTATCTCTCGTTTTAATGATTTAACTGTATCTCATATTTCTAAATGAGCTCTATAAATTAATTTGACTTGACCTGACTACATGATGCATCTTAAATTCCGGTTCAAAACAAATTGCTTTCTGTTGCAAAAACGTCCAACGCTCTCTCTGTATCACTGCAAAAAAAAATCAAACACGTTTCCTGCAGTGTGCGCTGTCTGGCATCTTCTCATTTTTACAGTGAAACAAAAGTGCAGGTCTGAGCCTTCGCGGACGACAATATGTGAACACAGTTTGGCTCTTTGTTTACGTGCAGTAGCATAAGTCTAGTGACGCATCTGCATCATGTAGCAGTGTGTACAGATACACTGGCGTCTCGTGTAATGTGGAGACATCATGATGGAGCAGTGTTTGCACCCGGGGCTGCAACTGCCATTTGAAATGGCCTCATAGTCCTTGTCTGTTACATGACCATGCAGATCAATCATCAGACATAATATGCCGGTACACGACTGAACGGAGCTGCTGTTACAGATCACCATCCACCGTCATGTTTCAGAGTTGGCAAACGATACTGGACTGAAGGCTTTTTTTTTTTTTTGTCTTCCTCCAAATTTAAGAGAAATGGAGAAAAAAAAATAGATTAACCATCTTTCTTTGTTATTCTGTAGATACGGTGTTGCTGTGTTGACTGTCTGTCTCGACCACTCTTTGTCTTTATCGGTTCAGTTTGTCAGTGTTTTGCGTATGTTTTCATGATTTTCCAGACTGTTATTCCTTTCACACTATGCAGATGGATTTACATACACAATATGAGGCACATTTGCGTGTGCCAACATATTAAACACCTACACACATATGCATGCGTGTGTGTGTGTGTGTGTGCGCCCACACACGTTACTTATGAGAACCTTCTGTCGGTTATATTTATTCCTTAAACCCATCTTCTCATCGCTACATAGCAACCAACAACTTTATAAGGGTTACAACTCTAATTCCTGAACCCGATCCTAACATTTCCCACACATTTTTTTTGTGTGATATTAATCAATTCTGAACAAAATTTCAAATTCAGCAGATATGTTACAGTGAGAGCAATCAATGTAGTGTATCAGACGTGGCTTTGAGAGCAGCTTATTGTGAGGAATAATAATCTCTATCGCAAAAGCAACTGGTGAGAATAGTCAGGCACTTTACCAGTAGGTGTTATTCTCTGCTATGTTTGGGCCTTTTCACCAGTCTGTTTAATTGTGTATGCAGTGTCCACTTTGGCAACTTCAGGATCGCTTCTCTGTTTTTCGCTGATGATGTAGTTTCGCTGGCTTCACTGGATGACGGCCCACATAACCCACATGCTGAGGAGGTTTATAGTCGACTCTGCAGCTGTTCGAATGAGTTTCAGCACCTCTAAAGATCATGATACTCTGAAAAACTATGGACTGCTTCCCTCTAGTTTGGAATAAGTTTCTGTCCTAAGTGGAAGAGTTCTAGTGTCTCAAAGTGTTGTTTCTTAAAGGATGTGGCTGGTGATTTTATATATATTGTGCAGAGCCAAACCAACAATGGATTGATCTACTTATAGTTATTCCTCTGTGCCGTAAACCTCCGTTATTGTCCAAAAACTATTAAAAACACATCAGTGAGCCACACCGTAGTACTGAGTGACATGTTCCTTCATCACAAAGAGTTTTGGTATGTTAGTTTGTTTAGAAACAGCTCCAAAGACTGATAACAGCGATCACGTTTTCAGTCTCCGGAGAGTAGTTCTGTGTAAGACAGACGCTATTGAGCATGTGTGGGGACGTAGATCTGATTACAGTGCTTTGTTAGCTTGTCGTGCTACATATCACAACCTTTTGACTTCTTGACTTTTTAGGCTTCGGAGCCATTTCTAAACACCATCACCAAAGTCAAAGTCAATGTGATGTGTAGCATAACAAGCTAGCAAAGCTCTGTACACAGAACTACTCTCCGGGGACTGTCACCCAGTGCAGCGGTGTGGCTCATTGATTTGTTTTAGAAAGTTTTTGGACAACAACAGAGGTCAACGGCACAGAGGAATAAGATATATCAAACTTTAGATACACACACAATACCTGTAAGTAGATCAGTTCATTGTTGGTGTGGCTCTGCACATGAGATTTGTAGACAATAAGAGAAATATAGAAAATCTCCAGCTGTATCCTTTAATGTGAGGTAAGACGGAGCATTAGATCAACAGGAGGTCGGTGCTGGATCAGCAGGGATGGTTTTGTACCGGACGGTCATGATGAAGAGGGAACTGATCCAGACGGCAAAGCCTTGGATTCACTAGTTGAGCTACATTTCAACCCTCAGCTACAGTCCGTGAGCTCTGAGTAGTGACTGGAACAATAAGATCATGAATACGAGTGGCTGAAATGATTTCTCCTCCCGTGGTGTCCCGGCTCAGCCTTGATACAGGATGAAGAGCTCAGATATCCAGAAGCTCACCATCTGATCTGAATGCCTCACTGTGGAGGTATTGTGGACATACACAGCTTGGTGGAGAAACCAGTAAAGACCCAGAACACACAGGAGGGATTACCCTATCTGGCCTGAGAACGCCTTGGGATACAGCAGGAAGAGCTGGAGGACGTGGTTGTGGAGGACAATTTCACCTATGACCTGGATCATGTGAAGTGCTGGGAGTTGAATGATATAACGAGAAACAGTTCTCCGACAAACTTAAGTTCTAATCTATGCTTATATTTACTGTGCATGATCTATATTTGGTTCATTAACATGTTTTTCTTTTAAAGTTTGCATCGTGTTTCATGTTAAATTGCACTGCAGCTTCAGTTTTTTGGTTGTATATCTAAAAGTCTACGTCAAGAAAATCTGTGGAATCTCTTAAAAACTAATAAACACTAATTTTACAGAGCACCTTGTGTCCTTTAAGTCTGCAGTGCCCTTCCTCTCTCCCAATGTCTCCTGTTTGTCTCTAAGTTATCGAGCAAATTTAAAATAAAAAGACAAAAAATGTACTTAAAAATGATTCGACTTGCAACGTGTGACTTGCAAAACAATCATTTTGTTCCCCAAAACTCCAACACAGGATTATAAACCTGCTGACCTTAACCATACGCTTGTAAAAAAAAAAATAAGCCCCCGGCCTAAATGTCCGCATGTCGGTGGATTTTCTTTTTAAACGGGCAGAAGCTCAACAACACCCAGCCACCCTCAGTGCAGACAAAGCTGTCTATTTCTGTCAGCCACATGCAGTCATGAAGTTGTCATTATTGTGAAATGTGAGGGCAGCTCTCTCCTTTAACACCTCCAAACACCGCTCCTCCTCCCCCCACCTCACCCTCCCTCCACTCTTCCAATCCCCCATACATTGTGCTCATTATATGGGTCGTGAGCTCAGGGAGGGTTCGGGCTCTTTAATCAATGAACACGATGACACAGGGTATAAGTCATACTGGTATTCAATAGCGCATACCATGGTAACAAAAAAACACAGAGCTGCAGAAGATGAAGACAAAAAGTCCGTGTGTGTGTGTGTGTGTGTGTGTGTGTGTGTGTACTGTAATGACATGTGTGCTGATCTGGATGCAGCCTGAAATAGACGGACAAACACCGTGTGCGGCGCGGAGAGACGACAGGTGGACGGTCCTGTATGATACGTGTGTGTGTGTGTGTGTTCTCCCTCTGTTTCATTTAGTTCTTATACTGTAATTACACGGATGAGACTCACTGCGAGGCTCTTTCCCTCCAGTGCTCTTCCTCTCTCTCTCTCTCTCTCTCTCTCACTCCGACTCTGTGATTCTATGTATAATTACTTGCATAATTATAGTTCCCTCCATCCTACTGTTTCAGGACGTCTGTTTCTGTCTCTCCGGTATCTCTTGTCTTTCTTTTTCTTGAACACACACACACACACACACACAGATATGCGCACACTCTCACAGACATAACAGTGCTTGCACCCCGCCGATTCTTCCTCCCTTTCGCCTGGTGGTAAGACTCGTCTTGTCACTCTCTTTTTGTCTCGTCTTCGTTTGAAGCGGGCCTGTTCTAATATTGGAAAGACAGCGGAGCAGATACAGTGGTTGTGTGTGTGTGTGTGTGTGTGTGTGTGTGTGTGTGTGTGTGTGTGTGAGAAGAAGCCGGTGGTTTACTCCTGGGCTGCCATGCTTTCCTCATTATTCATTCAGACATCACAAACTTAAAGAGCCTTAAGGTGTGTCACAGGGAATAAGGGGAAAACAAAATGCTCTATTATTTTCTTATTTTTTCTCTCTCGCTTGCTACTTAAAGCTTTCTGAAACTGTGCCGTTATGTGTGAGAAAGGGAGCGGCGCACACACACACACACACACACATTAATGCTGACAGTAGCATTATAAACCTGCACCTCCTCATGTTTTGAAAGTTTCTTAAGGCTGGCGGATGATGCCAGTAGATACAATTAGTTTGATTGCTTAGCAACTGAACATCACTTTTGAGAGAGGGAACAGAGGGGAGAAGCTCAGGTGGAGAATCGAGGTTACACGCTGTTTTTTTTCTGAAGAATCTGTTTTTCCCAAAACTTCCATGCAAAGTAGCATGCGGCGTATCTTCAGCGTTGCTTTCATGTGTCAATCAGCGGAGTAACACACCACGCTGTGTCTCAGGTTAACTGACAATAAGATTATATCAACACCTCACATAATCCACACACACACACACACACACACAGTCATTTACTGCTCGACAGGGTTCAAAATTTAAGCTTTGTGCTGCACTGCAGGTCTACTGTGCAACCAATCGTGGCCTACTTTCAGGTATCTGGAGGATTTTCCCAGCTTTATCTGGGCATTTATGCCCTCACCCTATTTCAACTCATCTTTAACAACATGCTGCAATGTAAAGGAGGAAATGCAAGTGCTCAGAAGTTCTGAATGTTTTAGAGGCCGAGAGTGCCGAGAGTCAGGATTAGGTTGGGACGTTATGGAAGCCTTCAGGTTTGGGGGATTCAATCGGTTACGCAATAATGGTATGTAATAGTTCTTAAGAACCTGCCACTCATGATTACAACACAGACCTTATTGATGGTCAGTCATGGTCTTTGTCACTGTGCTCTTACCCCCTCTGCTGGAGAGACACAAGACCAGGACCCTGATGCAGACGGTGGTGGGACAGACCTGGAAAGTAAAGTACCCCGACATCCCCAAGGGAGGGAGCGTGATGTATTTACTCTGCGGCAGGCAACTCCAAAAAACAAACAGTCAGAACTTCTGCTTTTTGTTTCTAACTTGATCTTTTTTTCAAATCTTCTTCAGTCAGATGGTCTGGCTCGGTGTGTGTGTGTGTGTGTGTGTGTGTGTGTGTGTATGAGGGAGGGCGGGGTCACATGGGACGCCGGTCTGGGTTTCAGCACATCGGCGAGGCTTTAATTTGGTGTGTGAGGCGAGCTGCGGCGGACTCTCCCAGCAGAGACGGTGCTGTGTTTGTTTTGCGGGTGTGTAAATTAGCGGTAATTCGTTTGCTCAGTAATGACGTGGGAGAGCTAATTAGGGCAGTGTTGATGGGTGCATTAATTAGTCTCTAGTGTGTGATGCTAATGAGACCCTGATTCCAAGTGTGTGTGTGTTTTTGTGTTTGCATGTGCATGAGTGTAAGCCATGTATCTGTAAAGGCCAACAACTACAGGTCATGCCATGAGGTATGTAGCATGAGAGCTGGTAAAGACGGGGAGAGTATGTCTGTGACTCAACATGTGTGCCCTCTGTGTGTGTGTGTGTGTGTGTGTGCATGAAGGACGCAGCAGGTCCATATCTGTGTATAAGAACCTCCTTTAATCCTGGTGGCTCCATGATGTCGGCCATGCCTGACTGAATAGTGATCCCTCCATTCAACCGTCACAGGGCCGACGGGCCCCGGCTCACACATCACACACTTAACACCGCAGCGAGGAAGCAAGCGGGGAGGAGGGAGGTGGGGGGGGTGGAGGGTGAGGGGGGGGGTTGTGTGTGCAGCCAGTCGGTCACACTGCGGTGGGTTTGCTGCTACAGCTGCATCACAATCATAAATTCATCCCAACCTATAAAAACGTCCCGGACACAAAACAGACAACACAGGGAGCCGTAATGGATGAAAGGCTGTTTTATAAGTGTGCTCAGTGACAGGTCCACTTCACAGATAAGAAGGATCCATCTGCGTGTGGTCACAGCGGGGCAGTGCTACTACACTACTACTGTGGCTTCTCTCAGTTAGGATGTGACAAGGTGGCAGCTTGCTGTAAGAATTTATGGCATATTACTGATGTGGCATTCGTCATAGCGGTGGTGAAAGGCAAGCATAGAGTAAAGGGGGGTGGGGGGGGGGAGGGGGGGGGGGGAACTGGCTTTAGAGCCTCACCAGTGATCTATTCTAATCATATTTATTCATGACTATCCCGTTATACATAATCCATTACTATTCCTGTTCAACTTTATCCTCTTCGGGTCCGTGCTGTCGCTTATTTCTTCGCCTCCTCTCCTTTCTCTTGTACAACTAGAGGGGGGGGAGAAAAAGAGAAATTTAAAATCAGCATGAGAGGGCCAGTAGATGTGTAGTAGATGTTTTAAAAGAAACAGCACTGGGAGTCATCCTGAAAACTTTACAAATACAATAAGGTGATTAATATTCAGCACAAGCGGCTATAAAATTTCAACTTAAGTTTCACAACAAGAGATCAGTCAAAGGGATGAGGAGAGGGAGATTTGTCATGCGAAGCTTTACTGATGACTGTCACACACACAGAGAGAGAGAGAGAGGTCTGCCACGCTCCCGCTCTCCACTTTGAAGCTACTAGTGACTGAATTTAAGGCGGCGTACCTCGAACCTCCAGCTTGCACTCCACCTGGTCTTCCCCGAGGTCGTTGACAGCCTTACAGGAGTATCTGCCTCCGTCGAACAGGCCCGGCTTACGGATGTTCAGAGTCAACACCCCCTGGTTGTTCTGCATCAAAAACTTGGGGTCTTCACCGATGATCATGTTGTTCTTCATCCAAATGATCTTTGGCTGAGGAACAATGTGTTTGAAGAGGAGGTGGCGGGGTAGAGGAGGAGGAGAGGAGGAGGAGGGAGTGTATAAACAGAGCGAGGGATGTCGGGGAGGGTGGGAGAGCAGAGGGAGGCGGGAAGAGGGAGAGGTGAAATTAGGTCAACATTTCGGCTTGACAAATCTTTGCCGATTCGGAGGGATAAAAAAAAAAAAAAAGTGTGTTCAAAGATCTTTCTGCTCCACCTCTTGTTCTCTAGCTTCAGACATAAAAATACACTCACTGCTGCAGAGGCATAAAAATCCAGCGACTGTTCTACACTCACAGTGTTTGACGCTCACACTTAAAACACAAAGCATGAAATCTACAGCGTGCCCTTACAGCACAGCTACCAGGGGCCACCGCAGGTAAAGAGTATGCAGGATGGGTGGTAATGGAGCGCTGTAGTGTTTATATTTAGTCGTTTGCAGGTTACAGATTGTCTTTATCCCACAGGTTTCTACACTAAGTGACAGTTTTGTGCATCTTTTTTTCTACCATTACTTTTTTTTTACCCTTATTTTACCCTGTGCTCACATGATAAGCTGATAATATTTACTAACTAGAGAGCAAATATTCTATATAATAATGTTCCAGATTTATATTTTCAGTTCTCCATATCAGCCTTTTATATGTTTTCATATAAAAAAGATTGATAGACTATCATTTGCCAGTTGTTGGGGTCTTTTTTCCAGTAGTTTCCTATCTTTCAGTGTTAAGATATCCTTTATAACATTCCTATATTTGCAGAGAAGATGAATATCTTGTTCCTCTCCAATCCAACAATCAGGAGTGAAATCATAATCACATTTGCAGAAGAAATAAATCTGATATAAAATGAATAAACTGAGCACAGAGACAGTTTCATTGACACACAGCCGTACTGTAAAGATGTTAGTACCTTGGGGAAACCGCGGACGGCACAGCTGATGGCTGTGGTGTAACCTGCAACCACACTTCTGTCCACCAGGGGCGCTGTGAATTTGGGGGAACTGGTCTTGTCCCTCTCTTTGAAGGGTGTGGGGTTGTAGTCCAAACCTGGGCAGATAGAAGAAGTGTTGAATGTCTCGATTATTTATTTTTTTACTTTGAGAGCACACATACAATGAGGTGCAAACAGCCCCAAAAAACTAAAATATGTCGTACAACTCTTCTCCTTTGCATCAAGCTTTATTCACCAAATGTTATCTAGACTTCGTCATGGTGGTCTCTGAGTTTCTGATTCTCTTGTATGAGCTATATGATGATGGAAGCCTTTGTACGAAAAAATGGATATTCAATATTTTTACCCTTTGATAGGTTAAGATGAACGATTGTATTTGCAAGACAATATTCTGAAAATAAAAAGGTTTTAATATTATATGTGTGGTGTTACAGTCATTGATATTTCTCTCATGTACATTTTCTATCCTCTAAGAGTAAGCTTATTTTATAAATAGTATATTATAAGTAAAGGATGATGATAACGTTGTTTTTATATAAGGAAACAGCCTCGGACACCACTGTGATGAAGGCAAAATAGCAAAAACCGTTGAATTAAGCATGAAGTACTAGAGAAGAGTTGTGTCTTTTAATTTTGTTGGACATGTCTTAATTTAAGCCATCTAATCCAAATTATGTGGCTAGTTTGCTAAATTTGCTAAAGTTTGTGTAAAACTTAGTCTACTGAAATGCTTAATTAATAACCTACTGTTAATAACTTTTAGCTGCTTTGGGATTGTTTTGCCTAAAGGATGCGTTAAAAAAAAAGTCAGGAGCGCGAATGAACATTGAAACAGGTTTTTCTTGCTGTAATCATCCCTTCTGTTCATACTGACCATTAGAAGATCCCTTCATAATGCATTTACAATGTAAATGATGGGGGACAAAATCTACAGTCCTCGTTTTGAGCAAAAATGTATTTAAAAGTTTATCTGAAGATAATATGAGGCTTCAGCCGTCTGAGTTAGTCAAATAAAGTTGATATCTTCCACAGTTACAGTCTTTAAATACATGTTTGCACAGAAGGACTGTGGATCACTTACATTGAAAGCACATTATAAAGGGATCTTCTTATGGTCAGTATGAACAGGAGAAATGATTACAGCAAGATAAAAACATGTATCAATGTTCATTTGGGCTCCTGACTTGACAAATTGTGACTCTATCCTTTAATATCCAAACCACATCCTGTTAAACTATCTAATTGTTTAAATTCGCAAATCTGAATTATCGAGTGAGGAAGCTGATTATTTGTTTCATCCAGAGGTCAATGTGTACTGTACTGTGATCCCACAATCCTCACCATTTTATAGGCCAGACCGCTGTTGGAAACACAAAAGAGATTGGCTGGTTGGCTGCCAAATGTTTCTGGTAGAGTAAGCGAAGGCAACAACACAAAAACAGTGGCAGCATTTGGCTGGTGGCAGGTGTTAATTTCCCAGCCTAGTTGCTTTCAAAAATCCACGGCCAGTATTAAACATTATTTAACACTCTGTCAGAGAATATTTCTGTCCAGCATAATCAGTGTGAATTAATTTTCTTAATTTACATATTTACCTCAGTAAATAATCTCCACCAAAAATCCATTGTAAGTAGTTCTAATGTTAATCAACCTCCCTGATACCTTCCTCTTGTCACCTATCATGTACCATAACGCTCAGTCGATGTTTTAACTGAATACAACGTGGCCTACGGCTCAGTATGCATTAGATGATGTGTTTTGGCATAAAAAGCGATGTCGTCCCGTTACAGCGCACGTTGCTCTGCGGGGATTTCATTACCTGTTTTGGAAATGACGGCTGTGTTCTTGCTGATGCCAGCTTCATCGCTGTGGCCGCAGATGTTTTCGCTGAACACACGGAAAGAATACTCGTTCCCCATGACCAGGTCAGACACGGTGCAGCTGGGCCTGCGGTTGTGCTCGTAGACCGTGAACCACTCCTGATGTGAGAGAGAGACGGATAGAGAGATAGACAGGGAGAGAGAGAGAGAGGAGAAGCAGAGGTTCAAAGAGGCTTATAGCTGAAGATGACGAATCTCCGATCCCCAACGTCTGTCTTCTTCTAGTCCGTCTTCCTGTCGATTCATACATCATGACGGACGTGACGGTACAGCGAGGTTTTGAAGTTATGTGAAGAATCTCTGAGCTGTCACTGCTAGAACCATCAAGGGTCGACCGGACAACCATAGATCTTGGAAAACATCAAATATGTAATGCTCCTAAACAAGTCTTATTCAGCTTTCTGCAATCTTTGTCATGAAATACAAAAAAATTTGGTTCATTCTCAAATCGCACCTGTCCAGTTGACAATGCCAGAGCTGTCTTTATCAATTCAAGGGTCAGTGAATGACTTTTTCACTGCATGCCAGCGACCGCAAGGTTACAAAACCAACATTATCCCTGATAATCTGTCCTTGCTTTACAGATTGTAGGTTTAACCACACGTTTTTGACATTATTAGCCAGAAAGATAGCTTCACACAAATCCAGTTAAGCACTTTCACAAATTTTAACTGCCACTCAAATGTAGGAAAATAATTTAATCTTCTGGAATTATAAATCCACAGTGTATAAGCACAGCAGACCTCTTTCTCCAGTGGGGGCGTCCCTAAAATGTCATTCTGACCCATTGCATGCCCTGTTGCCATATTAGTAAACTATGATTTTATTGTCTGCTTCGCTAATATATATCAGTTCTCCTCAGTTCTCCTGAGAACTGAAGAAGCCTTTTGGATTGGAGGTGAAATGTCTTCAAGAATCTACAACATGTCTGACTCTTGGATATACCGATATATCTTCACAGCCTTCTTCGATAACACAAATGAAGAAAACAAGCAACTATTCATGACACCAAACCATCTGAAAAGTAATGTTAGGAAAAGCATTTTGGAAAATGACACTAAAGAGGTGGATAAAGGTAAAGCTGTTCGCTGATGTGGCTTTACAGTAGTGTTAACTCTGCAGGGAGTTTAGGATAAAGCTATATGGGTTTCGTTTGAACTAATTCTGACAAATTATGTGTTTAAATATGTTTAAACTTGACTCTTTCAAAACATGACAGCCCTGGTAATCAGATAGAGCTGATGTGATTATGACATGACCATATTAATGAGCTTATTAAGCAGATTTCAACCTAATTTTGATCAAATGAATCTGTTCCAAAATGACCAAACAAGGTTGGACCAGTCATTTCTATTCCAGAGTTTCAGACCTCCAATATGGCTGCCAGTGAGTTACATCACCTGAACCCCTCCTGTACACACATATACACCTCCCACTATTCGTACCTTGGTCTTCAGGTCAGCCTTCTGAATACAGTAGCCGATAATCTCGCAGTTGCCGTCGTCTTTGGGCGGCTTCCACTCCAGCGCAGCGTTGAAACCCCAGACGTCTGTGACATGCACAGAGATGGGAGGACCGGGCTTTTCTGTCAGGTTTGTGAGAGGAGGAGGAGGAGGAGACAGAGCGAGACGGAGTTGGAGGATTTTTTTGTGTGAAACTATGAACAAGACAGACTCGTCAGACAATTACGAGCAGGAAAAGGACATATCGCTCAAGTGTCGTGAAAAAAAAGTGTCTCGCACAGGCGTAGCTGATAACTGACTGTTCTTCCCTGCCTGGGTAGACATGTAGGCGAGCTGTAAGAGGTAGACATAGATTGATAACCAGATCTGGAGCAGGGAAGTCCCGTGGAGAGAAAGAAATCAACACTCGCAGCAGAGATTTGGAAAAGATTGACAGATTAGCAAAAGACAAAAGTTAAAGAAGAAGTTGCTGCGTACATTACTAGAAAAAACTGTGTTGGCATAGAAGTGACAAACTGAGAAATAGTGCCTGGATTACAGAACAGAAGAATACAGTGTGTTCATCATCAATCCTTTTGTGTGGCCTGACTTAACACAGTGCAGTACAGAAACACTGCACAATATAGTAATGTATTTGTCGTTAACCTCTTCCACTCCCACTCCTCCTCTACCATAAACCCATTTTAAGGAGGGAACAGAGGATCTTTAGGGAGAGATAGCAGGTCAACAGTTTATGCTACATAGAAGTGGTGATACATCATCTGAAAGCTGGGAACCTGAAGATTAATTTGAGATGCAGCTCAGCACTGTGTATCAAGCTTTTCTAGTAATAAATCTGTAATAAACATTGTGTTTTGGTTAGGCGCCTATTCAAATTTTGTGAGAGTGTATAAGGGCTTAAAACATTATGATGGAAGTATATGATGGCCATTCCCATGCTCAGTTATGTCTCATAAGTTGTTGCAGCAACTTTTGAATTTGTTGCACAGATTTAGTGTAAAACTTACCATATTTGACCACTTTATAATTGATAAAAATGGTCAAAAATCCCTCCTAAATACCACATTAGGACACCAAGACCTTGAGGAACATGATAGAAAATTTGGAGATTTCTGTAAGAATTGCATTTTTTCGGCAATTGGATGGCGAGCACCTCTCTTCAGGGAATTGCACAGAAACTCCCTTATTATTATCAATATATCTAGTAATAAAGCCAAACATCCTCTGAATGCCCTCGGTCTTTAGTTTGTGGTTGTAAAGTTTCATGAGGCTGTGATCATCCTAGAAGTCACAATACGTCATTTTATAGAGTGAGGTCAAGTTTCAAACAATGGTCTCACTACGATGAAATGGCTACTTTGGGGACTAACATCATTATACATGAATACAATTGGACTCATTGAATCCACAAGAGTCTCAGCTTTCCAGTCAGACCCAATTTATGCAATTCGAAGACTGTTTAGGGACCCCAGTATGCAGAAATATTCAAATACACCGTTTTTAGAATAGGCGAAAATAACATTTATACTGCATGCAAAGAACTGCATGGTTTACGCCTAAAACTGCATGGGATTAACATAAAGTAGGCATGTCTGTAAAGGGGAGACTCGTAAGTATCCACAGAACACATTTTCATACAGATATATTGATTTGAGAGGTCAAGAGACCCCTTTGAAAATGCCAGTTTTTCCCTCGCCAAAATTTAGCCTAAATTTGGAGCGTTATTTAGCCGACAAGCTAACAGGGTCGGTAGCAACGGATGCTTTAGGTCGTCTAGTTTCATATCATGCCAGTATCTCCACTGTAGCTTTAAAACTGAGCTTGTTACAGCCTCTGAAAGGCACTAATGTCAGCCGAGGACGCTGACATCCTCGGGGGAGTGGAGGAGGTTCTGCGTGCTCTCCTCTGCGGAGTACAGTACAGACAGTGAGCAGCGCTACTGTTTTTGCCTGTTAATCCCTCCTGTACTGTCTCCTGCTGAAACATTGCGGTGACAGATCAGCTGAGGGGGCGAGGGGGGAGGCGGGGAGGGGGGTGGGGAGCTGATCAGAGGAGCCGCAGCCTCTCATTAGCTCAACCTTCTCAGCAGAGGAAGTGACAGAGTAGCCCTCAAAATCCAAACATAATCCAAGTCTACACGCAAATAATCCCAGCAGAGCCCCACCAAATAATCCACTCCAGCACTTTGACCCGGGAAGACGAGCTGTAGGATGTGGAATGAGTTGGCGGCCGCAGTGGCAGTGCAGGAGCCAGGATTATGCGAGAGAGAGGAATCAGCGCTTTGATGATTTGCTACTTTGAGTCACAGATCCCTGTGAGTATGAAATTAGGAATTATCATCAAATTTAGGAAAAAAAAAAAAAAAAAAAAAAAACCTCTTGACATGTCACAGATTTGGGCTCAAGCCATCATCCCCTTCCAAACAGGTTATTAAAAGTGTGTGACTTGTGAAGTACGAACCACGCCACCGTGCTCTAATCTAAACGAGAGAACAACTCAACAGGAGAGCGCGTGGCGTCTCGGTGGAGGTACTGACCTACAATCTGAATGTGTATGTCAGCGCTGTCCGACATGTTCTCAATCTGAACGGACAGCGTGTACTTTCCGGAGTGGGCTCTCTCCGTGGAGCGGATGAAGAGGATGGTGTCTACTTCGCTGGTACGAATTCCCACTGTTTTGTCCTCCAGCAGCACACCGTCTTTGAACCAGGTCACGACAGGACGAGGTTTACCCTGCAGTAGAAGGAAGAGAAAAAGAAATATTTAGAGGAAAATGACAGAGTTGTGGTTTTTTAAAGGGCACATATCATGCCCTTTGTGATTTTCTGTTATTTTTATACCATCAGGATGCCGGATATCTATGTTTAACATGATCAAAGTTCCAAAACTTGAGGTAAACGTATGTAAAAATGCTCCCTGCAAGTCAACACCCAGGGCTTCAGCCTGCTTTGAACGCTCTGTTTGTAAAGTTATCTCTACTTCCTCCTCGTGAAATGTGAAATACAACTACTATTGTTTGTTTACGTAGCTAACCAATCAGAACAGAGCATGCTCATTAGGAGGCGGGCCTTAAAGAGACAGGAGCTAAAAGGGCCTGTTTCAGACAGAGGCTGAACTGAGGGGCTGCTTAATGGGCGAGTGAAAGATAAATAAGTTTTTAGTTAAGTTTTTTTAACTGTAAATCATGCAAATATATTCCAGTGGAGCCACAGAGTATAAATATAGAGCTGGAAATGTGCAGGATACTGTATGTCCCCTTCAATGTCAGTTTTCACTAGTAAATTTCTGAACATATGTGCCTGTTTTTTTTTTTTTTTCTTGTCTGCAACGGGAAAAGCATCTCATGTTTTAGCCAAGATATGTTTTGAGGGAGCACTTTTATTCAAGTTAACATGTCTCAACTTTAGTTACACCACATATACATATACAGTGTGAAACCAGCCGTTGGAACAGACTCTGTCCAGCTCTCGGATAAGATGACAGAACTGCGGTTGCTCTTTTTTTTCCCAGGAGAACGTCATGAAGCCGCGTCCTCTGTCTCAGAACAGGCTTTTCATCTGCTTCTTCAAAAGCAGGCAGAGCTGCGGCTCACTTTTTCTTGTCTATTTTTATTTGTAACGTCTCTCTTCCCCCTTTGCTACTTATGGTTAGCTCCTTTTCACCCAATGCCACGATTTGAAAGTTTCTGTCAAATTCTGTAATCCTAGTTTTGCACTTTGAGCTCTTGCTGTCTTTGTTAGTAGCAAAGTTTACAGATCTTATTTCCATTTCAGAAGAACATGGTATGTCCCATGAGATTGCAGCCATAGGAATATCTTTAGCTTGAGCATTTATTTGGTTAGTTTCGCTATCAAAACTATGGGAAACCACAAATTAAAATGGGCTAATCAGCTGTTCTAAATCTGACGTCTCTTGCCCATCCAGTTTCTACTTAAAATAAACCACTCCAGTGTTCACCTAACCCCCCCCACTCCCCCCCTCCCCCCCTGCAATGACCTATTTTATGTAGTTCATGAAATGGCTTTTTTTAAGCTGCTTGTATCATCCATGCTTGGACTAACCTGGAAGGGGATGACCAAGTTCACCTTCTCGCCCACAACTCTGATGAGTTTGGTTCTCAGCTGGCGAGGCAGACGGATTTTTGGATTCTCTGAATGTTGGACACACACACACACACACACACACACACACACACACACGAGAGAGAGACAGAGGGAATAGATAAGTCAACTTTGTAAGAGAGTGGGTGTGATGTGGGGGAGTGTAGATATATTAAATGTACAGCATGTACGTTTAGTACGGTATGTGTATGTTCATATGTGTGTACCAAAAATATAAATTAATACAATACACAGTGGAATTATTGCCTCTTACAGTAGATTCAGTAATTTTAGAACAGCTAAAGAGCCAATGTTAGCGCCAAAACAGTTTCTTTTACATCTTTAATATTTAAATTAGCATATGGGGGCTAATTAGACAAGCACAGTAGTCCGTTTTAAAACATGACACATGATATCTGTATAAACTGATACGTCTCTGACCCATGATCTCTCTGATAGTAACAGCCTGGGAGAGAGTAGCGGGGGGGCTGCGCCCAGCGATGTTAACAGCCACCACCCTGAACAGCATCTTCTCCCCCACTGGGAGACCCTTCACCCTGTACTGGTTCTTTTCCACCGGTGTCTCGTTAGCCTGCACCCACTGGTCACCTGAGAGATGAGCAGAGACAAGCGGAGACGAGAGTTGACGGAAGAAGAGACAGAGAGGAAGAACAAGCGAGGAAGTCGTCCTCGAAGGAATTGTTCGACAATTTGGGAAATATACTTATTCGTTTTCTTGCCGGAGAGTTAGATGAGAAGATCAGTGCCACTCTCAGTCAATACGACAGGATCGATCTTCTCATCTAACTCTCAGCAAGAAAGTGATTAAGCGTATTTCCCAAAATGTCATGCGGCTTATTCCAAATCTATAAAGCACTGATAAATGATGTATTACCTGCTAATAATGGCATTAGTTACAACTTATTAGGTTAGTAGAAAACGTGTGGCATATATTTACTTCCTTCCTTGCAGTACTCGATGATGTAACCGTCGATGCCGCCCGCTCCGACTTTCTCCGGAGGACGCCACTTGAGTGCACAGGTACTGTCTGTCACATCATCCACTGTGAGACGAGTGGGCTCGCTGGTGGGGGCTGAAAGAGACAGGAGCTAATTAATACGTTAATACCCAGTGTAAATGGGATGGGAGGTAGGTTAAGCTGCCTCAAAATGAGCATTGTGTGAAAAGCCTCTGTTAATTAACCATTCTGCTAATGACAAAGGGCAACGCACCAATGGGCATGAAGGGCTTTGAGCTCGCACTTGGCTGAGAGATGCCAATGCCGTTGACTGCAAACACTCTCATCTCATAAAGTACACCTTCAATCATCTTCTTAGCCTCGTAGGTGGTGGACTCATAAACATCAAAGTTGAGCTTGGTCCATCTGGACGAGCCGACCTTCTTCCTCTCCATCAGGTACCCTGGAGGAAGCAAAACGTACGGTGAAGTCATTAAAAAAAAGAGTTCAAAAACGCTGCAACATCATAAACAGTGTGGATTCTTAACCGCTGTTTTCTCTCTGGGGACGGAGACATCAGATGTGAACATTAGACGCTGTGTGTGTGTTTGCAGGGATACCTTTAACGGGAACTCCGCCGTCGAATGCAGGAGGGTCCCATGTGATCGTGCTGCTGTCCTCGCCAACCGATATGCATTTGACATTCTCAGGAGGGTTGGGCACATCTGGAGAGGCCGGTTACAGTTGGAAACGGAAGGAGACGAAAAAAAAAAAAGATGAAATAGATGCAGAAATTAGAGAAGCTTTGAGAGAGTGTGAGGAAATTGGGTTGTTGGGCAGTACAGCGAGTAAGAAAACATGCAGATGTGACACTGAATGAAAAAAACATCTGGTAAAATATTTTTATATGATCCTTTTAAATCTTATAGCTTTTCTTTGACCCCAATTAAATTATTTAGATGTTTTATTTGTCTTCCACAGCATTGGCCATGTCTATAATAAATGTGTAAACTTCAAACCTCATTCTGAGGAATACTTTTTCAAAGAGTGCTGTAGTGTTTAACATTTAAATCTGTTTTTACATCCTTACAGTCGATGTTTCCATTCATTTTTTATAGTTATGGAAAATCTAACTTGAAGTGGAGACTTAGAAATTGGCTTGAAATCCATCACATTATGTCTGCTTTTATCAGTATCAAAGTTACAGTATGGTAATTCTTGCTTTTAACATGTGTATTATTGTACAACAATATCCTGACTTTGACAACAATAAAAGCAGACTGTGACAGATTATGTAGCTCAGGTTTGAAAGCTCTGAAATTTATAATCATATGAAAATAAATGACAACCCGTAGCTGCCTGGAAGGTCTAAAAACATTAAAATACAGCATGTTTGGATACAGAAATTTTAATAAACTGGCTACAACATGCAAAAACACTGGTATGGACCTAAAATTCAGCTAATATAGGTTTTTAAAAGATGGCAAGAACTTTGTGGGGATATTTTCTGACCATTAATCAACCTCAGTTGACACGCACAGTCCCTGAAGCTTTCAGCCAGACAGAAGAAAGAGAATGGGAGCAACCAAAGAAAGGTGAAAGAGTCAAAAGTGAGAAAAAGTCACTGACCCACGATTTTAACAAAGAGTTCAGCCTTGTCCTCTCCGGCGGGGTTGGTCACGGTGATGGAGTAGTGGCCCTCGTCTTCTTTCTCCGCCCCCTCGATAACGAAGCTGCTCAGGGTCTTCCTCGTCTCCACGCGGACCCTTCCCTCCGCTTCAGACAACACCTATCAGAAAGCGGAGGACCGAGTGACAGAGACAGACACAACAAAGGATATTGTTGAGGAGAATGGTGTTTGCGTGACGAGGGCACAGCCGCCACAATGACAGGTGATTCAACCTTCCCACTCTAGTTCTATGTTTCGTTCTTCTTTTGAACTGTTCGGTGACTAACGGCTGGATACTCTGATTGACGCACAAAGGTAGAACGTATCTGACGTGTGTTTGAGTGTGTATGAGATGAATAGCGAGAGTCCTGTCTCCTCACGTTGTCTCCTTTCATCCAGCACACAGTCGGGGCTGGATCTCCTGTGATCTCCACGTCAAGGCGAAGTTTGTTTCCAGCCACCACGGTAATGATGTTCTTGCTGCTTGAGCCGGTGGTGTCCAGGTGGATTTTGGGAGGCTCTTTCATTGACAACATCAGAGTGGAAGAAGAGGACAAAGAGAAGATTCCAGTATGGTTATTTTTGCATCAAAGCTTCTGGTGGATGATATTTTGTTTACTTATTAGTCAACATCTTAAATTTAATCATTTTATACTGAAAGAACATTTGCATTCGGAGCAGCATCATGTTGAATTGGGTCATGCAAAACAAGCAAGTTAAAGCATGTGTCTACTACGAGGTTCACTTTTATAACACTACTAGCATTTTCAACATTTAAGTAGGAAAATATTTGTGTGGCCACTAACTGTGTGACTTAACTTGTTAAAGAGGGGCAGCAGTTATTTCATGTACAGATCATCAAAGTTTAGGCGGAGGGGAGTTTAAAAAGCAACTAAAGAGCAGCTAAAAATCTTGTTTTTGCTCACTTCCTGTGGTTTAACGTCTCACTTTGTTGCAGTGATGTAAAAGTGTACTCTAGGGTGTGTCAGTACATCATGACGTCACTGTTGGGGGTCGTCAACGACAGCCACCAACACCCATCCTATCCAGACAGGACAGTGAAAGCTTTTAAATGATAAGACTAGCAAATGTTTTTCCTTACTGTCAACAAATCTCATGTGCCGATCCAACAATGAATTGATCCTGCTTTGTACTGAAGTTCTGTGAGAAATTAACAATGTAGTACAAAGTCAGGAGGTTGTGATGTGTAGCACAACAAGCTAGCAAAGCTCTGTACACAGAACTACTCTCTAGGGACTGTCAGCCGGTGCAGCCAGTGTGTTTTTAACAGTTTTTTGACAACCACAGAGGTCTTTGGCACAGAGGAATAAGATATATCAGGCCTTGGATACACACACAATACTTGTAAGTAGATCAGTTCATTGTTGCTTAGTCTGTAATGCATATTGACGTCATTGTTTCCAAAAAACAGTACACTTAAATTCCCACGACAAACAAATAAAGATGACTATATGTGAGCATACTGGTTGGACTCTGAATCTGTCTGCTAAGATTATAGTTTCCACATTCATAAATTCAACTAGTAACCTAATGTTTGTGCATATACTATAACCCAGTGCCTGTGCGGCTTGTTTCCTGCACCACTCAGTGCTTTTCTGCTTGTTAAAGATGCCTTGTGGAAACACGTCCTTACTTTGAACACTGAACATTTATTATTGAAAAAATCCTTTTAAAACCAACTTTCTCTAACGCTGGTTAGCAAGGATGAGGCTGTTTTCAAGCGGGACACGTACTGCTTGAAAATTTGTACTGCACGTATTGCAAATTTTTGACCTACATATCAGCACCGTCTCATAGATCTAACATTTACTTTCATTGCAAGGTGATAAAAGTGCATGGTAGTTCAGCGGTATATTGCAGTGAGAAAAATATTTTACGGAAATCCACACCTACCTTGTCGGGGAACATAGTCAATCTTGATTTCTGAGAGGACAAAAAAAAATATGAATCAGCTTTATTAAAATTTTAGATGGTTGGCTCATTCAGAAAACCCATCAAATGCTTCATATTGATGGCCGAAGAGCAAAACCTCCTATCTGAAAAATGCACTTTTAACTTGTTTTCTTGCAGAATGCTATTTGTTAAGGATACCCAATACATAATACACTGTTTTTGGACTATATAACTATATTATGTGTTAACAATACCATAATAACCATACAAATATACTGTAAACAATACCACATAATATAGTAATATAGTCCAAAAACAGTGTATTATGTATTGAGTATCCTTAACAAATAGTATTCTGCAAGAAAAAACGAGTTCTTTTAAACAAGTTTTCTCAAAAAAGTGCATGTTTTATAGAGGAGGTTTTGCTTTTTGGCCATCGATATTTTGCTTTGACTGTTGTTCTCACCCAGGAAGTTGAGTTTTGCAGAGAGAGAAAGTGCATAGCCGTCAGGTACAAAGGTATAATCTCCAGCGTCCGTAGGCTTCACGTCATTAATCGTCAGCTTGTGGGTCCTGGGGACATTTTTACCAGATATTACCAAGGAGACAACACTCATTGTGACCCGCGGTTATGTAAAAGACAGTTGCCCTAGCAACATACTCCATGAGGCAATATCACAGAGTGAGAAACGTACTAAATGTCTTTCACCTTGTGTGACCGCTGTTGCTTTGGCATATGTCCTGCCATAGGCGGCTCTGATGGAGGGATTACTGAGAGAAACCCCAGTCCCTTGGGGTGTGTACGTTTGTTTGTGTGTGTGTGTGTGTGTACATGTGTGTATTTAGAGGTTAGAGCTTTACAGATTGCAGCCTATCCTAAAAATGGGTCAAACAACGAAGAAAACCCTGTGGTAATAGTTTGCCAAGTCATGTGGTAGACTTATTGTACTTATTGTGATAGCTATATGGTTCTGTGAATCTTTGTGTGTGTGTGTGTAACTGTGCATGATGGTTAGATTAAAGAGCTCAAAACAACATCTTTCTGATATTTAAAGCACAGCAGTCTGATATAATACCTTCCAATGTGCGTCATTTTGATGCGATCGGAGGGTTTGACTTCAACGCCGTCCTTGAACCATTTCCCCGTCACTTTTTCATCAGACACTTCACACTTGAATACAGCCTGTTCAGCAGCCTTCACCGTCAGGTCAGCTATGCTCTGCAGAACCTCAAGCTCCTTATCTGTAGCGAAGACACCGACGTGTTTACATGTATGTTTACACAGACAACAGCCTGTTCTGACCAATGTTGCAGTAATGCATGCAAGAGGAGCAGCACCGCACCTTTGCTGCAAAAATTCTGAACTTTTATCTCATCTTTTTCAATTCAGTTTAATACTTTTTGACATTTAGGGAAACAAGACTTTTCGCTTTCTTGACGACACTTAGATCAGAGGATGAAACTCATTCTCATGTCTGTACAGTAAGCAGCTGGTTAGCTCACAGTAGTTGCCATCTAAGATTGCCGGCTGGTCTGTGATGAAGCCCAGAAACCAGCTCTTCTACTCATATTTGATGTGTATGGGGGAGTGTGCTTGAAATAGGGCACATTGTTTTGATAAAGCGCTTGCTATTGTCATAGTAGAAGGTCATGAAAATATCGTGCTGATGCTTTTTGGCATGTAGTTTAGGAATTAGGAATTTATTTGTTACATGTAATGCCAAATTTTATTAAGAATTTGTTGTAGCTGCAGCTCAGCACAAAGACTGGAAACAGGGAAACTCTGTCTTTACTTGTTTCAAGTCTTTATGCAAAGCTAAGCTAACTGGCTGCCTGATGTAGCTTCATATTTACTGTACAGACATGACAGTGAGCTTCTCTCAGCAAGAAAAAAAATAAAGGTATTTCCAAAAAAAAAAAAAAGTCTAACTATTCCTTTAAACTCACTTTTAGCCTTTAAAATGTTATTTTTAATTTAACAAATTGTGAGGAGATAATTGCCTCATATCCTGGTAGCCAGCCGGCCATTCGTTAATCTATTTTGGGAACTTATCTGGTGAGAAAAAGTGGTTGTAATTTCCCTTCAGGTAATTTTACTCCTGTAGACGTCAGCCATAACATCACACACTGTGGGACACTACAATATTAAGGTGTTTCTCCATTATTTTGGGGCGTACTATATGCAGGTAATCTATAGCAACACCATGTTTACATTGACCACACGGTGACCTATGACCGGACTGCTCCGTGTTCCCAGACTCCAACCGATGAGGAAGGACAGATGTTTTCTCACACTTTAATCAAAACGTAGGAGACTCATCTGGTTTGCAAGTCCGCAGCAGCAAACACTGATTATAACCTGATTTCTGAAGGGTAAGACGGGACCCAACCATCAATTTTGGACGTGTAAAAGAAAATTACCATGACAAGTAGTGTGATGAACTACTGATACTGAGATTAATGAAGTGGTATTAATTATGGCATGAGTAATGACTGATTTATTGCTTTTCATGCTTGTCAAAATGAAAAACATCAACATGTACTGATGTGTGCTCTTTCTTTAAGTTCCTAATTGAACACCCATGGCTGAAATACTTGTTAAAACACTTTATACACCAGCTGATAATATATCATATAACTTACTGCCTCTGCTACTGTTAGTTTTCACTGCAGCTCCATGAGAGGATGGATATGTTTTCTTTTCACTCTTTAGCACAATTAACATTTTACGTTTTGCAGTTTTCAATCAAACTGTTTAACTTGTTTAAGATGTAATTTCATTGTTGCACTTTCAGGTTGATTTCTAAGACTTGTAAATGTGTTTGTAGAAAAAGTTTGTTTGTGATAAACATGATTAACAGCTGGTCACAGATTTAGCTAAAAATCACATTTAATACAAGTTTTTGCTTGTTAGTAGAAAATAGGGATGTGCAGAGATCCCAGTATTTGTATTTGCATCTGTATTTGTTTAGGCAGCAAAATTATTTGTATCTGTATTTGTATTTGAATAAAAGAGGCTTAAAAATCCTGTTTTTGTTTTTATGACACTTTTAATTTTAGAAAATTAAAGTGTTACATAAGTGTTCATGAATAAACTACACTGAAGGGGAACAACAGGTTATGGAGCACTTTGCTTGTGTCAGCTTTATCTCTGGGAAACAAATATTCATATAAAACCCACTATTTGTGCTTTGCCGAATAATGTATTTGTATTCGGGCACACCCTTAATATAAAATATCAAACACTCATAATGACTCTAACAGAGAAAATAGTACCTTCAACTTCCAGTTCTGCCTTTGACTCTCCACCGTTGGTAAAGGCGTAGTACATTCCAATATCCTCCTTCGTGGCTTCGTTTATGATCAAAATGTGTCTCTTTCCGTCCTTTTTAAATCTGTACTTTGAACCTGCGGTTTCTCTGTTCAGCTCAACTCCATCTTTCATCCTAAAGAGACACAAATACACGTTTGCTTCTTAAACACACAGAGAACGAATGTCTGCGAGACCCTTCAGGGATCATAAGTAGAGCTGCAATTAATTAAGTGATTGGCAGAAAATTAATCATCAACTTTTTTGATAACTGAATAATCATTTTGAGTCAATTTTTAAGATAAAATGCTAAAAATCCTCTTGTTTAATCTTCTTAAATGTGAATATTTTCCTTCTTGTCTTTAGTCTTCTATGACAGTAAACTGAATATCTTTGGTTTGTTGACTGCTGTCGGGACGAAACAAGACATTTTAGGTTGCATCTCTGACATTTTTCACCATTTTCTGATATTTTAATAGATCAAACGACTAATCAATGAATCATGAAAATAATCAACAAATACAGTTGTGCTGATAAGTTTACATACCCTGGTAGAATCTGTAAGATATGTACCATCCATAGCGTCTATAGTTGTGACCATAAAGTTCAATTTTGGTCTCATCACTCCAAATAACTTTGTTCCAGAAGTTTTGAGGCTTGTCTCGGTGCTGTTTGACATATTGTAAGTGGGCTGTTTTGCAGCCCATTTTTATTCACATACCTCTTTATTGTGCATCTTGAAACAGCCACATGCAACTTTCAGCTGAAGTTGCATGTGGGTTTTTCTTTGCAACCTGAATAATTTTCCTGGTAATTGTGGCTGAAATCTTTGTTGGTCTACCTGACTGTCGCTTGGTATCAACAGAACCTTTAATTTTCCACTTCTTTATCAGAACTTGAACACCACTGATTGGCATTTTCAAATCTTTGGATATCTTTTTATATCCTTTTCCTGATTTATAAAGTTCAACTCCCTTTTCTCGCAGGTCCTTTGACAGTTCTTTTGCTCAGTATCCTGTAAAGTCAGAACAGCCCTGGATGAAATGTGCAGGAGTCTCTCAAGAGCTGAGAAACTAATTGACTATTTATACACAGACACTAATTACAATCAAACAAGTCACAGGTGTGTTAACTTACCTTTCACAACCATTTAAACCTGTATGTGTCAACTTGTGTGTTTATTATCAGGTCAAACATTCAAGGATATGTTATTTCAGTTATTATGATTTAAAAAGGGCAAACACCTGACTTTCAGCATGATCAGTCATATTTTCCCAAAAATGGCCAATATTTTACAAAGTCTACCAGGATATGTAAACTTATGAGCACAACTGTAAATCAAAAATAAAATATACTTTAGCATGTGGATGCTGCATTACTAATAATTATTTAAAAATTTAAAAATATTTCTGGGGACACGTTACAATGAAAAGTTAATCATTATAATTCAGCAGTAATTTTCCAAAAACAATTATATTTTTCAAGCATATTGATATCATTTTAATTGTAAATGGAACCATCCTGCTCATAACAAGTGCTTATCTGGTGAAGAAAGTTATCCAGTTAACAGCCCATTTAGCTTTTCAAAACATATAGAGCATCATCATTAATATATATTCCCACATTCATTAACAGCTAGAAACTACAGTAGATAGTAATGTCTTTCCTTTTTGACGAGAAAACTTCAACTCCACTGTAGTGAACTACTGGCTGGGGAGAAAAAACTTGCAGTGTCATGGCTGAACAGCTGAATATTTGGCATTTATGAATGTTATTTTTATTTCTAGAAGTTCAAATACTTTTGCGTCATCAAATAAAACATTCAAGACTGACATAACATTTTACAGTAATGATGAGTAACCAGGTACATACTGACATTTCTCATCACACTGTTTATGTTGTTTAAGCATTTATCAAAAAGATTTAATTATTTATGAAGGGATTTTTGTAAGCTGGGTATGAACCAGTAGATTTTTAAACACCTCATGCATTTCCCGTTGAGCTGATTTCTGAACGAACCACAGGACAAACTGTACCAGCTCACCATTTGACGTTGGCTCCTTCCTCGGACACCTCCACCTCAAACTCCACCTTCTCTCCCACCACAGTGTGGACATCATCCAGCAGCTTGGTGATGGTGACCGGAGGCTCTGAAGACAAACCGAAAGTTTTGAGTCAAACTTTGAAACGGAGGAGAGGAGGGTCACTGAGTCATTAAAGACCTGTACTAGTGTATTATGTGTATTACCTACTGTACACTATGTATGTAACTCACCAGAGTAATACTGACCAGAAACAGGAGTGGAGGACAAAGGAAGTACTATGCAAATGGGGTAAAGAGAGCTGGAAGGTATCTGTACGTCTGTATTAGAGCAGCATGAGTAATGCTTTTCTTTTTTTCTTCTTCTTCTTCTGTTTTTTTTGGACAGAGCATGACAAAACAACAAACGTTGGAGCTAGGCTAATTCCTGGCATATGGAAAAAATCTTGATTTCTACAAAAATATAGTTAATAATTACATAAATGTGATTATTTTAATGGAAAAATGTATCATTTTTTAGCCCTAGTAAGTACAGCTTTAATTTTATTTGATAATGGTTCTTAACAAGTACTCATTCAAGTAAAATTAGCTGTACTTCAGCTATTTAAATACTCGTATGGTATATTAGTATTGTCAATAAGTGGAAAAAGAGTCACACACAGAATATATATTTTGGATATGGAGAACAGCACAATATACTCCTGAAGTCCTTTTCAATGCCACCAAACACACCCGTGTTGTGGAGGTGGAAGGTACTTCAAGTCTCCTGAGGAGGTGGGAGTCACATTGTGTAACCACATGGCGTGATGCTTGATGCTCTGCTAGCCTCGGCTATTTGTCATCGTCAGCATCCAGTCCCCCCCCTCCGGACGTCTCAATCCACTTCAACCTCAGCTGGTGAGCCCAGAAACTCCCTGAACCGCAGTCACAGCACCACGGAAACATGTACGTGTGTTTGACTGCGGGCCTCACAAAAGTTTTGTGCAATGAGTTGATATCTCTAGTGTAATTCATGGCTTCCCTACGTTAAAACAGAGAAATACATTTCTCTCAGGAATATGTGATGTTTGACCATTTTTGTAATATTATTGTTTT
This sequence comes from Thunnus thynnus, assembly GCF_963924715.1. Lineage (NCBI taxonomy): Eukaryota > Metazoa > Chordata > Actinopteri > Scombriformes > Scombridae > Thunnus > Thunnus thynnus. The sequence continues at coordinate 5,775,678 of NC_089533.1, read as the reverse complement.
ACTATGTTAGTTTTTTCTTAAAACAAACGATGAATTGTGTGACTTTTAGCAATAATTTCATATGTGTGAGCTTTTATTCTCTATATTTACAACTCTAAAGATGTTTTCAGACAAAATTTGAGGTCAATTTTAGATTCTGTGCGATTGAATATGATGTAAAAGGAAAGACGCTAACGGGCACAAATAGTTGTAAATTCAACCAGGGCAGCGCAAACTGAGGCAAAGACACTTGAAAGTGTTTCAATGTGCAAAACCTTATCACTTATCCCGTCGCTTTATGAATCTAACGTTGTTTCATACAGAGACAAGAGGCAAAATGAGTGAGTTGAACCCTTTGGCCTCAGTGAAGAGTTAAATTAGTCATGCTTCTTCTAATTTAGGATACGTGGCTGCTGCCAAACATGCATTTCTTGCGCTTGATTTATTGTAACTCAAAGATCTGTGTATTCTTGTTTTCCTGTTTAATGTAACAATCTCCAAACCCCTATATCTATTATCTAACAGCGTTAAATTCTTGTTCCACCTTCTACCTAATGACTTAATATACACTTGTCCTGGTTGACTAGGCCTTTATCTATTTGCCTTTTGCCTTTGTCCTCTTCGACTCTGATGAAGACACAGTAGTTGGTCTGTTTGCATTATTAAAGGCTGCAAATCAATCAGTGTGCTCCAGTCTTTTCTCGTCTGAAATTTTTCTGTCCCTGACCTGAGATGCATCTGATTCAGCTGCGAGGAGAAACTCCTTTCTAAACAGGACTGAGACTAAGGGAAAATAACTAAAATAACTGCTGAGTTTTGAGATCACAAACACACACACAGCCACACAATGGCCGCACATGTTCAGCTGTTAGCTAGCTTACAGCTAACGTCTATATAGCTAGTAAATTGGCTGTTTGGGCCAAATAAACATGGACTGCACAAAATTTGCTTTGCTTCCTGTCCGAACACGCCTTCAGGAGTCACTTTGAATAAAGACTAAATTAGGAAAAGTGAAGCAAATAAACTACTAAAAGTAACAAACAAAGTAAACTTGCCAGGAACATAAATCATGAATCTACATCTTAGAGTTGCTACTCATTTTGTAAAGTTTTGTGAGCGTTGAATTTGATGTTAGAAACACAACATTCACCTAAGAATCAGTTTGGACCATGACACGGCAAAAGCCCAAGTTTTTGCCTGCAGTAAGTACATTATGCCTGTTTTAAAGTACAGTGACTGCTAGTTTTGACCAGTGCTGCCAACTATTTTCAGCGGGAGGTAGCTAAAGCCTGCTCGAAAAGTCTCTAGCACTAATGTGCATATTCATGACATCGTAACGTAACCATATATACAAGATTTTAAAAAATGAAAGTAAAGAAACTGAAGTAAAGCTGATTGTTTCATCAATCAAATCAATCAAATCTAAGGAGACAGTTGCTAAATTGGCAACACTGGTTTTGACTAGCTGTCATCTGCTAAGCTGCCCTAACTAATGATGAATCAATGATAAAAAAAAAAAAAGGTAGAAGTTTGAATGAATGAATTCTACTTTTATGGATACAAACTTGACAAAAAAACACTCCACCGCGCACACACAGACACACGCTGTGGCTGCATGTAAAGCAGTGTCTGTGGTGAAGAGCTTACCCTCTCGTATGGGCTCTGATAATGTAAAAAACAGGACGGGCAGCAGTGAGCACACAGACTGAAGTATGGGATTAATGAAGCAGCAGTAGACCCAATTACATCTATTAAATCCTCTCATACTCGCACGCACACACACACACACACAAAAAAAAAAGGACTCAGAAGAGATAAACAGCAAGCACCTGAGCTGGAGTGATACATTAGGACGGTATTGAAATCATTCTCCAATGGGATCAATTATAGATAGATTACATTGCCCTGGTCATCCTGTTACTGTATGCCAAATATAATATAATATAATATAATAGTCCATTAAAAACCTGTCAAGAATCATTTTTCTTCCATTCAACCATTAAAACTGTGGTACAAAAACCAGTTAATTGTTGTACTTCTTGGTGTTAAATTGAAATTAATATTTCAATTCAAATTGCCCTTCAAAAACATCCATATCAGTCAATCTCTAATAAATATAACGAGACATTAATACGTACAGCATGACAACAACGATACATGACATTAAACAAAAACATAAAAATTTCACTCACAACATACCCATTAAAAATGAGTGAGCAGACAACAGAGCACAGCATGCTACTGTGTGGCATAAAAGCATTGAAATAAACAATGACAAACACAAGGAGGGAACAGAGCTGTCAAGCCTCTCAACGTTCAAATGACAGCATTTGCTAAACCGAGCAGAAAAAAAAAAAAAAACCCCTCTTCCTCCTGACAGAAGGATTCCTCCAAAGAGAGTGACTCATATACCTTTGACAAAAACCTCCGTGAAGCACTTCTCCTCCCCGACCACGCACTCATACGCTGCGTCATCCGACAGGTTGCACTTGTTGATAGTGAGTGTCCGCTTGTTGCCCACGCTCTCAAACACATACCTGGACGCGCAGGGATGTGATAGGGGAAGATTATACAAGGAGGATAAAGAACAAACGAGGAGAAACAAAGAAACAGAGAGACACACAGAGAGAGAAAGAGAGAGAGAGAGAGAGAGAATAATGAATAACTGCTTTCGGCAAATCCAGCCACAATCAGACGCAGAGGGCCTGAAGACAACGCAGTGACTCACAGTTACAGACCAAGACAAAGGGATCCACATATTCCTCTAGAGACCTTCAAAAACGTACGCAGACACACACACACACACACACATACTGTTGGTTTTCTGTATAAACACGATGACAACCATCAAAGGACTACAGTAGTGCTACATTCTGGTCACATGGGATGGAGGGTAGCGATGGGAAAGATTCCCATGGTTACGCGCTGCAAGCCTTCACATCACTGAGCTGAGCGACAGTTGAGGCAGACTGTCAGTGAATGATGTTAGCTAGTGTAGGGCATCCATGTTTTTATGCTTTTCAGACATTTTGATACATTTGCAGCTATAAAAAACAAAAAAATAGCTTAAAGGCTACAGCTGGCGATTTTCTATATTTTTCTTATTGTAAACAAATCTCATGTGCAGAGCCAAACCAACAATGAATGGTGCGTGTATCCAAAGCCTCTTATTCGTCTGAGCCGTAGACCTCCGTTGTTGTCCAAAAAGTATTAAAAATATGTCAGTGAGCCACACCGCTGCACTGGGTGACATGTTCCTTTGCCATTAAGAGTTTGGTCGCCCTACTTTGTTTAGAAACGGCTCCAAAGACTAATAACAGCGATCACGTTTTCAGTCTCAGGAGAGTAGTTCTGTGTAAGGCAGACGCCACTGAGCATGCACAGGAGCTAGCTTACTGTGCTACATATCATAACCTCTTCACTTTGTTCTGAAGTTCTCGGAGAAATGTACAATGTAGTAAAATTGCCAGCCATATTTTTTTAAAGTAATCCTCAAGAATATTTTTTTAGAAATGTCTGTTATTCCACAATGTCAAGCCTATAAAACGTTTTCACCCACCTTGGAAGTTCATGCATTGAATCAGAGTAGATTTGTGTCTTTTTTGGAAACAGATCGACTGGAAATATAATCAAAGTGAAAACAGATCTCTAAAAAAAGAAGTATCTTAATTAAAAATCTAAAATACAAAATACATGTTTGCTGAAGTGCTTTGAGAAATTTACAGTGTAGTCGTTTTTGTTGAAGAAGATCTGGAACGGAGGCTTCCTCTCTTCCTCTTTCACTGGAAAACCGTATCCCCAGTGGCTCTAACTCTATAACTTAAAGCATCTGATTAGTTAAAGCTTGATGGTCAAAGAGCCTGGAAGCACCTCCTACAGTAAGAGACTAGGTTCAGGGCAAAAAACCATCTTACCATCTTAATCAAAACAGGAAGAGAACTTTGAATGAACCGCATGGCACTATTCATAATGACAGATGGTGGAACCATTGAAAAAATACCACTCACAACAGCTGTACCCTCTTCAATAAAACAGCAAAAGAAGCCTTTGATGGAGGAGAGGAAAAGAGCAAAGAGGAGAGCGACACTGGAGGCACTGTAGAGAGATCAGCAAGCTGAAGTGGTTTAAAACTTAACATTTATATCAAGTCAGAGTTTGTTTTTAAATCTTCATTCAGGCCAGTTTTGGTTTACATGCTTCCATGTCATGGCATAGTAACACTGAGTAAGAACAAAACTATAATCACGTCTGGTTAATTAGAAGCGTCTAATTATGCTTATTAGTCTAACAATTTAGTGTTACATTGCTAACATTTATTTATTTATTATTTATTGGAATGATGTTACAGCAATCAAACTGATAAGCTAATTAAGCTAATAATACAGGCTATAGGTTAGCTATTAGCTTGTGAGCAAGCATTAAAGTTTTCCAACAGCGGTCCCAATTAGCTCGTTAAATAACAAATTTGTGATGCTACAAGGAAACACTGATGTCAGAACAATGTGCCAACCAAGTAGCCACTTCCACTGCAAAAACACTGCAGAGTCACACTTGCATAGAGACACTACATTACGTATATTCCTCAAAGTGTGTCTTGGTGGTAATTTTGAAAAATACTGTTACATTAAAGTTGTATGAACCAGTAGTTTTATATAGAAATGAGTAAGTATAATGTGAAAGGAGTCCCACAGATAAATATCAACCAATTTTGCAGTTCCCCTCAGCTCTACAGAGCCTTTTTAGCGTCTTTAGGTTATTGTTTTGGTTTTTTTAATGGCCTCCTTGGCATACTTTCACCACTCTTATATTGTTGTTTTCAGCTGCAACAAGGAGTCTTCAGCCAAAATGCTCAGATAAACCTGCTGAAAACTACCAGCCCGGCATCAAACGGCAGACAGACAAAGTTTGAAACTAGTTAACTTTGCAATGAGCCAGATATATCCCAACACAGCGCTAACAGGAGAGTAAATATTGGACTTACATTCACCAGGACAGAGATACAATTCCAAATAATTGCTAATATGCTAATGCTCTACATCATTTAAATGTGTAAACAGGCAACTGTTTGCTAACACGTTCACCATAATAACTTTACAAGGTGATAATATGCCAATGTTGGTTTACAGCTTGTTAAGTTGCCTCCCAAGTGGCCTAAAAAATCAACTGACACAAGTTTAAATTGATATTGAAATTTAAATAAATTTTCTGCCTCAGCCTAGCTTAAAAACTTTTTGGTGATATATTTCTTTTCTTAGTATTTTCAGCGTTTCCACTCAGGTTTTTTTATGCGCTGTGATGGGTCATCTGGTCCACACCAGCAGGTCCTTGGTCAGCTCCCATCTCCCCATTGGTGCCAGCTGGGAATAGTGGTAAAGCAGCAGTTTCACCACTGTCAGCTCCTGAGGTCTTGGAGGGAGCACATCTGAGGATGGTTACTAATTAGCTGGCCAAGTGGTGAGAATGGCCCTTAAAAAGCAACAGGGCAGCAACACATCCATGTAGTATCCCTAAGAGCATAACACAGTCCGGGAGGAATTTCAGTTCTTTCAACCCCTCTTTACCAACCCTCCCCATTAGTCAATAAAGTTATGTTGTGTTTGAGCCTCATAGTGATTCCCTTGGTTTAAAGCCCCCCCAGTTACCACAGCTCAAATTGAAAATGCAAATAAAAACAGTTGGATGGAAATGCACCCTCTAGTGAGTATACTCTAACCTCAAAAAATTGCAAATAATTATCAGACTAAGCCTTCTAGTGTTCTCCTAAACATCATGGTTCAGTACACGTACACACAAACACACATCCTGTACAGTACACCTATAATTTATAGTGGTAATTGGCTCACTTGGCTGATGGTTTTATTTCCTGTCCGTTTTTTAGCCACTTGATTGGAGCGTTGGGGTCAGCCACCTCCACAGAGAGCTGGATCCTCCTGCCCTTGTCCACTGAATAAGCTGGATCCAGCTTCTTCAGGAAAGCTGACAAGGAAATATCCTGTTAGTATAGTTCAACCACTGCTTTAATAGCCAAATAAACCATAAATGCCAACCAGAAGCAGGCATATGCTAACATACATTCCACCTGTCGTCACAGCAATATAACTTCTCCCTCGAGGCCGTTAAAAGCTGCTGGTATTTACAGCCTACTGCATTAGAGAGCTCTTGTTTCCTGCCTGCCGCCTCACTCGCTAGCGCACAGTCTGTTTTTTTTTGCTCCTCACCGTCACTCTTCTTGGGCTCCACCTTCCTCATCTTCTTCAACCTCTTCAGCATGCCCCTCAGGTCTGTGATGCCGTACTCAAAGGCGATCTTCTCATAGTCACAGGGCCTGGCCTCTTTCAAGATTTCCCATACATCCACTTCCTCTTTGGGCATTTCCTTGTTTTTTTTCTCCCTGAGTATGTATGAGTGAGGTAAAAAAAAATCAGAGAGAGAGCCAAATTTAAGACAGTGGAAGAGATAATGGATTTCTTGTAGTTGATTTAGCTGATCTTACCTTTTCTTGAGCAGGGCGCTGAAGTCTAGATCACCAGCATCCTCACCTGCATCTCCACTGGAGTTAAAAGCAAAGAGAACTGGGGGATTAATTTCATCACATATAACCGTGAATTCATTTTAATGTTCTACCTCGTCATGGTACATTTATAAATCTGTGCTGTTTACAACACTTATGAATTGGATAGTGAAAGAAAAGCATTAGCAAATATACATTCAATCATACACCCCCCCCCCCCCCCCCACCCTTTTCTTCCACATTACACAAACCTATAAATAGGCAAAGAAATTACAAGACACATTCATAAACCCACCAAAATGGAGTTCTAATGAATTGCTGCCTGTAGTAAGAGCTTACCCTTTTTTCATCCTGTGTGTTTTCGGATAGACGTAAAAAAATAGGATGAGTGAGAACATAGAGCAGAGCGTTTGATGAAGACTACAAGCTACCATCATGCCCTAAATTCAAGTGACAGACAACAATCACAGTAGACAAAGCACATGTAAGCATGAGACATGACAGAAACAAGCTATAAGCAACATAGCGTTTGCTGTTTATACATAAATAAACAATTGCACATATCACAGGAAGCACCAGTATAAATATGCTTGTATGCATGAGGGATACATAGGACATTTTAAAACTGGTGTTTCCTCATGAAGGCGGCTGATAAACCAAATATTTAATCATAATTAGCATCAAGCATAAGAATCCTCAGGCAGCAGACCCACTGTGGTTCTCCTTTACTTTAGCTGCTGTGGTTCAAATAAAAGATCTCAATGAGTGACATTTATACTTGATGACAATCAGATTGTGCAGGTTTTTAAGGACAGAAAAGGTGTTAGCATGAATGTGGCTGAAGGTGATGTGGAAGTCTTAGACATGGTCATTGGTGATTGGTAGTACACACTTAAGATTCAAGAAATAAAATGCAGCTTCATGCAGAACAATCTGTCGAAGACTTTACAGATCGGCAGCATGAACCCTTTATTACACCTACATGCACATATGCAAGTGAAGGGCGGGCGGGGGGGGAGTTTAGTCATGTGTTCTTGAATCATCAGTCACCCTCTTGTACTCAACAAGGTGACAAGTGCTGTGTGTGGCGCACGCCAATAAATGTCCACAGGCTCGCATGCTCATTGTTTTCCACTGTCAACGGTTTTAGCAGCTCCCTCGGAGCATGCAGTGTGTTTTCTTGACCCGGTTGAGGCTCACTGAACCCCACGGAAAGAGCAAGATAAATGCCGATAAATTCAAAGCCATTCTGAGTGATCATGTTCGTCCTAGGGATGAACGGTTCATCCAAGGATAACATCCATCCATGCTATCCTTGCCATCCTGATGGGAGTAAATTCTCCCTGGGTTATAATGCTCTTGTTCACACACGTGATGGCCAAACGGTTGGGTGAGCATGAAAACGATGTACTGTGGCCAGATCTGAACCTACAGTACTTGAGCACTTCTGGGAGATTCTGCAGCAGTATGTCAGATAACCATAAAACACCAAGTTTTATACCTTGTATGTTTAAAGGCGTTTTTGTCATCAAAAATTCATTTATGTGATCTGGGGATTATCATCTCACAGCCTATGTAATGTAAAACATTTAATGATTCAAAGAACGGTTGCTGCATTCAGGTATAATTGATGCTCTCTATGAAAACAAAAACTGCAAACCATTTTTTCTTGTACGTTTGCAAGTGTCAGTGACACAAACACACTATGATTAAGAAGTATTTAAAGACAAACCTGGAAGGAGACAGAGCTAAGTAATTGGCCAAAATGAGGCAATGCCCTCATCTTACTGTATGTGCAAACATTTGAGGCTGCAATACATTAACTGCAAGCCTTAAACCATCACTGCCTCCCTTTCTAAAATAGAAAACACACACTTGGCACCCAGCTTACCCTGCTGTACCTCAGCCACTTCGACATCCATCCTTGTGGCTGGAAAATACAACCATATTGTGGTTTGTGGAGCATTTTAGCTGCGACATGATTACCATTTGGTGTCTCCTTTATTTTGGCATTCATCTGTGTGTGTAATCATACCATACAGTATAAATACCGCATGTTTGCTGACACACTTGTACACATTTCCCTGTCAAGAATAAACATACTATGGAATAACGAATGCAAGCTCGAAATGAGTCAAAACGCTGTTCATCACACAGTGTGAGAAACACTCACGGACTGTGGTGCCAGCGTACAGTATGTATTCCACAGAATAGTTTCTGCTTCTCTTTGAAGCCCTTTCAGCCGGCCAACCAGCTGAAATCAGCAAAGAGACAACATGAAGAAGAAAAAAAATAGCCCGAGGCATATGATGGAGAGCTCAGGCTATTTTCAGACGTGAAACACACTACTTTATAGTCTGGAATTTTGGAAAACAGTCCAGAGAAATACTTAATTAACAGCAGTAAGTATCCTAAAGACCAGATCACTTGTACTGTGTTACTGTTTCATGACACTGCAGCAACAGAATCACACACACGCGAGTATCCCATATGAAGCAGGATTCTCCATACTTTACCTTCTAGAGGTTGAGCTCCATGACTTACGCATAACAAGGTGCTTAACACACTCATCCATTATCTCCCCAGCAACATATTTGAGGTTGAACCAACTTTTCACTTTCTATTTATCACACCAGCCTTTCTCCCTTGCCCTCTCTCTCTCTCTCTCTCTCTCTCTTTCTCCCTCATATCAGCATTCTGCAAATAAGCACGCTGACATCCTGTCTAAACCAAAAAAATGATGCTGTCTTTTTACATGTTGCGTTTCTCATCTTACCTGTGCCTTTCTGCTCGTGGTCTAATGAGGGACGGAAATTATATTTTTAAACACAGATTACAAATGTGGAGACTTAGGGGTGTCAGTGCAAAGGTGTCGGCTGATTTACGATCACACAGCGCTCATACAGTGTACAGGCGAAATAAAAAATAAAAAGCTACAGACTCACAGGAAACATACAGGCAGAGACAGAAATAGATAGTGAGGAAAACAGATACATATTTAAAAGAAAAAAAGTCCCTTCAGAGCCTGTCACCAAGGCATGTGATGAAATATATAAGATGTTAAACCATGAGGGACTTCAGGTGAAGCAAAAACACCAAGGCGGGAGATGCACTGAGACGTGACAGAAAGAGGAGAGATAGCAGACAGACTGACTCGTACAAAGTCGGCTACAACTGAGGGAAAGACAGACACATGGGCAGAGACACTCGTTGAGACTGACAGATGCCTACAGGCAGCGATCTACAGAGGAGCATATGGGAGACAGTGTGACAGGTGACATGTTGAGTAGACCCTCGCCGACACTGACACTCACGATCGCTTAAACGCCTCCAAGATGTTGTGCTGCTGCTGCTCCTCTTGTACAGCTGAAACCAGACAGAATGAGAAAGACTGGTGAGGGCTCTGCTTGGTTAATTCATTACACAGCGGGCTTGAGCAGCAGCAAAGGAATAATGGACTGATGACCTCGCCAGGCCACTAAATGATAGGACCTAATGTGTATCGCACTCACTGAGTTATTGGCTGACAAAGCCAGTTACATAGTAATGGTGGATACGCTGAATGGAAGATGACAATAATGTGATTAAGTGTCTGTCTCCAGACCTACCCTGCACGGAGACTTCGAATGTGCAGCTGTCGCACTTGTCTTTGGAGGTGACCTCGCAGCGGTAGCCACCTGCGTCTCCATCCACTACTTTGATGATGCTCATCTCGTAAGTGTAGATCTGACAGTGAGAGAGAGAGAGAGAGAGAGTGGGGTTGATATGCAACACAATTAAGTGAACACCAGTGCACACATATACAGTACATGCACAGATATGCAATACGTGCTCACAAACACACGCTCGGAGTGTACAGACGACACAGTGGGACCGATATCAGCTCCATCGGGCTCATGTTGGCTCAGTCAGCTGGTCGGTCCATGCAGTTTGTTTGATTACATGTTTATCATTCCCTTTTAACCATTCTGCACAAAAGTTGAGTCATTCTATAGTCACATATTCTACACACTTATAATCAAGTCAATCAAAACAAAGTTGCAAAGTGCGTCACATAAAAAACAAATAAAAACACAACAATAACCAAATAACAGTACTAAAAGAACAACATAAATATTAAGATAGTAAAACCCATAAAACAGAATAAAACTTAGAATCAGGTGAAATCAGGGAAAGCGGTGCGATAAAAGTACGTTTTGAGCTTAGATTTAAAAGAAGCCAATGACTCAGCCTGCCTTGTTTCCTCAGGCAGGGTGTTCCAGAGCCTCGGGGCTCTTATTTCAAAAGCTCTGTCCCCCTTAGTCTTCAGCCGAGAGTCTGGAACAGATAGAAGGCCCCTGCCTGAGGATGTCAAAGTGCAAGCAGGGTCATACGGGGATAACAGATCTGAGATATATTGAGTCAGACCATTTAGTGCCTTGTAAGTAACTAAAAGAACCTTGAAATCTATTCTAAAATGTACTGGAAGCCAATGTAAAGAGGCTAAAACCACGATGATGTGCTCAAACCTGTTTAATCTGGTTAAAAGCCTGGCAGCTGAGTTTTGTACTGTCGGTAAACACTCTACAGTTTTTCTATTTAGGCATGTAAAAAGCCTGTAAAATGGTATCTGTATCTTTAAAACTTAAAGTACGTTGCATTCTGGTGATGTTCCTTAGTTGATAAAATAATGTTTGTACAGGTTTTGTAATGTGCTGCTCAAACTTTAAATTACAGATGCCAAGATTTCTGGCAACAGGCTTAATGTATTCAGACAGGTACTCAGTAGATTGCAGTATTTGAATGGTTGTATTGCTGGAGCCATTTACAAGAATTTCTGTTTTGGTAGAGTTAAGTTGAAGAAAATTCTTAGACATACAGTTTCTTACATCTACTAGGCACTCCTGTAAACAGCTCAGCATACTGGGATCAGTGGGCCTAACAGGAACATACAGCTGTGTATCGTCAGCATAACGGCGAAAGAAAACACCATGTCTACAAATAATATGACCTAATGGGAGCATATAAAAAGAGTAAAATTGGTCCCAAAATTGACTCTTGAACCTACAGAACGAATGTTAACGGACACACAGAATTTTCTGTAAGATTGTTTACGATTGCACTGCATAATATTCGATCCAACTCAGCGCCGTACCCGATATGCCCACCCATTGCCTCAGTCTGTCTAATAACATGCTGTGATCAATCGTGTCAAATGCTGCAAGCAAATCAAGCAGTACAAGAATGGAACAAATGCCAGCATCATTGGTCATTAAAAGGTCATTTGTGACTTTAAGAAGGGCAGTCTCTGTGCTGTGATGCTAACGGAAACCAGATCGGAAGGTTTCAAAAATGCTGTTTTCTTCCACAGCAGTTGCTAAGCCATGATTTTTTTTTCAAATATTTTGGAGATCAAAAGTAATTTTGAAATAGGTTGTTAATTTTCAGGAGCCATATGGTCAAGCCCAGGCTTTTTTTAGGAGTGGCTGAACACTAGCAGTTTTAAAGTAGTCTGGGATGCAGCCCAAGGATAGAGAACCGTTAAAAATTGAGAGCAACCAGGGCCCAATTGTTTCATTGCATCAATTAAAAACTTTGTTGGCATTGTCTCTAATGGACAAGAGGACACCTTCGTGTGAGATACTATATTAAAAATTTCAGTAAGGCTAAGCAGGATGAAATGGCTCTTGTGGGTCTTGTTCTGGGGAATCAAAATCAGTGAATGTTGTGCAAGATGTTATAGTGACCCTGATAGACTCTGCTTTCTCTGTAAAATAAATTTAAAAACTTTCACACTCGGCATCACATTCAGCAGGACCATTTAGAAGGTCTGGATTCACCAGTTGATCAATAGTCTTGAATAAAAACCTAGGATTACGCTGATTTTCTGATATGAGATTTGAGAAGTATTGTGTTCTTGTGTCTTTCACCATCATGTTGTAATGAAGTATAAGCTCCTTTATTGCCACATAGTGAACCTAAAGACTGGTTTTTCTTCCACCTCCGCTCAGCCAACACTCTCTTTTACAGCTACGAGTACTTTCATTTATCCAAGGTTGCAACTTACAACTTACTTTAAGGAGAGAAACTGTATCCAAAGTTGAAGAGCATAAATACTTAAAGCGGTCAACTAGGTCATTGACGCGGAGAGTTTTCAAAATGAAAAAAGAACACAAAACCTTAGGGGCACTTTGTTCATTAAGACCGCATATGCACATAACATCGGGCATAAGTAGCAGACTGCAATTCACAGGAAAAAATGATGCATTTGTGGTCAGAAAATGGTATGTCCAGACACTCCAAGACTGACACATTTACACCCAGGGTGAAAATTAAATCAAGAGTATGACTACGGTTATGCGTTGGACCATACACGTTCTGTACAAGGTTGAGTCAATAATATTTAAAAAATCACAGGCAAGAGCATTGGATGGGTCATCAGTGTGAATGTTAAAATCACCACAGAGAACAACCCTGTTGTAATTTATTGCAAAACTAGATAAGAAATTAGAGAAAAATCCATTATTTGATTTCGGGGGGCGGTAAATTAAAGACGCAAGGACGGGTTGCAAACCACTGAGTTTAAACGTTGGCACCTCAAAGGAGGAAAACTTGTGGGCAGATGTTTGGTTACATTTGAATTTTTCCAATACACATTCATTCTACCTATTGGTCTGTAGAGAGGCAGCTTCCAGAGGCTAACCAATAAATATAGACCTGGAAAATGTGTATGATATGTCCGCTTTAATACATTTAGAAGTTAAAGCTTTAGTTAAAGATTATCATTATCGCTCCTCAAAAATCCATATCAGTCTTGCCCCAGTTTGCTGAAATACTCTGTGTAGCAAGGAATGCATGAAAAGGTATATATTGGCAGTATATTGCAAACATGCATACCTTGGTGTTTCTGTCATAGGTCTCTTTGAATTGCAGGTGCTTTCCGGCTTTGCTGCACAGGTCAAGCCACTTCCCCTTCAGCCACTTCATGTTTGGCTTCCTTGTCAGGTTGGACGAGTCCACTTTAGCCACAAACGTGATGTCCTTGCCTGCCACGAACAAAGATGAGACACAGTAATTAATTAAAACAAACGAACTGTCTGTACTCCAACTGGAATTTGGCATTAAGTGGGCCACTCCTTTCATTTTGGATATAATTCAGGATTTTTATAGTGGATGATTTTGCTGGACCTTTTGTTGCTGTGGCACTCTCTGGCTTCGAGACGAACAGGCCGGTCAGTTGGGACAGCTGGGGATCCTCCCCTGGTACGATCTCTGCCGTGAGTGTTAAGTAGAGGGATCACAAAATTAGAACAAGAAAACATTATCAGGGCATGACTCAGATAAAGACACAGGACAAACACACAGTTTATAGACGACAACAGGAGACAACGAGATCAAGCAAACCGCCAAATCAACATTCTTCTTAATCTTGGTGCTTTTACAATGAATTTGCCGATCATTTAGGGAATTTCATAAGTCTATTTTGATGACAGGAAGTCTTAAAACCAATGAATTCCACCCTCTGAGCTCAGGGATATGTTTCTTTTCTATGGTTAGTAAGCACTGAAACTGAGCAACAGTCTTTACATAAAGCAAAAACCATTCAGCATGTTTGCCTTTGCTGTTACACTGCATAAGCCATTTGGGACCACTAACAAATGACAGGCAACCAAGGAGCCCTGTGGAACCGACTGGCCCCAGGGAAAAAAGAAACTCCCTAGATCACCTTTGAAGACATCACATTATGGTTGACTCTTTGCAATCTTCTGCTATACAGACAGAACATAAGCTGAAACTGCATCAGCTCTTATCTTAGTAATAAAAAATGAGCTGCTCTTTTATCCGTTCGCTTGTTTCTGTTGCAAGTAAATTGATGTAACCTCTGTAAGGTGTTTGCTTGTCAGCTGATATGCTTTACAGAGATGCTAACGTATTCATTTCTCTTACCATCAGGAGGCAACTCTGCATCGGGGGGCGTGGGGGGGTGGGGGGGGGGTGGGGGTGGAAAAAAGAAAGAGAGAGTGGGGAACACGTCAGTCTGTACAGTATCTGTGCTGTGCTGTTAAACAACACAAGCGTTAATTGGCCCAATGATAATCTTGACTCCAGGTGAGGAACACTCACACATTAAATCAATGTACTCTCACACTCCAAAAAACACATCTTCGTTTTTTGCTGACTCTAATTAACAAATACTGTTTTTTTTTCTTTCTCAAAAAGAAAAAACACACAACTGTTAATGAGTTATGTCTTCAACAATCAAGTTCAAAAAAATCACTTTAACTGTGCTGAAGTCAGGCTACATAAACTGTTTCTCTTCTTCTTTCCAAATCTGAGTCAAACATACATTAAGTTTTACAGAAAAAAGAGGAATTACGGACAAGCAGCAGGTAAAAATGAAAGCATATTGGACCGCCAATCAAGTAGAGTGAGTAGGGCCCTGGGTGGACATCCATTGGATGAGAACAGTTGCTGAGAGAATGGATCCAGGGTCACGTGTCAAATAAGGTCATGCGTCTCCATAAATTCAGAGAGCTACACCGTCGGCGCCTCTTCCTCTCTCTCTCTCTCTCTCTCACTCTCTCTCTCTCTCTCTCTCTTTCTCTCTCTCTCTCTCTCTGCTTTTATGGGCTCAGTTAATTTGATCTTTTAATCAAAAGTGCCCCTGAGGACAGATCCAAGTTCAGATGTTCAGGATGATTTAAAAGGTTTCAGTTAGAATGCTAAGTAGGTAAAGCTGATCCTGGAATGGCACCCAGGGGACACTTTTGAATGTTTACACTCTTACACTGTTACATTGGACACTTGCTGTGTTTGGGATGAGGGTTGCGCAGTGAAATTAACTCCAGACACTGTCCTCGGCTCTGGGGATCATTGGGAATAGAAATTTGGGATTTTTGGATTTAAAGTCTGCTGTCTAATTAAGAGTTCACATCCATACTACATCTGAATAGTAACATATTCCATCTATAAAATATTATACTATACATAGATTGTATAGTACTGTAATTTCACCTTTATTACTTATTCAGTATATCATCAATTTATCATCAAAGCCCCACCAGATAGAAAACTCTGTGTCTCAAACTCCTTCAGTCTTTGCATTGTTTTCATCCTTTTTGTTTTACTTCCCTTTATCTATCCGCCGCGAGGCACTTTGTCACTTTTGTCAGCTACATAAATAAAGTCGTGATTATTATTACACCCTATGTCCGAAAATCTTCAAAGCTGTACATCAACACCGCGGTTGAACAAATGAACGGCTTTATAACCAATAATGAATCCATCTGCTGATGCGTGACAACCTGTGATCTTAAGCAACAGCGATGGCCATCACCAGAGCAATCCCAGGCTTCAGTGGGGGGGCGGGGGGGGTGACAGATCGGTGACAGATACCCATGTCCACTAACACACACAAGGTGTTTGACTTTGACACAATGCAAGCACAAAAACAGAAAGCACAAGCAGGCCAGGAAACGTTGTATTGTGTTTTGTTTTGTTTTGGGTTTTTTTCTTACCATCCCTAGGCTCATTGCTTGCTGAAAGAAAAGAAACAGGTTAGTACATGGAAATGAGAACTGGAGACAATGAAGGGTTAAAACACTTCCCACAGTACTGCTCTGGTCCCGTCAGATTGCAGAGATGTGTACGTGTATGTGTGTGTGTGTGTGTGTGTGTGTATGTGTGTGTGTGTGTGTGTGTGTGTGATTATGAATGAAAGAGCAGTTCAACAAAGATCGGATTAAAGACAATGTATAAGCCTATTCACCGAGACAACTACAATATCTTCAGAGAGATTGCCCACACAGTCACACACACACACACACACACACACACACACGCACGCACACACACACACACACACACACACACACAGACAATCACACTTAATCAGAAAGCAAAGCGCTTACCTACAGTAGGCTGGGCATCTGTTAATGAAGAATAAGCACAGGTTAAGCAGATGAACTGGATCAAATGAGTAGTAATGCAGATAATAATGCACAGAGAGCATTTAACACACACATATACTGTTCACACACAAT
This sequence comes from Thunnus thynnus, assembly GCF_963924715.1. Taxonomy (NCBI): domain Eukaryota; kingdom Metazoa; phylum Chordata; class Actinopteri; order Scombriformes; family Scombridae; genus Thunnus; species Thunnus thynnus. The sequence goes on along the minus strand of NC_089533.1, from coordinate 5,759,166 downwards.
TATGATGAAATGGAGCTTTATGAGCCAACTGTAGCTCTATGAATTACAGATTACTGATCATTTTAGAGATTAATTGATGATTATTTAAGAGATTAAAGGCACAATGAGCACACACACACACATCAATTAACAGAACTATTTAGCAAAAGGACAACGCTTACCCGCTACAGCAGGCTGCATCTCTGCCAAATGAAAATGACATGAGAACTTAAAGGGGAACAGCAGCCACTTTTAATTTTTTTTTTTCCCACCAACTCAAAATGATGTGGTTTTCCTGTTGCAAGTGTTTGTTCATTGTTGCAGTTTACAGTTTTTGCCACAAAAAATCACTTTTCCGTTGACACCTCTCGTCTGCATCTGCTCTCGTCAAGATACAGATGCAAATTATATCCAGTAAAATCAGATCTGAGCGTACCTGCTATTAGCTCTGATCACATGCTGGGTCGCCCGTGATCATCACAGGAGCAAAATGTGTTTTTAGAGGCGAGACGGAGAGTGTGAACTGTGAAAAGGAGGAAAAAAAAGGCATGTACTGTATTGCTACTATTTTTGACCGCAGCTGCTCGTTAACTGGTAAACGCATCATGCTGCTGCCGGCGTTGCTCTCTCTTTATTAGGATCTGTTCGGGTCTACCGGTTTTTGGAACGGTCATATTTTGGTCTAATTATTCTCTGGTCTGTGCGGATTGAATCTGACTTTCTTTCAGTTCTGGTCTCTTCGTTTGAAAAGTAATTTATGTACGTCTGGTTTGGGAAGGTTTTCCGTTCGGATGTATAACCATCATGAGACAAAGGGTCAGGGAGTTAGCGTAAGGTCAGACCAGAAAGAGCCCCGTATTAAAGGAGCTGTGCTGGTTCAGGCATCAGTGAGACAATGAAATATGATCCGAAAAGGTTGGTTTGAGTAATAGATCCACGAGTTTGAAGGCTTATCAGAGTTTGAAGGCTTAACACTGCACAGTGGACAGGATTTCACAACTCTGAACCGACAATCATTTTATGTTTCATTGTGGTGTTTAAGTGGTAAACAGTAGAAATACAGCATTCAAATTGCAATTTAATCTAACAGGAATGTGTGCTTGTATATTTTTGATAGGCCAATGCTGTGCCTTGTTGCATGTGCTGCAAAAGCTGAGCCAGGTTAAATTTTTTGCCAAAACCCTCTACGGCAGCACCCCAGTTGCATTTTTTCTAACACAGTGCTGTTGTCTGTCTGAACACGGCCTTACAAGTAGATTAAAGTGGTGTCAGCCATGTTGGAGGAGAAGAAAACACTCTTTTTCTCCATGTCCAATGAGACTTGTGTGTTTTTATGGATCTCAGGTTATTATGGACATTGCGAGGTGTGACGTCGACCGTTGGTTTGCATCGGAGCCCAGAGTTGCAGCTTATGGTCAGCGCCATCTTTTCCATCTGGAGCCAGAACCTTCCAAACAAGGAGTGCAGGGCGTTGCTTTTCACACCCAGGAAACACTCCCTGCTACCTCGGATCGAAGCGAACGCTAGCTTACTGGGAACACTAAGCGCTGCACACATGGGCTAATGTTAGCTACTTTAGCTAAATTGTGCTAACAGGGCAGGTATCATAATCAAGTTACATTAAATTTACTGAAATAGTCCAACACAGATGAGTCCTGGAGTTGGGGAGAGCAGCAGGTGAGCAGACTGTCAATCACAGCTGTCAATCAACGCCCACACGGCAGCCATCAAAGCTACTACAAGTCTTCAAATCTTATTAACAGAGTAATAATTTCCAAAATGACCATGAGAACAGAGAGCTTTAATATAGCAATGGAGACGATTATGACTCATTTTTTTATGATTTTATGATTATGATTTTTTTTGGAGCCAGCATTTAACTTTTACTTCTGTATTGACATCAGCCTCAAGCGGTGGTAGTTGCCGCTTGGTTTTAATAAATACTCTTTAGTAGAAGTTTGGGTGGCTGCTGTTTCCCTTTGAAGACAACAACTGAGCAAGAGTGAGTTGCAGTGTTAGTATAACTCATTGCTCTACCTCGTCATTGCACCTGCAGACACACACACACACACACATTTAATCAGTCTCTCAGCGAGCCACAGAAAGTTTATGCAATAATTCATCTCGAATGACAGCTACTGCACACACACACACACACACATACACACACACACAGAAACACGTGCACACGCTGCTTTCTTTCTTGTATCCTCCATTACTGTTTCCTCCTTAATATGAATTGACATTTAATCTAACAAGGTGAACTGGAACTGCACACGTTCACAAATAGACTCTACACATAAGTGTAAAACAAAGTATTTTTTATTCTCAGGGGACTCGCTGCTCATTATCTTCTTTGTGCTACTGGCAAAGGAAACCACCATAAACATCTTCACCTGTGTCTGCATCCTTATACGAGCTGTACTCTGATGTTAGACAGATAAAAACATCCTGTGCTGCAGCATGATTCCACCTGATCTACATACATACTGTACATACATACAGTACATCCTCTGCCGTGGGCTATTTAGTCGAATGCATTACCCTCAGCTACCAATTGGATTTGAAAGGTCAGGATTTTTTCAAGCACACAGTGACCTTAAATGAGAGGAACAATCTGCTATCCTCAATCTATCTCAGACTTCTTTCTCAAACATACAAAACAGCATCATCTTGCAGTCTACAGCAGGTTGGGAACGTGATCATGAGATGACTCCAGTTACACTCAGAAAGACACAACAAAAGTCCAGAGCACGACACGTTACGGGCAAACAACTCACAAAACCGTCCAGTATTTACATGTCAGTTCAGTTCAATCAGGCATTGATTGTTTTGACAGTGGGAATCGGGATGTTTCAGAATTTCTCCACAGGAAATACATTTTTAAATGAAGGTGATATCACAGATGCTTTAGATGCTGACATTGATTGATCTTCTCTATATTAAAGGGGACATATCATGCACATTTCCAAGTCTATATTTATATTCTGGAGCTCTACTGGAATATCTTTGCATGATTTACAGTTCAAAAAACTCCTTATTTTTCATATACTGGTCCTTTATGTGGCTCCTAAGTTCAGCCTTAGTCTGAAACAGGCTGTTTTAGCTCCTGTCTCTTTAAGGCCCACCTCCTGATGAGCCCACTCTGTTCTGATTGGTCAGCTTCCGGAGGCTACATAAACAAACAACAGTAGTCTGATTTCACTTTTACTCAAAATATAAACTTCTCAAATACATCCATACGTGTTCAAGCCTGATCTGAAGTATGTGAGTGAACAACGCAAACAACCAGTGGAACAACTTCAGCGACAAAGGCTACGGGGAAGAGGAGCTAATTTTGCAAATGAAGCATTCAGAGCAGGTTGAAGCCCCGGCTTTTGACTTACAGGGAGCATTTTTATATATGTTCACCTCAAGTTTTGTACCTTTGACCATGTTTAATATAGACATCTGACAATATAACAATATATAAATAACAGAAAATCACAAAACGTATGATATGTCCCCTTTAAAAATTAAATAAGGCACACTTTAGCTCACTTTTCTAACTACCTAAATATATTTCTGCATTTTAAAAATGTCATTACAAAATTGAATAAACAAATAACCTGAAGAGATTAATTGTTTTAGTCACAAGCGTTGTCTTCCGTGTTTTATTTTAATATTAAAATATGATCACAATGTTTTACAATGGACTTGTCCTCCAGGAAAAGCAGTTAAACTAAATCAGTTTGTCACTCCTGACTATGATGCAAACTTTTATTTTTAGACATTAAGCTCTATGGCAAACTGAAAATCTTTTCTATAAATAAATAGGTGGCTAATTCTTCCCTCTAGTGTATAACACATCGCCTGAATGTGACGAACAACTCTTTTAAAATTGTACTTAATTGAACGAAGAACGGCACTGATCAAAGCCCTCAGCCTGTAGTCAGCACCCATAAGGTTTAAATGAGGAATGCTAACACTGCTAACGAGACACTTTTACAATGGTAGCTGAAGGACAAATGTGAAAGATTAATTTGCATGTGTGTGTATTGTACCACAGAATTAAGTATACCCAAGATAAAATAAGAAAGTCAAATATAGACACACACACACACACACACACACACATACATATACATACATAGAGTGTGATGCTAGCCCATAAATTAAACACCTTCTATTTTGCTCCTAACACCTAATTTAATTAGCATCTCTGGTACCTAAAATAAACGCCCTCGGTGCTAATAAAAGAATATCGAAGAGACACTGAACAGTAACTACTAGTGTGTGTGTGTGTGTGTGTGTGTGTGTGTGTGTGTGTGTGTGTTAGTGTGTATGTGTGTGTGGATCGTGCATCTCCACACTCAGTCCCATCGCCACAGAAGCTCGCTGCTTCTGTGTTTGTTTCATCTGTGTAGTCTTACCCTCCTCCTCCGCTGGCTTCTCTGAATGTGGGGAAAGACACATATCATTTTTGGAGATGAGAGAGAGAGATGATGATGATGCCACTGACGACGATGATGATTACGATGATAATCAACAGACAGTTATATCTATGGGACACACAGTCAAACAAAACACTAAATGCAGTGTGTCTTTCTTACCCTTCTTGTCTGAAAAGGAAAAGAGAGAAAGAAGAAAAATGTGTCAGAAAATGAATGAGGCGCTTTTATTAAAACATTTCCTTTTTTTTCAGTGGTTATTATAGTTTAACTGTATAATAGCTGATTAGTGTATGTGTAACTCAAGAATAAATTGGATTTGTAGAGCACAGCTTGTGGGCTCAGATTGGATGTCATGAAGGCACTCACCAGCAGGGGCTGCTGCAGCCTTATCGCCCTTGGCTGCTGCAATTAAACAACAATTATGTAAATTAATTTGTACATCCTCATTATTTCATATCAGACAACACCAGCAGCACGGCATTTGGATAGTCACGGCTTTAAGAGCCGAGACTCAGTAAACTGTTTAAAGAGCCACATCTTGTGATCTGAATCCCGAGTCCTCAGAAGACAATAACTAATAATAATTTCTATACATAACTGAAGGCGCTTGTTCATTGCTCTATTTGTCTGCAATGCTTTTATATATGTATATATAGATATATGCATCCTTCTGAGCAATATGTACACAAATCTGAAGAACCACACAGCAGATAAACACTCTACAAATAGAAATCAGACATCTTTATAAATATACAAAACTGCACAAAATATACACTTCTAAATAAACAGTTTCATTTTAATAACATAAACACACATTCACAAGTACCCGCATAGGGAAACTACATTCAGGCAACCTTGCTTTGTGCACCTCTCCTTGATTTCTGTAGGGTTCGCCTCTGGCAAAAGAGAGAATATTGGATTTCAACAGGGGAATAGTGCATGATTCAAATGAGGCATGGTTTACAGAAACAGCGGGGCTGAGATAAATATAAGTAAGTTTTTCAGAGATCATGAGGAATAATTGGGCTTAAAAAAAATCTGAAAGGGGCGGCCTCAAGACAAAAATGCTTTTGATAGGATAAGTACATCAAAGTTCCAGGATCCCAGATCTAGGTTACTTTAGAGGCTCAAGGGTGTCTAATGAGATGGCAGATTAGGCATGAGTTTCTGTCTGCCAGACAAACTAAAGCACACAGCTGCACAGTAATAATTCAAGTTGGTAGAATTCGCATTTTAACCGTCTATTTCAATAATTTCACAAGTCTGTGCCCTCATTAGGGCTCCGGTTTAAATGTTAAAAAAGGTTTCAGTGCCTCGCTTCGCCTAAAGGGTAGAATTGAAGCAGCAAAGCGTATTAAAGGGCCCCTGCCACAGACATGAATAAGGACATCATCATGACAGCTATCACTCCAACCCAACAACAAGCCACAAGTGGTAAGAGCAAGTGTCCCATGAGCCTACTAAACACTGGGTCTAAGATATCAAGGCTCGGCCTTGGCACTCTGCTTGTGCTCAAGGCTGGCACACCATGTCTGGCATACTGGTGGAGAGGAGGGGGGAGGTGGGGGGGGGGCAACACTTCTATTTTGGATAAGGTTTGTTTTTCAAGCAGCAATCTGTTAATGCCTCTCTCAGCACTTCAATCCAAGAGGGGATCTGTGACGCACCAGGCAGTAAAAACTTTCTTTAGGGACGGGTTCCTGCTGAAGCATCTATCTCACCCGTCTAAATCAGAGGAAAGTCGGTCACTGAACTGCTGACTATTTACTGTAGGTGTTCTTCTGATCCTCAGTCTTTCATGGGGCATTTTAGCGCTTACCGAGCAGGATTTAATCTCTGACTCGTCATTACATAATTGAAGACAGAAGGCGGGTTTGTGTTTGAAAAAAACAACCGTCACCCTGAGAGACAACTGGGACGGTAAATAAATGTCATAAAATCACCATGGAAACAGCCACCTGCTGTTTCCAGATACGTGTGATTAATAATATAACTGTTTAACCAGAAACATCCTGAAATTCAAAAATGTGTGTGCTACAATAGAAAAGAAGTGGACCAGGGTAAATCTCATATGAATTTTACTACATGCTATCAAACCCCAGTAGCATGAAAGTAAAATGACTACATGTGATGTTTCTGAACACATCCTTCAATCTCAGTTGTCAGAAATGAGACAAATAAGCTTGCTCAGCCCCTCGCTCCTGTAATGTCACACTAATATGAAATCAGTATGAATAAAGAAACAGAGAAAAGGTGAATATGATATCACTCTGATATTGTTTGATGGTGACAGAGTATTTACTGACTAAAAATCGGTTATATAAAGCTCGCCTAGATGTAGAAAGTTCCAGTTGTCACACAGTCAGAGCCTCATTTATTGTCAGTTCCAGGCTGCACATCAATAAAAAATTTCAAATGAGAGTTTTGGTTCACCGGTGTCAAGATCTGAGAGAAAGATATCGCTGCTTAGAAACTCATATTTGACTGTCTTGAACCTTAGGAGTGGTATATGTGGTGTGACATTTTTAACAACTTTAACAGCGCTAATTAAAGCTGCAACTGTTGCCGGGGAAAGACTGAAGACTAAACTGAAAAAATTTAGTTTAAGCTCTCCTAAACAATACATGAATAAAACAAATGTTTTGGTCACACAGTAAACTGGGAAGAAACACCTTGAAGAGCTGGAAGAGATTAGACTTGCTAATGTCTGAGAGATAAAAAAATAGTCTAATTCATATTCCGACTGACAACCTCTTATTGCATCATAACTTGAAAATATGATGACAAAACATCACAAACATAAAATCTTTTTACCCTCCGGCTGGGTGCTGTCTCACTGCAAAGAGGCAAGGTGGTGAGATTCTCAGCAATCACTGTGCATTTTCCCTCCATTACTTCCAGCAAACAGTCTGTGTGCAGTAAATTGAGTTTCCACAAAAGAATTTTTAGACCATCAAGGTCACTGCTACCTCTTCTACGGATGATTACACAGGGATTTTATACATGTTATTAGGATCATCCTTTCATATCTTATTTATAAACTGTTCACTGCTCAGTGCTGCCTGTTTTTTTTTCCCATTTGGAAAGTTTACAACGTGAAGTTTGGTATCTGGCAAGTGCTTTGGAATTTTCTGCATGTCCAAAGTGGAAAGATTTTATGACCAAAGGGGGAGGGGATGCAAATGATTACCTCACATCAAATATTTCCCCCAGAGAAAATATTTAAAGCTGTTCAAGTGCATATCTATGTTGGCAGCTCCAAGTGGCAATGAGTGTTTGAAAAAAAAATTGAATATTCAGAGGTAACAAGGATGGGATGTGATGTGTAAAATACACACCGAACACTTGTGTTTACCATAGGATGCCAGCGGGACAAAAGAAGTAAAAAGTTAAACACTGGTGAGTCTCTCTGAACAGAGTACACACTCTCTTGCTGGTTAGGAAACTATTTATATTCGTGCTCATTACAGAGTTAATATGTTGAAAATGACAGGCCTTGAGTGTTTTTAGTGTTGATATTTTTAAGAGACTCTCATGGCGTCGTTTTCTGCTGCAGCAGGCAGCTGATTTCAGAGAAAAAGCTCTGAAAACCCGACTGTACACTACCTGCAGAGACAGTTAGCTGTAGACTATCTGGTGAATATAGTGGAGCGTTTAGCAGCTAGAGAGCCAGATATTTCCCTCAGGAGTTGGCAGAGAGCAAAAACAGAAGCTAAAAGAGAGTGAATATTGGACTAACATTCACCAGGTGGACAGAAACACAACTTCAAATGAATGATAATGTCGTTCCCTATCTGCTGGATGTTTAAATAAGAAAATGTTTCCTAAAAGTTCAACATAACTTAAAAATCTGATGATATTTTGTGTCCACAACTTTTTTCCGTTGCCCCCAAGAGGTCAAAAAAATCAGTTAAAGGACCAGTGTGTAGAATTTAATGGCATCTAGCAGTGAGATTACAGATTGTAACCAACTGAATACACTTCCTGCTCCCCTCCCAAGTGTGTAGGAGAACCTACAGTGGCTGCGAAACTCACGAAAAACACGAAAGGCCCTCTCTAGAGCCAGTGTTTGGTTTGTCCATTCTGGGCTACTGTAGAAACATGGCGGTGAAACATGGTGGACTCCACAGAAGAGAACCTGCTCCCTATGTAGATATAAAGGGCTCATTTTAAGGTAACAAAAACACTGTGACTCTTATTTTCAGGTGATTATACACTAATTAAAACATGCTCATCAATATTATATTCCATTTCTGCTGAGTCAGTTCCACTAGATGCCACTAAATTCTACACACTGCACCTTTAATGCAGGTTTACGGACAGAATTTTGGCCTCAGAGGAAAAGTCAGAATCAAAAAGTTATTACAATTCAAGCTCAGGGGGCCACGATTGTGTGTACCAAATTTCACATCAATGTATCCAAAAGTGGTCAAGGCATTTTACTCGAAACCACAATGTCATCTTCAAGGTTCATCATCAACCATGAATGTCTTTACGAAATTTTGAATATTTCTATCAAATTTCATGGAAATGCATCCAATAGCTGTCAACACATTTCACTAAAAAACAAAAATGTTAACTTTGTGGCGGCATTAGAAGGAAAGTCAGAGGATCACCAAAGTCAGAAGGATTCATCCTCTGGGGAAAATGAATATTTGTACCAAATTTCATTTCAATCCACCAAATAGTATAGAGGTTTCATATCAGGCTATATTAAAGATGTTCACACCAAACGCCGAGACCAGAGAGATGAGCAGACAACTAACAGGAGTTTATTTCATTACACACAAACATACAGAATTCAGAAAATCATCAATGCAGCTCCCCTTCAACTCCACACCCACATCTATTTATACCAAAGGCGGACGTGACTCTCTGCTTATGTTTTTTTGGCACTTTCGTGAGCCAAATGATCACTTGGACTTTGACCAATGGGTGTAGATGTCTCTGCATCATTTGGACATTTCTTAATTTCTGCTGTGTGTGTGTGTGTGTGGTGTACTTTGCTCCCCCCCTTTTCCTAATATTTCCAGGGATCTCCTGTTTATGTGGTGGCCTAACGCTTTTTGGATGGGTCAATGACCGGCGTAGGTCAAGCCGATCTGGTAAAAGTTTTCCCAGAAACTGTAACCAGTTCTGTAATCAGAACTTTCGCCTATCCATTGGTGTTGTGTAACCCTTAGTGTTTTGTGTATTACTTAGTACAATTCCACACACTCATCATATTTTCGCCTCTACAATAGCTGTCAAGTCTGGACCAAAGTTGTGGACCGACTAAGACTGCCGCCATCGCCATCCCTAGAGCCACGCTGCTAGTATGGCTAAAAATTACCAGTATGTAAGGAAATGATGGGAAGCTATGATCTTGGTCGAAAAAAAGCTGAATACAGGCTTTAGTTTTCATCAGTCCCATACCCGACTCTGATATTTAATTTGGGCAGATAGGGCAAATCTGCAGCATCTCAATTAGTGAAGGTATGACGTTTTTCTCTAGTGTAGCTCTACTTTGCGATTTAGGCTGATAAGATGGGTGTATTTTTTACAAAAAAACCTTAGCTAGTGCAGCTTTTAAAACCATTTTTTTCCCTGTAATTATCCATAAATGACCTGTTTCTCCTTCAGCCCACTTTATGAGGTGCTCTCTCCGTTTGCTGTCAGCTCTTCCTCTATCACAGGCCCGTCTGGTCTGCTCTGTAGGAAAAGCTCTGCTAAGTCACAACCAAGACAACTTTGACCCTTGAACTCTCCGTGCTAATGCTGAAGGTAATACACAGCTGATGAACACTGTCTGTGTGGATCCATCTCCGCTCTCATTACCATCTACGCTTCATTGTCAGTCTTCCCTGGTCTAGATACTGTAATTTTACTCTCCAGCTGTCTGTTTCCTTGTCTTCCAGGTATCTGTTAAATGAATAATGTCTCTCGCGGTCTCCATTCCTTCCTCCTTTTCACTTAATGCAAATCCCTACTCTCAGCATTTTTCTTCCCACCGTTTCTTTGTCCTACTTTAATCTGATTCAACTTTCTTTTGAAGAAAAAAGAGAAAAGGAGTTGAGCGGGATGGAGAACGAAGAGGTGGAAAGTAAAACGGGTTGAGAGATGAAGAATGAACTGGGTCAGCTGGGGTCAAGGATGGCGTGAAGCCTTAACGTTAAGAGCCTGAGGATTGGGTTCTTCACTGGAGGGGGGGGGGAGGTGAGCTATACACAGTTTATATATATAACAAATATCATGTGAGATGATTGCTGAAAGAGGATTTAATTTACTCAGTTTTCGCTGACCCTGTCATTTTAAATACACACATTACTTCATGCTGTGTTTTTATTTCCAAAAGATTATCACTGTATAATTTTAAACTCTCGAGGGCCTTAATCCTTTACAATATGGATCTGACCATAAACTGATTAAGATTAAGCAAATGTCATAATACCTAAAGTGAGACACAGGAGGTGTGTGTGTGTGTGTGTGTGTGTGTGAAAAAGATATGCGTTGGCTATTGAAGCTCAGTTATAGAGCTGAACACTAACAGTGGGTTGGGGATTAGTTTCTGACCACAGATAGGCTACTAAAAAATGCATGCACTCTTGATTCTTCAAGGTGCTTAGAATATAATCATCCACTAAATGGCATGTAATGTTCTATATATATTGCACTGGATTACAGTTCATGTATTACTCATAATTTTGAGCTGTAAAACAGTGTAGTGTTAGTTTGTTTGTTGTACCAGTCATGACATAAAATTAACACTTTACTCAGTGTGGTGTACGATGCAATTCGTCAATTATCAGGTTGTTCATGATTCATTGTTGATTTGTTCCTTAGTTACTACCCAAGCAGCAACTACCACGGCTTGAGACTGAAGCCAATGTGGAAGTATCAGATTGCCCCCCCACCCACATCCAACCCCTGTGTCTGCCCACACAGATCTGCTGTGTAGGCGTCGATTGACAGCTGTGATTGACGGTTCGCTCACCCACAGCTCTCTCCCGGCTCCGGGATCCGCACTGAGTCGGACTATTGTCGCAATATTTCTGTAAGTTTAATGTTACTTGATAACAATACCTGTCCTGTTAGTACAATGTAGCTAAAGTAGCTAACGTTAGCCCAAGCATGCAGTGCTTGGTGTTCGATGGTAAATTAGCGTTAGCTTGGGTCCAAGGTAGCGGGTTTCTTCTCCAGTCAGATTCTGCAAAATAATTTCAATTAATAGTTTGCTACAAAAGAGATGACTGGACTACATTAATCAAAAATATGGAAATAAATTCAGCTTGGTCCCAGCCGTGCCAAAAGTCAACCACCTTTCTTGGATTTTCTGTTGATGGGTTTTTATCGACTGTATACTACCCACCCGTTGGTTTAGAGAGGCGAAGCCCAGAGTTGCTGCTTATGGTCAGCACCATCTTTTCCATTTGGAGCCACGACCTTCCAAATAAGGGTGTTGCCTTTAAAACTCACTCCGCTACCTCAGACCCAAGCTAACGCTAGCTTTCTGAGAACACCAAGCAGTGCACTCTTGGGTTAACGTTAGCTGCTTTAGCCAAATTGTGCTAACAATAATCAAGTAATATTAAACTTAGTAGCAGTAGCAGGTGAGCTAACTATCAATCACAGCTGTCAATCAATGCCCACATGGCAGACGTCAAAGCTACTATAAGTCTTCAGATATTATTAACGGAGCAATAATTTCCAAATTGACCACCAGCACACTTATTAGAGGGCCTGAATTCAGAGATTGAGACTATTATGAGTCGTAGAAAAAATTATTGACTGTTTCTAGTGAGAAGAAGATGCTTTTTGAATGGGAGTCTGTTGGTGCATCATTGGGGATATTGCACTTTAAGGTGCTTCCAAACTGGCTTCAGCCTCAAGCCGTTGTAGTTGGCAATTGGTTTTTATAGATGGCGCTCCCGTTTCCTAATAAGCCATGGTGGCTATTGGTTACCACTTCTTATGGTAATTGCCAGAGTGCTACCAGCAGCTTTCATAAACTGGGCATCAATCAGTTCACCATTTCTTCTGTCACATTATAATCTATAATTAATACAGTAAGATGTACATTTATTCATACATTAACATGCTGGAGACAATTACAATGAGAGCCAACGATCTGTATGATGTCATCTCAGGAAGATTTTACAATACACCTGAAAACAAATAATAAATAATACTTTATAATACTAAAAAACAATGATTTACAGTACAGAGCTCACCCTCCACTGAATATCTCTCTCCCCTCTCTGTCTCTCACTATCTCTCTTGCGCTCTCGTACCGCTTTGCTTTTGAAGGGTAACCTCTGTGGAATGTGCTTCGTTAATCTCTCTTGACATTTCCCTGTCTTCCTTTGCTGCGTACGTCTCTTGCTTGTTCAGTCGGTTAAGCCAAAAGAGTCAGGCCAAGCCAAACATTTGAATCTTGAAATCTTTTCTCTCTCATCGTCGAACAAAGTCAAAAAGGGCACAAATTCCTCATATGAATTTGTTTGAATATGTGTTTTGATGCTAGATACAGAGCAGCTGTCTCTTTAAAGTCAGATACATCTATTGCAGCCGCCGAGGAACGCAGCACTTAAGTGGTTTTGTTTTTGTTGGAGCTTGATGTTTGAGGACTGCTGAATACATTAAGTCACTTAAGCGTGTCTACAACCGTAAGCTATGGCAACAGCAGACGTGTTAACTAGAGACTGGGGCCAGCATGGCCTCTTCTCTCACTGAGCATAATGCCAATTGGTGGTAACATATTCCCACTGCTCATACTTAGTTAATGCAGCCTCGTGCCCTTTTACACAGCGCCACAGTTGCACCCGTCTACACCGGACACACAAATGCCAGTGACAGGTGAAACTATAAGCTCATATTACCACGTGTGTTCATTAGCGTGTAGCTGTGCACACGCAAATCCTACAAGTAGCACGTTGCAGTTTAAATAGAGTCAGACTTTCTCTGGAGCAACAATGGTTTACTCAAAGTCTTCCTCAGAATACATTCCTGTATTACTCACATTATTTACTAGACATAATATTTCCTAAAGATCATAAAAGTTTCCTTTTTGTAGCTGATGTGTCAAAACAGGGGAGGTGTGATCTACAGCTCAAGATGTCTTGAGAAATGTTTGGTAGGAAATAAGCATATAAATATATATATATACATATAATATGCAGCGTAGACTTTATTCCGTGAGCTGACATTTCTGCAACAGTGTGCTTTCTTCAGAGCATAAAGGATAAAGCATAACATCATATTTATAGCTTCCAAGACAACTGGATGTGAAGTAAATAAACCGCTGAATTAAATTAATCCACACAGTATAAGCAGTTGGCCTCATTCTTAAATAATTTGATCCTGCAAAAGTAGACGTACAACATTTTTATAAGGTAAGCTCATTTCTTACTGTAGAATAAACATCAACTCCGATGTGAAAAGCTAAACATTAACATTTTCACCTGAGCAATGAGAGTATAAATAAGAGCAAAAAAACAGATTAAATATTTATGTCTCAGTATACAATTAGACATGAACCCAAATAAGTTAATTAGATAGAAGAGAAATCAGAAAAGTATGGATAAAGATATTCAGCATATTGTGAATTAATGATGTTTGGGTTTAAAAACAAAAGAAGGGACAATAAAGCAAGTAAAATAATTAAATGTTACTGTTATGGGTAAAATACTCCTACTCACTGTATATGTATAAGACTTGGGTTAAGGCAAAAGAATAAATATTATGTTACTTCAGCTGTTCCTCAAATATTTAAGTAGATAACTATCTGGGACTGGTAACAAGAACCTCAAATATACCATATAGTGAGATTAAATGCAAAAAATATACACTAAAAGTTTATTAGTCGACAGATGGAGGCTGGAAAGACAAAAGCCCTGAGCTCTATCATCATCGCACAACATCAAACTGGAGACGTCTCATGTACAGATGCTTCTAGAAGTTTGTTCTCTGTGTATTAAACACAGAATCAACTGGGATTCTTAAAATTAATATTCAGTTGAAGTAGACCAGAGCCGAGTGGAGGCATAAGAGACGATTATTATGCAGCCATATCATAGTAAGCTTGTTAGCTTTGTTGATTTTGAAAATAAAATGTCTCCCGCTATTCGCCGGCTAACTTCAAAGAATCGTTGGCTCCGCCCAGCGAGAGTAACTAAACCAATCAGATTTCTTCTGCTTTATGAGCAGCTCTCCTTCAGAGTGATGTTTCTTTAATATCTAAAACTCCAATCCGCTCCGATTTATACGCGTGTTTGCGAGTGCCATTCAACAGGGAATCCCTCAATGCTTTAAAAGCACCTTAATCCCACTTTAAATGCAACTCATTCCATTATTATGCCCCATGATCACACGCGGCCAAGCCGCCGCCGCTACTGCACTTAAACCGCGCGATGGTGTGACTGAGATGTCTTTTTATATTTGCATAATATTCAAACGTACATCAAAATGAGGAATATTGGCAGTAGAGCATAAAGAGAAGATTAAAATTCAAACACTCTATTTATAAAACTGAGTATGCGGATGAGTATCAATGGTATTATTGGCACTTGGCTGGCATCCATGCTGGGGGCAGAGCATGACTGATGGAGTTTCACCATTTTATGACGGGGATGGAGAGCGATGCTGTCGGCAGAATCGGGGTACACTTAAGCCTCTGCTCTCCCTACATCATTTGCCAAGTTAATTTGCCATTCTTGATCATCTGTATCTGTATGTGCTGAATAAAGTATCACCTCCTATAGGAGGAGGAGAAGGTAAAGGAGATAAACTCGGGGTAATGATTCAATAGTAGCTCGACACGCAGATTAGTGACGGATGTTGTAAAAACCAGCGTCGATGTTGTAATCGTCATATCGAAAAACAGCAAACACACAAGTCTGCTTTGAGCGTTTCATCGAGTCTCACAGCAGTCAAATCTATTTTTAACAGAATTTTTTTAAAAATCAGGTCAGCTTAAAACTTTAATAGATCCACTTAGGAGCAATTTACTGACACCTGACAAGCACATTTACTGAAAAAAAATATATTTAAACACGCTCCCAAAACTCTGAATAATATCAGAAGATGCATTTCTGAGCCCTGAAACCATGTTGAGGTTAGATTTTAAGAAACAGAAATTACACCCAGCAGCTGTTGATTTGGATTAACCAAATGTCAGTTTCCTTATCTTGACTGTGGCCTTTCACCAGTTACTGAAAGAAAGGAGCTCGCAGTTTTTAAAATACACAGACCAGGAATGGAACAGGAGAGATGATTACGTATTTGGATGACCTACTTTTTGTTTTTTGGTTGCTGAGCTTCAGCTAGTAGGGAGGGAAAAAAATTGAATATGTTGAATATTTTAAATGTTTTTTAAAAGATTCTTTACCTCTTAAACATGTATGAGATCTTTTTAAAGGTGCTTTGAATAAGCTTTACAAAAACTTGTCCTTGCATGGATTAAAAAGCTATAATTACAATTGATTTCCGAAAGGATTTAATGGGTTGAAGTGATAAAATATGAGGAATTATCGGACATGCAAACTCACATCACAATTAAATTCATATGCAAACATTTTGAATATACTTTAATCTGAGCAATGAAGTTGAGCTGAAGCATTTAGTGGATTCATTGATCAACATCATTGATTAACTTGACTTTTAAGTCATTTTTTAAGCAAAAACATGACCTTCTGTGATAGTAAATTGAGTATTTTGGGATTTTGCACAGTTGGTGGGACAAAACAAGCAATCTGAAGACGTCACCTTGACATTTTTTCTATTTTCTGACGTTAAACAGTTTATCAATGAATCAAGTAAATAATCTGCATAATCAACAGTGGGATCAAATGAGTTAGACTACACTGACTACGCT
This sequence comes from Thunnus thynnus, assembly GCF_963924715.1. Taxonomy (NCBI): domain Eukaryota; kingdom Metazoa; phylum Chordata; class Actinopteri; order Scombriformes; family Scombridae; genus Thunnus; species Thunnus thynnus. The sequence continues at coordinate 5,742,903 of NC_089533.1, read as the reverse complement.
CTTATTGCTACTATTAGTAGTCATCTTGTGTTGATTATACTGCTATTACTCTATTCTTCTCATTCTTTCCTGTCTTTCATCCTGATCTCTGAAGCATGCGTTGAGCTCTACAGGGACCTTTCTACTAAGAAAAAAAAGGTCACTAATAATGTTTCTCCCACCGAGTTGAGTTCATAAATCTTTAAAGGTGCTGACATTCCTGTGTTATTTAGTCTGCGTGCGTGCTGTAATGGTCATGCATTTAGCCTGTTGTAACTGAGGACTGAGGGATTAGACATGCAAGCCTGTAGAGGGAATGTGAGAGATGGGATGGCCGTATATAACGCGAGGTTATAGTGATGATGATAAGAATTATGGCTGTTTGGATTCCACTAGTGATGTCTTTCTCCCCCCCTCTTCCTCTCCTTTTTCCTCTCTGCCCCACATGAGGATGAAGATTTATGGATGAACAAGGGAGGAGAAAGGAAGGGATTTGGTAATAGGGTTGGAAGAGGAATAAAAAGGGGGTGCGAAACTGAAGATTAGATTTTATGGCACCGCTGTAAACTTTCCTGACGATTTAAATGAATTCTTATTATGTGAATAAAGCAGTCTCAACATAAGAAAACAATTGCTAAATGCAACTCTCATTTAGGGATGAGGAATCTGTGGTGTTCGGTAAACAAAGGCGGCTCTAAATACCGTATTAAGCTGTCATCCACTTCAGCTTTCCATTCATTTCCTTTTGTCTTCCAGCTCGCATCAACACAGCCTGTGCTCCAAATAGGCCAAGGCCTCTCTCAAATCACAGAGGAAGCTTTTTAGAATGAGGGATAAATTCTGGGTGTGTATCCATAGCCAGCACAACACACCGATTTGGCTGCGTTCAAAGAATCTTTGTTAATGATATATCAGGGCTCAGTTAACTTTTCACACTCTCTTTGTAGGACCTCGCAGCACAGTTGCTTGACTCTGCATCTGTCTGTAATCCATCAAGCTGCGGGCGCATACCTGCGAGAACTCGATGATGGCCTTGGTATGAGGTAATGCTACACTGGGCCAGTTGTGAAACATGCGGTTGGAGGGTTGAGGGGCCGCGGGTTCACAAGACGTTAGCCTGAAGTGTATAGACGCGACAGGGGGTTTAACCTTCTACGAAACAACTGCTGCACGCGAATAAAAAAAACAAGACGGACTCGTGGATTCAGGCATCGCTGTAGGTGTCGAATCTGCCCCGTCCTAAGAGAGGAGGGAGGGGTGTTTGGGGTAAAAGATGCTAGCCTCTGGCAGTGTTACTGGTAATTAAAAATTGTGTTGTTATTTCTGGAGCAGCACCAGCCAACCGCCACCCTGGCACCCTGCAACTATCAACATCAATACTGGTGCTGCACAAGGTCTAATTACTCTGTAAGTGGCTCATTGCAAAGATCCCACTGGTTCATCAGACAAAAGAGGCAACAATCCATAGCTGTTGTGAAAGAGGGTGATCCTGCCAGCCTGTTTTTTTTTTTAAATGTGGGTCAACCATGAGCTAACGAAGTGGGTATACTCCTCCCTCTCTAAAGGGGTCTTTCCCCCTCATGCATCCACAAGGCCACAGCCACCCATCCTTTACATCAGAACTATTCTCGTGGCTGTTTATTGGGATGCGTGCTTCTTTCAGATCCCCAACGGCTCCTCGAGTCCTCGAGCAAGACGCCACCGAGGGGGAGAGTCACATGAGCTTTTAACCAGCTGATCGACAGGGGCAGAGGGGCTCCAAAACTGAGAAAGTGTGATGAAGTTCAAGAGAGGGGCAACAATCTGGGATGGGTGGAAACACAAGAACAAGAAGAGCCTGCAGAGAAGGTGGTGTCGGGAATATGATACGTGTGATGTCAGGACACTGGATTGGTGACACATTAGTGTGGATGGAATTACTTCATGATGGAGAATAAAAAGGGAAAGGGTATATTTCAGATCACATGTGGACCAAATGTGTACTTTTAAGGCACTAAGACAGACGTCTCGTGTTTTTAGCAAAAAGTATTTTTGATTTTATCCGGCGGACTGAAGAAAGAGCTCTATAAGCTAAAGGCTGCAGAGAATTTTTTTATCAACCCTTGTGATACTTTGACTGAAATCCACAAAAAACGGGAGCTCTGACTTTTTCCACACAATAACGATAGCGATATGGTGAACTTCCTGCAGATTGGCGAGGGGTAGATGGATGCCGGCGGAGGAGACAGCGAAACAGAATGAGGGAGGCAATCAGGGTCAGATAGATTAGGTGTCTGAGGTGCAGAGATACGTACGCAAGGTAGTTACACCTGACTTGACAGAGGTCCCTCTGACAAATCATCCCGCTCATCTCTCCGCTTTCATCTGTTTCCCTCCTGCCATCTTTTCCCTCCTTCCCTCATGCATGCGTGCGCTCCTTTCTCGGGTTTCAGGGCGACCGGTTGATTTATGATGCTTTGAGGTGGTTGTTGACAAAGGCGGAGCATATTTTAAACCTCATGACTGATACAAACATTACGACATACACTACCGGCGTGTACAGTTTAATGTCACAATATTAACACTGTTGCATCAATGGTTGGTTAATGTTTCAGCGCTGAGGTTATTAAATGTTGTGCTGCATACAGTATATGGTAAGCTGTTGCTACACTCGTTGTTCATAATGAAATAAGGCCCTTATTTGTACACCTGACATGTTTTTCAATTTTTTCATTAAATTATTTCCTTATTTGTAGTGATAGTGGAATAAAAACCAAATGCTGTGGCACAACAAGTGTTCATTTAGCATGATATTCTTTTAAGATATAAACACACATTAAGAATAAGCACTTGATTAGCACTTTGTATAAGACATAATCACAGGAAATAATGACATCTACAGAAGCAGTCAGTTTCTTGAGTTACTCGGACTCTCTGGTAGTGTTACTACAGCAGCGGGGCTTTATGTATCTAACCTTGAACCTTATGTCAGACAGAAAGCGTGCTGACTTTTGCCCCCTTCGACATTCCTGCTTTCCTCAGCTTAACGAACCTCGATGACCTACGCGGATTCCCTCATGAGATCGATTATCACTACCATTAATGGCTCCCTTTCCAAGCCTTTCTATATATCTCTCTCTACCACTTCATCTCATATGACTGATTTAAACTAATAAAACAAACACTACCTCAACAAAAGTCTAACACATTATATTTTCCTTTTTAAAACAACATAAATATTTCTTATTGAGACAGTTAATAAAGAGCTAAAATTGACGTTCGCATCCTGCTACCCCTTTGATCTTTTGCATTTCTGTCATCATTTGTTAAAACATTATTCTCATAAACTTACTGTAGCTCCAAGAACATTGTCAGTAAAAGAGGAACCTACATATAGTACCAGTCAAAAGTATGTAGTACCAGTCCAAACTTTTGACTGGCACTATATAAGGACACTGAGGTTGAGTTTGTAAAGACATAAGCATGTAACTATCTAACTCTTACCACAGATAACTCAGTAATATTCATGTTTAACAACTGTGACACACATGCACACAAATAAACTGCATATCAGAAGTATCTTCACTATATTAGAGGTGACACTTATCCTCCTTTTTTGTTGTCCTTCCTTTGTGTTACATTGTTACCACTGGACTAAAATTAATAAAGTACTAATAATCTGTATAGAAGCTTTGATGCTTCGTGATCAATGGTGAAGTTACAAGCATTTGATCAAAAACGGGTTAAAATCGTGTGTTAAAAGAAAATGTTTTGTTATTTCCTTTTTTCACTCGTCTGAACATCACATCTGAACACTTGTCAACTTCCACTTTTGTTTTTAGATCAGTGAGATTCTGTTATAATCCTACAGGTTGGACCAGCTTACCTGGCGTCTTGGGCACAGGCATGTCTGTGTCTTTTTATAGTGATTCCTCCTGAAAGCGTCTTCCTCCTTCCTTGTCTATGGATCTGCCTGCATTTCCTCCTTCATCCCCTTTTTATCACCTCAGCAGCCTCCCCCCCCCCCCCCCACCTCACCTCCCCTCCTCTTCTTCTCACTCAAACACACACTCTCACTCACACTGCCAGTCACTTCATCCCCCCCCACCCCCCTCCCCTTCCCTCCCGACGAGTTGAACAAGGAAGGAAGAGAGTGACAGAATGGTTGTCACTTGAAACCTTGGCAGGAGCTGCGGGGCTTTGAGGAAGAGATGGAAGACACCATGAGGGGTAAAAGCAGTTCAGAGCCATAAAGAAAAGTCCAGCCCTCGGGAGAACCTGCCAGCTGATTAACTCATTAGGCCTTGGAGCCAGAACATTAACAAACTGACTCATGCTAATCAGCACCACTGACAGTTTGATTGAGCGAACGCTGCGACGGCCGAACCGCTCAGATATGTTTCACGCTTAACTCTGCCAATGTTAAATCTCAGCGGCTGAAACGGATGAGAGATATAAAGTCAGAAATGAAAATGTGAGAGCAAAGCGGCAGCCGCGGCCGTGCGTTCCTACAGGGCTCTGACAATCTCATTTGTTCTGTAGTAGCCGGAGCTGTCAACAGGGTGTATTTTATGGCGCTGCGAGACCTCAGCGGGGATGTGACGAACAAGGTCAAAGACGGTAGAAGGAGGTCGCTGACCTTATGAGTTCCTGGAGAGGTACAGTATAAACTCTACAACCCATCACAGACACATGAGTGTAGACAAACACATACATGCTGAGGATTTGTGTTGTGGAATAAATAAATAAAAAAAATAGAGATTGTGCACATATGAACCTAATGGCTTTTATCCTCCTTCCTCTGATTAAAAATTGCAACGCAGAGCAAAAATGCATATAATAAACATCAGTGTTGAATTAAGCATTTAAGCGGCTTTTCACTTTCTATTCACTCGTCTGTATACAGTCATCCCTTTTTTGAATTCTACGCTCGTTTTTTTTCTTGCTTGCCCAAATTGCCCGGGCAGCCATAACCTTGGCTATAACAATAAACATTCTTTCAGACTTTAATTTGGGAGAGAGAACTCAAGTCAGAAAGAGAGGCAGAGATTGAAGAACAGCTATTTAAGGCAAGTGCAACTTGAGAATCAGATGTTCAAGGAGAAAAAAAATACCCCACAAGGAAGATTACGGAGGGCTGTTTGAATAGGACATAATATGTCCTTGAGTCTACTGTATATTCTAACTTCATATGACTTGACTTTTAAGGTAAATTATCTTTAATATGTCTTTTTTGATACATTCCCAGCTCATCAGAGTCGATTGATGCTGTGACTAAACTCTGAGTGGGTTTAAATTATTCATATATTGTGGATTTAAGGTGGTTGTAGGAGACTAACAATAGGCGTCCTACATGATCCAGTGATCCGCTGTGGAGGATGACACCACAGTTATTTAACGCTTGCATTAGTTAAGCCTCACTGAAGTACACGTTAAGCCAACTGAAGCAGGTCCTCTCCACCTTCACAGCAGCTTTTCCCGTGACTGATACCTACCAGTTTAGAGAGTGAAGCTATCAGTTGTCAGTATTTCGCATTAAAATTAGAATCTTTGGCACAAAACTAAATTCAGAGTAAGAATTTGTTTACCGATATTTTATGGTCGCTTATAGGCGATATTTTTTAAATTAATGTATGACATGACAGAGGCGTGGCTCGTAGTGATGAACTTACAGAGATGACAATGACTCTGAAGCTCCTCTCGGCTTTATGGAGCTTTATAGTGAGTTTCAGCTCGTTGTTTATCTGTCCGGCTGCAACTTTACTGTTTTGGTTCACTCTCAGCGCTCTCATAGCGTCATTTTCAGCCGCAGCAGACAGCTGTTTTTAGAGAAAAAGCTTTAAAAAGTCCACCGTACACTACCTGCTCAGCACTGAACAGCAAACAGACACAGTTAGCTGTAGACTAGCTGGTGAACACAGTGGAGCATTTAGCAGCTAAAGAGCCAGATATTTCCCTCAGGAGGTGGTGGAGACCAAAAACAGAGCTAAAAGAGAGTGAATATTGGACTTACAGTCACCAGGTGGACAGAAACACGACTCCAAATGAATGATAATGTTGCTCCGTAACTGCTGGATGTGTGAATAGGCAACTGATTACTAACAAGTTCAATATATCAACATAAAGCTGTAATATGTATTAGGGGTGTGCCCAAATACAAATACATTATTCGGCAAAGCACAAATAATGGGTTTTTCACGTATATTTGTTTCATACAAATATTTTTAAAAATATTTGTTAGTTAGAAGTCTGTCTGCAATGAGGCGATGAGTTAACTTTTAGCTCAGTAGTCAGTCATCTATGATCTGGGAGACTCCAGTTCCAGACCCAGAGTGGGGACCTCCTGCATAAGGTAATTTATTTATGAACACTTATTGTAACACTTTAATTTTCTAAAATTAAAAGCATAATAAAAACAAAAACAGGATTTTTAAGCCTCTTTCCACTTTTATTCGAGTACAAATGCAAATAATTTTGCTGCCTCAACAAATACAGATACAAATACAAATACTGGGCTCTCTGCACATCCCTAATATGTAACTATTCCGCTTTAAAATGTCTGAAAATGACTAGACCTATGTTATATATTTTGTTGAGTTGTGTACTTACATTATCCCAAATGTTTCCAACAATTTTCAAACCCAGAGAAATCAGTCATACATTGATGTTGTGGTTGCCTGCCAGAAACATAAATTGACTTTTATTCAGTTTTAAGCCACATTTTTAATCTAAACTTTTTAGATTTTGGTCATTTTTAACTGTATCTTTTAACCGGATGAAGGATTTTAGTCATCAGACGTCTGGATCTTAAGTTGTCAGAGAAACAAGCTGAGCAAACAGCGTCAGAGAAACACTGATTTTTAATGTGAAACTGCTTTATTCAGTGTTTTTACCTGTTTTAATCACCAGGTCTGTTTGTCCTGGAGAGGAGGAGACGTCTGTGTATTATTCGGCTCCCAGTAAAAACCTCCTGAACAATGAGGGAATCCTAACCGGAGAAACTGGTTGTTTAACAATGAAGACAACAACTCCCATGATCCCACGCTACTTCACAACATCATCACACTCCATCTTTCGTTTTGTTTTGTTTCGATTGAGAGACCCCTAGCAGCAGAAATTACATATTATGCACGTAAAAGCTGATAATATGTCCATTTTCTGTTCACAACTTGTTTCTGCTGCCCCCATGTGGCAAGTTAGTTAAAAGCTTATTTCTATTGCTATGTCCTTTCAAAACACACTTATAAGATGGACAGCAGTGGGTTGCAGCTTCTGGGTTTTCAAAAAGTTAAATGTTACATTATGTTGTTTTTCCTTCTTTCAGTAAAGAGGGTGCGCTTGTTTTCTCTCTCTTGATGTCACGATGCAACTGTCAAAGTCAATATCAGTCATGTATGCAAATGTATTTTTTGCTGTACCTGTATATGCTGAAACTATTGGCTCCTGTTTATTTACAAAGGTCTTATGAATAGCTTATTTCTCACCTGGAGATGCTGACAGGCATCAGTTGAGGTTCAGATACTCTGCTCCGTTCTCATAGAATAATTTACAGAGGCTCAATACTCTGTGTCCCTGAGTATTTTCAGAGAACTCATTAAGGACATGATTAATATTAGTTGTATATGGTTTAGCAGTGTTGCTTTTGAATAATACATTGATGTTTCAATTAATACTTAAATCTAATGTCTGATGTTTTGAAGGTTTTTTTCTTCTTCTTTAATGTCGTCTGCTTTTATGATATAAACTTGGTGCACTCAGTGGAGATAAAGATATTTATACAGTACGGCTAATACGAAGAACAATCTGTGGTTTGTGATGTGGGACAAACCATCAGCTGATACGCAGGTGAACTCGAGGACCCCTTGATGTGATTATTAGGTGCAACAATCCACACGTTTGACAGGTGCAACAGAGTTTGAACTTTCAACCAGAGAGGGCAGCAAAACACTGCTTTTCAGCCTGTTGTTACTCATTTTAGTTGGATGACAGTCTATTCCTCTGTAGCAAAATGTTGTCTCACATCTCAAATCAGTGTGTTCAAGTTGTCCCTCGTACTGTAATTGGGGTCATAATGGTAAAAAAAAAGTAGTAAAACTTGGAGGGATGATTTAGCACAGTAGTAAGATATTTTTAATTTGTCAACACTACAGCATGAAAATAACTATTAACAGAAATATCTTTCTACACTCTACAGGTTTAGGAGTCATTTTCTACGGATTAACCCCAAACTATGGCGGCATCATGACCAGTCTTAAAACTACGGACGTGTTTCAAAACATTCCTGTCGACTTCCTTTCTCATTTTTCACAACAGTCCATTTTTAACGGCGCACAGGCTGACAGGACATGACAGTATCTTCCTTCAAAGTGAAGAGTCCTGTTGCTGTTTCATATAAATATACCTGCTTTCGTATTTGACTAAGAATAGAAAGGTGACACCGTTGTTTAGGGCAGTGACAGAGAGTAATGGGTTGTCCCAGTAAGGGGGAATAGATACTGTATTGGCCTCCATAGTTTCAAAGGCAGAGCCCCGGGGAATCACATGCCTCAGTCACCATATGCTCCATACAGAGCAGCCGCACCTTCAGACTGAACAAGAGCCCAGAGACAGACAGACTGTTTCCATACAGACTGTAATATGATAAGTATTATGTGTCAAAACCCATCATAACTACACAAGATATCTGTAGAGTTGTAATTTTCTGTGTAAAATCAGAGAAAACCTAAAGTGTCTTTGCTTGAGATCATCTACTGCCATCTTCTTTTAATTATTATAATTAATTGTTTATTATTGTTGACTTCTGTAATGGAGGAATTCTGTTTTTTACATTTTTTTAATGGAAAGTTAAAGGATATAGTGTTTATAGTAAAAGCAAGACGTTGGGACATGTGAAAAGGCTTTTTTCTTAGTGTTAAAGGATAGATTCACAATTTTTAAAGTCTCTCTTAAACAATCAGGTACCCATGTGAACACTGAGACAGGTTTTTCTTGCCATAATCATCCCTCCTGTTCATACTGACCATTAAAACATCCCTTCATGATGCCCTTACAATGTAAGTGATGGAGGACAGAATCCACAGAGCAAAAACGTATTCAAATATTTATCTTAAGATAATATGAGGCGTCAGCTGTCTGAGTTAGTCAAATAAAGTGGATATCTTATAATTACAGTCTTTTTAGGAAGGACAGTGTTTTCCTGTCCAGCTGACGTGGAGGGATCGTAACAAAAAAGAAGGACTTTGGCGCTCCCAACAAATCTTAATCTTCATGTCATCAGGCTCATGATGGAGATCCGTTTTCCTTTTGCTGTTCAACGGGCCGGTGTTTAATTTTTCGACCATGTATTTGACCTCCACTAGGACGTTCCTGTCATTATCAGATTTATTTTTGTCAGTGTTCTTCTTATGTGAGCCAAATTGTCATTCTGGCAAATGCCAGAACAAGAATTGCATTGGATGAAGTGTGACAGACTCTAATGACATTATTTTTTTTAAAGAGGACACATCATGCATAGTTCAGTGTCTATATTTTTATTCTGAGGCTCTACTGGAATATATTTGCATGATTTACAGTTCAAAAAAACTCAAAGTCCTTATTTATCTCATACTGGCTCTTTCTGCAGCCCCTCAGTTCAGCCTCTGTCTGAAACAGTCTCTTCAAGTCCCGCCTCCCGAGAAGCCCTCTCCGTTCTGATTGGTTGGCTTCAGGAAGCTGCCCTTCGGAAAACTTCTGCCAGCTCCAAAGGCTACATCAACAAACCATGGAACAACCTTAGCAGCAAAGACTACAGAATGGACAGCTGTTTACGGACATGTGACATTTATATATTCTCGGCTCGACTACTGCGACGCGCTTTATTCGGCAATCAGCCAGGGCTCCCTCCACCGTCACCAGTCGCTCCAAAATGCTGCTGCTCGTCTCATTACTGGGACAGAATGTGCTTGCCTCCCCACACTGGCTCCCAGTTAGCTTTCGCATTGATTTTAAAATTTTATTACTTGCCTTTAAGGCTTTAAACAGCCTCGCTCCTAGTTACATATCTGCATTATTGACCTGGTATGTGCCCCCGCGACCCTTAAGATCTGCAGATGGAGCCCTGTTGGGTGATCGGGCTTTTGCTGTTAGAGCCCTCAGACTTTACTGATTTTACACATATTAATTGATGTTATTCTTTTTATTATTATTATTTTACTTCTGTGCATTTTATTGTTTTATTATTACTATTATTGTACATCTTCTATTGTTACTTCTGTGCTCCTCTTTGCTTACTTTTATCTGCCTTGTTGGTTTTATTTTCGTTTGTAAAGCATTTTGTAACATTGTTAAGAAAAGTTCTATATAAATAAAGTTTATTATTATTATTATTATTATGTGTGTAGAGCTGGCATCAGCCTTTCGGCAAGGTATCATTCAGAGCAGGCTGAAGACTCAGGAAGCATTTTACAGACGTTCACCTCAAGTTTTGGAACTTTAACTGTATTTAACATGGATATCCGACATCATAACAGTATAAAAATAACAGAAACTTGCTTGTGCATGTTATGTGCCCTTTAAAGGTTTAAGAATGAACAAAAAATAAAAGTGGTGAAAACATGTCGGATGCGCAAAATGTAAATTCTAAACTTTAAAAGGATTAAAACGGGATTCAAGACTCTTTTTCAGCACTTTGCTGCCGAAACATTGAAGTTTAAAATGATGGATGCCTCTCACTTGTATCCACAGAGGTTTTTATTGCGTGTCAGCAGAACTTTTCAGCCAGGAATAAGCATTGAGAAATAAATCACATCATTCACATCATTGGGCAGAAACCTGCTTCTCTCTTCTCTCTGGTTTGATGCTTTCATGATATCGACTCTTCTGAACACGCACACACACACACTCAGCCCAATCAGTGATGTCACAGCCATTCTGCCCCTTAGTTCACCCTTAGGCTGTTCAACAGGGTTTTGGCAACTTCAAACACAGTTAAATTAGTAACTGGAGCCCTTTTCCAATGCACGCAGGCCCAGGGAAGATGAACACAATCCATAAATTTTGGCCTGGAGATGCCCCGTGCTCACTGAACCTGTTGAGAGGAGGGAACGCTGCTAACAAACCAAACTTTTGAGTCGCTGCCAATAGGCACATCGTAACGAGGAGATGAGTAGATCTAAAAGTACCAAACATGTAGAGGGTCCTCAAAAGACCTGGAAATAAAAGCCGCCGTCTTGTACATTTATAGCATAAAAGGTGAATAAATAGATCCTCCTAGCCTCAAATTAACCTTCAGCAGCATCAGAAAAGTGCCATAACTTCGACTAAGTTATTTAATAACACTATACTTCCCATATTAAGACCAAACAATCAGTTTGAGCGTGATAGCAGGTCGTGTTTTCAGTTTTAATACTGGGGTTACTTTAATGGATTGCGCCTTTAAGTTTCTAAAGTTTTAGTACGTTACTTTCTATGTGACAGACTGGGGCTAGCACTTATTGGAAACCAATTCACCTTAATTCTGCAAATAAAACCTGATTCCAGTGAAGTATTTTTTTAGACAGCTTTCCACCTCCGTCTTATGCCCAGAATATAATGAAAATCTAAAAAAAACATGAAGGAAATAATGTTCTCTAATGTTTAAAACCTCACAGTGAAAGCTTCTCTCCTCAATTTGATATAAAGACTTCATTACTGATGACCCTAATAACCGTTACAGATGCATGTGTTTACTTGTTAATTCAGTTATCTGTACCGGCGTGACAATGGAGCTATTAAAGGGATTTTTTTGTGATACCACTTCTGCCACCATATGAGCAGAAACTCATCTGTGCAACCCCCAGTGTTATGTCCCAAATCCATGTTACTGTATTTACTAATTTTAGATATTTTTAATGCGTTTACAATGAAGAATAGTTTGTCCACTTCACTATTTAAATGGTTTTGCTCAGACAACATATAGGCAGCTTTAAATACAGGTGTGACTGAACCCGAAACCTATGGAGACATGCAATAAAAATAATTCCTGCATTGACTACATGAGCAGACACACTCGGGTACGACAGATGTGACTATGTACTTAACAGCTTGGTTGAGGTTTTGGGGTCAGAGGCAAAGCAGTTGTTATACATCCAGAACTAACCACTGGTATTTTTATAGCGGTCTCAGTTTCCCATAGAATAAAAGCCAAGCAGGGAAGTGAAACCCGATCACTGGAGGTCACACATTTGAGACGCATACTGATGCCAGGTGTAAACTGCTGTCTATCCCAGCTGGATGGAGACACAATATGGAGACAAAAATCTCAGTTTTTGAGATCAGAGCAGCGACAGTTTCCTGCTCGGTGTAATTCAGTGCAAATTTACTCCTTAAAAGGACATTTGGGGAATAAAAACCAGGCTGAGGTAGAATGCTTACTGAAGGATTTCCAAATATGAACAAACCTCTTCATCACATGATGTAAATATCTATTATTCAGCTGATAACATGGCACCTTTAGAGCCCTTTTCTAAAGGGTGGTGGGGGGTGGGGTGTGAAGAAGGGGAGGTTGGGGGGGCCTTTTCTGGTCTGTTAGCAGCCTCTGCTGGTCCTGGATGTATCAGTGCATCCAGAATCACACAACAAGTCTACATTGTATTCAATGCAAGGTGCAGTAGGGGAGAACGGGGTAACGTGAGCCACTTTTTACATTTGATGATTTTACTGCAAAATGAAAGTGTATTTGTTTCAAATAATAGTTACTATATATACCCCAGGTTGTTGTCTAACCATGGAAATTAAAACAAATTAATTAATTATTATGGTTTTACAACAATGAGCCATCAAAAAAAGGTAGTCCTATGGCACAACTTACCCCAAGGTACATCAAACAAATTTGAGATCATTTTGAGCTTTATTGATGCCATCAATTTAACAAAGGCAAAAACAGACAGGTTAAATTAAAGTTAAATTAAAGGAAAACCTGGTCCAGGTCTGAATGCTGCACCCCTACAGTGAGGGGATCTGGGGGCTCAGTTATGCTGTGGGGGGCATTTTGCTGGCATGGTTTGGGTCCACTAGAGGGAAGGGTCACTGCTAATCAATACAAAGTAGTTGTGAGTGATCAGCTTTATCCTATGATGAAACATCTTCCAGGATGACTGTTGTGGAAATTTAAGATGAATTCACGGAGAGCAAGTTGTCTTTCAGAGTTTTATTGTAATATCCAGAATGTATATTTGCGGGTCCAGATCTCCCAGTTTGCTCGGCTGAAGAGATGTTGAATGAAGTTCAGTGTTTGGTACTTGCATATACAGCCACATGCATCACAATCATCCCATATTCATCACCCTAACAATTAGTTTTAATTAATTCACTGTATCTCTAGGGAATTTCTTTCGGTCTCTGCTGAGAATTAAGAGTTGAAGGCTAAATCCTTATCTGCCTTTCCTCCCTGGACATTCCCTCTAAAGTTACAGTGACCCACACCTCACCTTTGATAGTACCTGTTCTGTATCACACGGGAAGCAGAGATCATAAAGTCTTACAATGAGCTTTTGACTATAAGGCAGTGTAACATAATCTTAAGACCACACCATCATCAAAACACCAAATGAGGGAATATCTTTTGGATGAATGGTGTTCATCCCTCCAGTAGAGTTCAGAGACTGTAGAATCAATCAGCATTGAAGCTGTTCTGGTGGTCCAACACCTTACTGAGACACTTTATGTTGGCTTTTCCTTTAATTTGTCACCTGTCTGTATGTACAGCATGGTTGCGTGTGGCTTAAACTTAACATTAGTCAACAATTAGGTATTTATTCATCAACATTTGTAGCACTTGTAACAGGGATCAAACATGAACAGTGTCTCTAGTCTCTAGAATATCAGAAAATACCCCACAACCTCCATTTTTTTTAATTAAGATACAAGACTGATAACTTTAGTAACATGATGAATTCACTTGGTTTTGCTGACCACTCTCTCCATGTGCTTGAGTCCAAGATGGATTGAGTAATGTGAACTATTCTTTCTTAATTTGTGATCACATGATTACTTTTGTTTATGGTTACCTAGATAAAGGGGGTGGCTCTATTTACCCCGGTCTCCCCTACACTTTTTTGTAATGCTGAATGTTTCTTTTACGTCTCGCTTTTACACTTTTATATCAACTTTGATTTTAATGACTGTTTTTATTTGATTTTATTGATTTATTCTGTCTCAGTATGATCAAATGTGTTTTATTATGATTATGCTGTGGTCTTACTGGGTATTCTACTGTTTTTATTGTGGATTCTATGGGGCTTTTATGTCTTTTATGAGCACTGGACCAAACAAACTTCCCCGTGTGGGATAATAAAGTTGATCTGAAACTATTAATTCTATACACATTTTATAGTGGATGATGTTCTAAATATATAGCAAGTACTTGATCTGCTCAGAATGAATGGATCAGAGCACATTACTTGTTTGGGTACTCAACAACTCAACTTGTCTTTTAGGTAAATTATTCATCTTGTTACAACCGTCTGCGCCACAGACAAAATAAAGAGCAACACTAAGATGAAATTTGAATAAACCAAAATAGAAATCAAAACCACTTTAATTCACCAGGAACAAGAAATTGCACAATAAATTTGTGCTGACGTGTTACCTGCACAAACACAGATCTGTTCATTAGTTGAATTCTGTCAACAGACAAGGAAACTACTGAAAATACCAAAATGCTAAAAATATGAATTCAAAGACTAAATATTGTTCCTGCGCAGCAGCACTGACATAGCAGATGACAACACTGGCATGTTCAAAGATAAACAAATGTAGAAAGTAAAGTAACTTGATATATATTGAGAGATATGCATAAACAATGTGCACACAAGTAGGTCAACAGATACCTTAAATAGCTTAGTATGCACAAATTAAATGTGTTTCAGTTGTCACCTGCATATAAAGCAGCCAATTATTTAGTCGAGACAAGGTGATGATGTAAATAAAACTGCGTGATGCTTGAATAGTGACGCTGTTAGCCTAAAACAAATACGTACTGAACAAAAATAGGATGATTTCATCCACCATCATTAAAGATCCCCTCCAGACATGTTTTAAGATGTACTGTATATAAAATAGTCTGCTTTGAATAATAATATGTGTCTGATATTTTTCTTACACAAAAAAATTCAATTGTTATTTCAATTATTTCCACTGGGTTTTATTTATTTATAAAGCCCCTATTGTTTTTTTTCCCCTCATTTGGTATTTTAATGATGGTGGTGGAGAGCGCTGTCTAACACGTCAGTCCAAAATCTCCCATAGGTGTTCAATTGGGTTGAGATCTGGTGACTGTGAAGGCCATAGCATATGATTCACAACCATTCAGTGACCCCTCCTGCCCTGTGAATTGGAGCATTGTCATCCTGGAAGAGACCACTCCCATCAGGATAGAAATGTTTCATCATAGGATTTGATTTATTTGCAGTGACCCTTCCCTCTAAGTGGACAAATGGACCCAAACCATGCCAGCAAAACGCCCCCCAAAGCATAACGGAGCCACCAGATCCCCTCACTGTAAGGGTCAAGCATTCAGACCTGTACCAGTTTTTTCCTTTAATTTGTCACCCGTCTGTACATTATTCTGCACAGTGAAGTTCAAACATTCAACTGTAGGAACAAGAAGAAAAACATGTTTTTGAGTGGAGGGGTACTTTAAATTTTTAAGGGAATCTAAGGAAATTTAATAATTTATTCTAGAAGCAGACTTCCAAAAACTTCCAAATGAATATTTGAAATATTGCAAAAACAAAGAAAAGAAAGATTTGTAATTTCATTTAATTTCAAGGCTCAACAATGAGCTTATTTATTTATTTATCTATTTTATTTTATTTTATTTATTTATTTTCAGAGACTTCTGTTATGAAAAAAAAGCACTCCGGAAATGCTAATATTACTGTAGCACGTTTGACGGTGTCTTCCGGTACCCACTTCTGTTAAAAATGGCTCGCCTACTGCCATTTAAAATCGCCGTTGTTTTTACTATTTTTTTCTTCTTATGCACGAGTTTCGTCTGTTGTAACAACGGAAGAAGGGTAAGTGTGACATCGCATCAGTTTAAGTACAATATTTGACTGCGTTTAAGCGGAAGTTGCACCTGTTAGCCAAGTGCTTAGCATTAGCTTTGCGTGCTAAAGGCTAACACCAGATTTTGTTTTCATTCTCAGGTTGGCGATGCCTTAGACACTGAGTTCAGCGGTTTCTCTGTGCCTCTTGAACATTCCTTTGAAGTTGGTGAGAAAATGTTTTGTTATTATTGACGTTAACAGCTATGTTACATAGTTAATACATTGTTGGTAATGCTGCTGAAGCTAACTATGTAGCCTTGTGCCACCGGCAATAACGCCATATTCGTACAGAGAAACGTACATATCAAACTCTTAAATCTGTAATTTTGATATTTTCTAACGTATCGACAAATTCATGTACCTGGTTCAACATATTTTGATATATTTTCAGAAATGCTAATGTGATCTGTATAATTCGGCATGTAGGAAAGACTGCAACATTTTATTTATCTCAACATTTTATATTTCTTTTTTAGGTTTAGATGCTCAATACATTTTCCCACAACCAGATATTTACTAAATTATGCAGAATTTTTGAATGGGGTTTTGATTTAGTGTTTTGTTTTGTCTGTTTTTATCAGTTTATAAATGAGATTCTTTTCATAATGTAGTAATATACATATGTAATAATCTGGTCATATATAGGGCCTATATAGTCCTGAATTTTCTTTAAAACACATGACATTAAATGTGTAACTAGACTGTTTCTCAAAAAAGGGGCCTTAGAAGGTATTTAAAAGTCTGAAATCTCATTCACAAAGGTCTGAAATATTTTTTCTAGGCTGTCATAGGAAGAAATGTTTTGTGATTTTTGTCAAAACTTGGCCGGGAGATCCCTGATTCTGTTGTTCTCTGATCTTGAATGAATTAGTTATTTTTTTAATTGGTTAATCAATCCATCCATTCATCCATTGTTTTTCTGCTGCTTATTCATGTCCAAGTCATGATTAATGAGTAGTTAGTGATATAATTTGGAATGATTGTTATATACTGCCAGAAAGTCAGGACAAATATGTGAAATAAATTGAATTAAACCGACATTTTCCACATTGCACTTGGTAAATCATTCCAGCCCTAATGGTTTTTATTGAAGTCTCTCATACTTTGGCAGTGAAGCAGGTATTAAATTGCATTATATGTGGTATTAAAATGTCTTTAAAAGCCTTAAATTTAACTCGGTGAAACCTGCAGAAACCCTGATGGTGTCTTCCTGTTCTTACTGTCCATCAATCTCCTTGTTTCAGATGATGTAGCTAAATTTCGGGTACGTGGAGCGCTGATATTGAAAGCTGGAAGGGAGCCGAGCGTCTCACTAAGTCAGAACCAGCTATCAGAGGAGGACAGAACCAAACTAAAGGTGAAATATGATAAACAGTGATGTGAACTCACAAATACTGTAGTCCAAAATAGAGATCCCCTAAAGCAACACACAAATGAGGTGATTCATTTTGTTTTTAAATACTGTTTGTTTGTGGACACCATGTGCCACAATCTGACCAAAGAGTTCATTACAAATTAGTTGAATGACCACTGACAACCATGTTTGTTTCGAATGACTCAACAGGAAGTGGCTGCCGTGGACGGTCTGTACAGAATCCGAGTGCCTCGTGTCTTCCTGCAGGCAGACAGACAGACAGAGCGACAGATGGAGGGTTACCTCACAGCGTTTGTCAGAGCTGTATGTATCTCACTGATCTACTGATTTCTTCAGTAAAAGCACTTTAGATAAACACCATGGTAAGACTGGATTAGAGAAGTGTAATGTCACGGCTTCATATAAAGGGCAGAAGATGTTGCTTGGCACTGGAAAAAACCGTTAAAGGGGATGTTGAAGAAGTAGGTTAGTAGGTGGGAGTGTGTGCAAAAAAGTTGGCCTTTACTAACAAAAATATTAGTTGTATTGGTTTTATTGGGACAAGTTTTAAACATAAATGTTAACATTTGATGCACAGCACCAGAGTTAGCTTAAAGTTAATTTTCATCTGTAGTCCCTTACAATTAAAACATATAAGAGCACAATAACAAACAGTACAAAGCAAAAAACACACAGGTCACATTATACAAAACACAAAGCTTCACCCAACCGTACATCACATAGAAATTAATAACGTAAGCTTGTCAAATTAAAAGCAAGATTATTTGCGTTCATGAGAAGACCATGGGATGAAATTTAGATTTAAATTAGAAGAATTTATCTTGGCGTTTGCTCTCAGAAACGCAACATTAAAGATATAAGCAAAACAAACTTTGGGAAATGCAACAAATATAACTTAAAATTGAGGAAAAGACGGGAAAAACCTGATAAAACATCACAGCCAGTTACCACCAACACTCTCCCAGTGACTCAGCCTCACCTGACTGGAACCCACCCAGTTTACAACAGGATGAGCTGGACGTTCATGTCATATCAGAGTTATTGTAATTACGAGTGTCTAACTTGTAAGTAGCGTTCACATCTATATCCAAGTCAAACACAGATTTATTTCTGAAAGCTCAGATATTTACCCACCGAGCTCTTATTAGGAACATCTATGCGATCTAATACAACCTCACTGCCATAAATTCTACTGTCACAAAGTTTATACATTTTCAGTTTTTGTTGACATTGTCAAAAAGATAATTCTGCTTTATTATTGTTGTTATTATTATTATTATTATTATTATTATTATTATTATTATTATTATTATTATTATTATTGAGGTTGTAGTGGGTGGTGATGTACTGGAGTGCGTTATATTGAAAAGTCTTCCTGATATTTTGCCTTCTCATGTATGTTAATGGGCTGGACATTAAATTGACATGATTTTAAACCCTCCTGAAACACAGACTACTCAACTGACACTTGTATTCTGTTATTTGTGTAACACGACTGATAAATTAACAGATAAATTCAAAACACTGGAGACAATGTCTATGTTGGGAAATAGAGCCTGGTTAAAAGAGTGTATCACTACATGAAGAGCTTCATAAGTGACACTTGTGTCATTAGTGTAACAAATGAATCAAAGGTTTATAGGTTTTTGATGGTCTCTCTTGGTGAATTCAAACTTAAAGACTCTGGAAATTTGGCTTTAAATAGTAAAAATGCATATATGATATCAAAGTGTCTCATTAAGCATCCACAAAAATCTGAGTAAAAATAAAAGTTCATGAATATTAGAAAACCTAATTAAAAAAACAGCTCATTTTGCTGTTTAGACCATTTCTCCAGACTGTGTAGGTGTGGCAGATCACGTGACACCTGCACCTGCTACTGGGGGCTGTCTAACTACAGTAGCAAACCACTGGGTTTCCATCACGGTAAATAAACTACATTTATAACATGCACCATTATCACTAAAGGAGGCAGAGGAGTAGCTAAACATGAGACACTCCAAGCAAAAGAGACGCCATCGCTAACTGTGAAGCTAAAGTAACTAGCAGATCTGAAAAGCATGTAACCAACCGTGAGATTAGCGAGAAAGTCGCTAAAAGAAGGAGAGAGAGATAAGACTTCTTGAGCAGAACTTGTGTGCATTTAAATGTACAGCAGGTAATCAGCCACAGTAATGAAGAATATAGCAAAATTAACTGAGATGCAGAAATGCTGCCAATGACACAGAAACTTCAGCCACCAGAAATACGCTTACAGCAGCACATCACATTGCTTATGATTGACGTAATAAATGTCAGAGTATAACCACGTCCAATTCAAACCCAATATCAGGAAAGTTTACAAAAACTTGACAATATTTCTGATACTTTTTAGATGATTCCTATTATGTACATAAGACCAGAACATTGTTAGAAGGCTGTTGTGGATTTTGGGTTTGCAGTGGTTTTAATAATCAAGGCTCCTGGGATTCCTTTTAATCTGTGTGTTGTTTTTTGTAAAATTGTTGATACAGAGGACATGTTGAAATGTTTCCTTAACCTCTTCCACTCCCCCCCCTTCCTACTGTAGACCTATTTTGTTTTTTTTGGGTGGGGGCAGGGGATCTTTAGATGGAGCTAGCAGGTCAACAGTATATGCTACATAGAAGATATCATTTGTTACACAGATTTGCTGAAAAATTTGAGGCCATGATTATCATAGAGGTCATAATAGGTCATTTTATACAAGTGAGGTCAAGCTTCAAAAAATGGTCTCACTACAATAAAACGGCTACTACGGGGACCAACATCATCCACATGAATACAGCTGGGCTCATTGAATCCAGAAGAGTCTCAGCCTTCCAGTCAGACCAAATTTATGCAATTCTAAGACTGTTTAGGGACCTCGAGTATGCAGAAATATTCAAATACACCATTTTTAGAATAAGAGAAAGTAACACATTCATACTGCATTAAAAAAAACTGCATGGTATTAGCATAAAGTGGGCATATCTGTACAGAGGAGACTCGTGGGTACCCACAGAACCCATTTTCCTTCACATATCTTGAGGTCAAGAGACCCCTTTTGAAAATGACCGTGCCAGTTTAAATTTAGCCAAACTTTGGGGATTTTAAGATTTGATCTGACAGCTTGTTTGTTATCATTCTTTGTCTTTAAAGTTTGAATTGAATCATATGCATCACATGATTCAGACGTGGGCGATACCGACTTTCAACATGAACCTTTGCTCTCTGCTCCGATCCTCAGTGCGCCATGGTCGAGTCCCATCTGAGCGACGTGATCGCCCTCCACACCGACGTCTCCGGATACCTCATCGGCGTCTCCATAGTGACGTTACCCGGAGCCTGCAGGGGCACCGAGGTGGAGGACGAGGTCGATCTCGAGGTTTTCAACACCACGCTCAGCGTCGTGGCTCCCGTCAATGCACCCGGGTCAGTCGATAATATGTTTTCTCGCCGCTAATAAGATCCCTGTTCATTTCTCACATGTCCCCACTAGCTAATAAAGCCCGACTGTTAACGGTAGCGCGCTGCCTCCGTCCCTATCTGTCGGTGTCTGTTGGCAGCTGGTGGAAATCCTCTTGTGTATCTGAGTATAACTTTCTCAGATGTCTTTGATTCATATTTTCCTTGTCGTAGCTGCTTCACATCATCCCCCCCCCCATAGGTAGAACAAGTCTCTTTGCAATTTTTTCTTCCTTTTTAGATATACTCTCTCTTTTGGGGGTTTGTTTGAATGCTAATTGCCGTCTTTCTTCCAGACCTGAGACGGCTCTGTTCCTTGAACGAATGGAACAGGAATCTGAGAAGAAAGGGAAGAATCCACAAGAGCAGAAATCTTTCTTCGCTAAATATGTAAGTACTCGTACTGCAAAAACTGCTGATAGAGTCAACAGTCTGTGCCTAAAGAGATCCTCTCTGCCGTCGGTAATTGTCCTCTGATGGTTGTAATGGTCCGTACAGTCGATGAAGAAATGAAAATGAGTTCATCTTTTTTTTTGCTCAATCAGACCCAACATGGTTTTTTTTCAATTTGCCAATATTTCTGGCTGAAAAGAAGGAACATTGAAGTCCAAATGATCCTGTTTTTTCATCCAGTTTGAGTCCTTGTCTTGGTTTTAGATGAGGCTACAACGATTAATCGATTAGTTGATTGACAGCAGATTAATCAGCAACTGTTTAGTTGATTGACTAAGTATTTTTTTAAGCAAAACTGCTGAACATTTGCTGGTTCAAGGACCTCAGTTTAGAGAATTTGTTGCTTTTCTTGGTGTTATATTTCTGTAAATTTAATATTTTAGGGGTTTGAACTAGAACTGCAACGATTAGTCAATCAACAGGAAATGAATCGGCAACTGTTTTGATTTTATCTTTGGTTTGGTGACTGTTGGCTCAGACAAAACAAGACATTTGAGGACGTCTTCTTGAGTTCTGGGAAACAGTGATCAACAGTTTTCACCATTTTCTGACGTTTTATAGACCAAACGATTAATCAGTTAATCATTAGCTGCAGCCCTAGTTTGGACTGTTTGTCAGACGAGATATTTGAAGATGTCACCTTGAACTCCAGGACGTCTTAATCAGTATTTTTTTACTATTTTCTGATGGTTGCAGTTCTAGTTTGAGACCCAGCTGTTCTGACTAGTCGTCCTAAATTATTCAGCCAACAAAAGTCCAATTTCAAACCTTTAAAAAAAAATGAGTCATCCTTTAAAAAAAAACTGAGATTTTGTTTGTCTTCTGGCATTTCGAGCTGTCAGTCGGAGTAAACGCCGTTTCTCCCTTCGAGCTCCGTGGTCGGAAACATTCCCACAGAGAACCTGGTCTCGTCTCCTATCGCTTGGCTCGTCTCAGCTCTTTTATGATCTCTCTGTGTGTGTGTGTGTGTGTGTTTGTGTGTGTGTGTGTGTGTGTGTTTTGCACTGTGCCGTATCCTGCTGTGTTGACTCTTGTGCTTGTGCTGCATCCAGTGACATTGTGTTGACTCGGTGCTGTGCTGTGTTCCAGTGGTATTTGATTCTGGGAGGTGCAATCTTCCTCATGGCCACCAATTCGGCACAGCCCCCAGCAGGGGGAGGCAGAGAGCAGAGCTGATTCCCACTCAAGTACTGTTTTCTTACTTGTGGCTCGTTCTGTCCTCCTCCGTCAAGTTATGTATTTAACTTTTAAGCAATGTGACTAACTGAAACCCCCCCACCCTCCCCTACCCCCTCCTCCCTCTTGCTTCTTACTCATTTTCCTTTTTCCAATCTTTTGACATTTCTTTTTTTCCAGGTTCAATGCCAAATACATTTCAGAAAACTCCAATATTCTTAATTTGAAGCACTTTGTATGAGGACATACTGGGCAGCCTCCAAATCAATTAAATCAATTATCAGTGTGATTATGTTCAGCATGTGTTTGGTGTTTGATCCTGACGTTTCTTCTTCTTCACTTTTAGAGTCTCTTACCCACCTGTACACTTATCTTTTTTTCTTCTTTTCTGTTCAGAAAATCATTTAACCTAATCTGGGATGACCAATCTGGAACTGTTGAAAAGATCTCAGTCATTAACAGTTAATTTGTTGTCTTGTAAACAAAGATATCATCGTATTTACTTCCCCTTTTTTTTCTCTCTCTCCTCTTTTTCTCCTCCAGTGGATGTACATCGTGCCTCTCGTTCTCTTCCTGATGATGTCTGGCGCTCAGGACCAATCAGGAGGAGGAGCCGGGGGCGGAGCAGCTAACGGAGGCGGCCGATGATCAACACGCTAACAGTTGTTTTTTTTTGTGAAGATTTACTGAACAATAATTCTCTTGGAACAGTTTTTAATTGCTGTACATAATGCTATTTAAGGAAAATAAACGTCCGTCACTCACAACTGAAACCTGTACAGTAGAGAGAAGATAATGTGTCCTGCAGATGACTGCGTTTTTAATTCTAATGTGAAAATAAAGTATTTATTACTTGAATTGACTCAGACTGAAGATTTTTACAGGTCAACTCTCAGTTCTGGATTAGGGTTCCTGTTTTACTCTTTAATAGTAACACTGTTGAAGTTGAATGAAATACTTTTATAATATGAATAAAAATGAGGAGACAAGTGTTTTCTCAGTTTCACATGAAGTCCAGGAAACATTAAGGTGCTCTTCAAGATGAAAAAACTCAAAACAGAGAAGAAAACGTTCTTCAGGATCTTCATCTGATGTCTGATTTTTAACTAACATGTCAGACTAAAAAGGCTTTTAATAAAACTTCTTGCTCTGCTTGTGCCTGAAGAACATTTTCTGTTACGACTTTTATAATATAATGAAAGTATAAAAACAGTCATTGAGCCGCTTACATCTTCTAAAATAGTGAGTAATCATAGAGTTTAATATTCTCACCTGATGAACTTAAAGTTACATGAAAGTGTGAGCAGTGTGTTGGAGCTGGTTACATTATGATTATTTCACCTGCCAGCCAGAACTCTTTATTTAATATATATATTATTTTATTGACAGATTTTTCATACAGACATAAACCACTCCATATAACCATATAACAGATAATAGTAACAGAAAGTAGTTCATCTTAACTGTGTATCAAGGACAGAAAGCATCATAACAGTACATATCATCTACATGTGATTGCAATCCATCATAAATAAGATTTCTTTTAAAAAACGAACAAAAACAATAAACAAATATGGTTAAATTGAGTGCAGATATTCTTCTCATTCATGTTGAGTCAGAACTCTTCAAGGTGCAAAAAGTCAAAACCAACTTATGCACAAAATTAAATTTTAATATTGCAAACATATTTAGAGGTCGAGTTGATAAGTTAGAATAATGTACAATAAATTACTGTTGACAGATGGAAGATGTCAACAATACGTATAAGAAATTAACATTTATTTTTAAGGTATTACATTGTCAGAATTTTAGCTTTTTTTACAGTCAGTTTCATTCAAATTCCAGTAAAAACCCCAACAAACAGTCTGGCTCTGCACTGGTTTCTCTCACTAACGGGGGGAAACTGGAACCACTCGTCTGTCAGTTTGCCACATTTGAATCTGAGATCCTCCACTGAGCAGTTTAATCCTTTATAATACAGCCAGTTACTCCATTTGGATAAGAGCAGCTACTGTTGTCCTCCAACAAGTCTTCACTGTTGTGACAGTTTACAGCATTTAATTAAATACTTGTTTGAATAAACAATATTTACAAAAACCAGATGATTCATTACATTTCATGTGTATGTTTATATGGACTTTTATAGACTTCTGTCCTGTTCTCAAGTGCCTTTATTCATAATAATTACATAATTAATACTGGGATACAATTAGGGCTGCAAATGATTATTTTCATTATTCCATCAGATATTCTATCAGAAAATAGTGAAAAATACTGTGATAATTTCTTAGAGGCAGCTTCAAATGTCTTGTTTTATACAATCAACAGTCCAAAAGATCCAAAGATGATCAGTTTACTATAATGTACGTCACAAAAAAAACTTTAAATCATCATATTTGAGAGGCTGCAACCAGTAAATGTTTAGAATTTCCCTTAAAAACATGACAAACTGTTATTGGATTATGAAAATAGCTGCTTATTAATTATCTGTAGTCGATTACTTGACTAATCATTTCAACTGTAAATACAATTAAATTTTGAGTGTATTTTAGCATAGTTGGGTTGCATGTTATGTTTTTTATTATTATTTTATTTTAGACAGAAGACATTTAGTTACCACAACATATCTGATCATAAGTTTTCATTATTGCCTTTTAGGTGTGACATAAAACAACTAAAACCACCACAGAATTAAATATATAAATGTAAAATCTACGTAAAACACAATCAGAAAGAAGTATGATACAATACTTTAACTTAAAATCCTAATCATGCCTTTAACATGACAGCTGATGTCTGTTTCGGTTATTTAACTGTAAGATCAAAGGCCAACAGTGAAATTTGAAATCCTACAAAGGCGACTTGTGAACTCGGAGGGGAGAATAAACATCTGACAGACAGTCCAGTCCAAACTGAAGGGCGACCACCGGTCTGCCTGGGATCCTGACTCTGCCCATGTTTGGGGTTCTCGTGTGAACATCTGCGTGTTTCCTCCATCATCCTGCCACCTATCCGTGTATTTATATTCATGAGTCAGGGGGGGTTGGGATCCTAGAATCACAGCAACACAGCTTTAGAAACAGTATGTCCCAAAATCCCTGTGTCAACATTGCCTCTCCTCTTCCTCACGTCAGTCAGCCTGGCTGTTTTTAGTCCATGTGTCCAACTGTGAGGAATATCCTCTTATTTTGGGAGGCTCAGCGTTGAGCTTCAACACTTCGCTGCCCTCTGCCCTCGTCCAATCGCCAGCCGGGCCTTTCTCAGAACGAGCCACACCGCCCTGCTCCGTGTACAACTTGAGGGATAAGGTGATAATAACAGCTGAAGGAAACAGGAGAGTCTCAATGGAGTGAGCTGGACGACACATAATATTATGATTTTGTTATACTGTTCAATGCTGTATTCTTTAATTTGGTCTATTTTGTTACACACATCTATTTCCTGTCTGTCTCTTTTCCCCCTTTAAGGTTTTTTTTAGGGTGTTTTTCCTTATTTGAACCGAGCGTTTAAGGACAGAGGATGTTGTGTTGCTGTGCATACTGTAAAGCCTGAGGCAGATTTGTGATTTGTGATATAGGGTCGTATAAATAAAACTGACTCGACTTAACCACAGTCATCTGTTTGTAAAGAGATCTGCCTCTGAAGGTTATAGACGCCTTTTTATCAGCAGGATGAGCCGTGATTAAACACGCCTTAAAATGTTCCCACTCCCCGACCAGTACACCGCAGATCCTTTTTCCACTTGAAAACACAATCTCAGCTGTGTATTTTACTTTCAGCGTAAACACTAATGAATCACAGGAGGCCTATCAGCGTGCAGCGTGATATATGTGCATCTACCAGGAAGCCGGAGGACACTGACACTGAGACACATGATTGTTGTGATGTTTGAGAAGGGAATCATGTGTGTTTGCAGTTACACAGAGGTCACACATAAACATATGTTGCTTTCAACGCTTGTATAACAAATAGGAAAATATGTACTGGTCAAATATAACACGTGAAAATAACACAACATTATATCTAAGTAAAGTAGACATTATAATGATTAAAATAATAACAGATAATTTACATTTTCATACTTTAAATACATCATTTACAGTATGAATTACTGCTGGAGGCTAAAATACTTTACATTTATAACAGCATAAAAACATTAATAAATGCTTAATACATTTAATATGTTTACACACACACACAATGATGTACTTGTAAGCAGATATAAGTGTTTATTAATATATTTGGCAATGACTATAACTCCTCCTGTGAGCCTCCATAAGTGCAGAGAGAATATTGTAACATAAGACAAACAAAGAAAGAGAAACCCCTTCTCACGTGTTTAAAGACACATGAAAAGACTCAGCTTTGAATAATAATTCATGTCTGATGTGTTTTTCCACAAAAAGGATCAATTACCTAGTTAGAAATTCTTAGAATGACATCTTTTTGAGTGTATGAATATACAAATATTTTAAAAGTTTAACTGCTGGACACAAGATGTCTCTTATTTCACTGAGAAGTCCATTCTCAGTGTTTGTGCACTGGAGGTTTCACACTTGTTTAAGTTGCATACTGGACCACTAATTAGTCATGATGTCATAAACTATGTTTGCAGTTACGCGACTTAAACTCAGATTTAAGGTGAACGCAGAGAAACTTTCCTCCTGCAGCAGATAAATGTGAAAACAGCCTTCGAGTGTCAAACTCTGCACAGTGAAGCTCAATCGTCACATTTTAAAAAAAACACACATTTTTGGGTGGAGGAGGACTTTAAAATAGACTGTGTGACTTTATTCATACAGTCAGCATTATTAGAAGCAGTATTTCTCAAGATCAGTGGTGCAAAGTGGATTTAACTTCCTGTCACTGCATCTTTAGTTCACCAAGGAGAATGAATATAGACATTTTTATTGGTAGCTACACCAAAAACATTAGTGCTCTTTCTGTTTCATCTCATAAAGAAAAGCAGCAATTTCCCCACAAAGTCCAACCTAATAATACACAAACTAACACCATCGAGGCTGTAAATCATTTGAAGTGTCTTATGGATGTAATAAGGCCTGACTGCAGACATTTAATTTATTGTAATTGACAAGATATCCAAATGTCCACATAGCATGGAAAGATGATATCAGGTAAATCATATACGAAGGAGACAGATAGCAGAAGAAAACGTGATGCGAGAGCGTCCATGTGGGCAGAGAAGAGGGGAGATCACGTACATGAAAAAGGGCTGCTGCTTGCATAGCAGCAGTTACTCATAAATCTCAGGGCTCTCTGTCGCTTAGAGACCACCAATGTCAGCATGACACCATGTGTTAGGCAGGACACCCACCCAACCCCTCCTCCCCACCCCCCCACCCCCCCCCCCCCCCCCGCACCATGACATCTCATGATTTAGGAGCAGTTACGAGGTTTATACTGCACTAAAACCGCAAGGGGCCAGTTGATTTTGGCCTGTCGTTTTCACACTGTAAATCTGGACACTTTAACCATATATGTTTTAGTAAAGATGCTCAGCCTTGATCTATAACTAAAATCTGTGTTTTATCTCTTCTATAGGCACTGCAAGACACTACAAATGACAAATATTACTTCTCAGAGCTGTTTTGGTTTCATAAGGAGAGAAATGATCAACAATACACAACATTTGCTTCAGTCACTTTGGGATAAACATACTGAGAGCCAAATACATGTGGACAAAAACACCGAGAGAGAGAGAAGTGAGAAGGAGGAAGCACCTGCCATGTCAATCAGAGGAGAGCCAAGAAAACTGCGGGGAAGTTTTGACGGTCCCTGAAAAGCATCCCAGCAGGCCTTCAGAGATTACAGCCTCACACTTATTGTATCCCCCCCGCACCCAATCGTGCTATACATTTCACCATCTCGCTATCGTGTTAACATGTAATGAAGTAACATGATAGGACGTTTAATGCCCACGCTGGGCTGTAATGTACACTGGAATATTACTTAGTGACGGTTGACTGTATAATGCTGTGCATAGCGCCCCTAAACACACCCAGAGGTCGCGCTACAATACTATTTAAGCCCACTCACTGACAGCAGTAAGCAGCAGGTGCTGAAATTTGTTTTCATGCCTCACACTGATCATATCTGATATTATAGGAGCCGGCGCTAAGCAGGCAATTACACTTCATTAAAATTCTTCTTCTAATAGAGTGTGTCCCCAAACCAAGCGAGAGGTTCAGGGAGACACTTTCTCCTGACAGAGTTATTTCCTATTAAGTTGGATCAATTAAGGCGCGCCAATTAAGGAAAACCCCTCCAGGCAAGATCCGGAGAGAGTGTGAGGACTCGCACGTGGAATAGATTACTGTCTATAGGTGGAATACCACTAAATATCAGCTTTTAAACATTATGTAAATGTTTATTAATGTCTTTGGTTGCTGACAACAAGAGTTTTTAGTATGAACACCTTAGTTGATTACGTCCTATTGCCTGAAATCACATTGTTGCTTCCTGATAATCACTCTGCATTGTCACATTCGTCCACTTTAAAGGATCAAAGTCTGAGATTATTGCAATACTACTATGTAAACTTATAAATGTGGGGCTGATAACTGGCTGTTATTTCTATCTGTAAAATGTCAGTAAATGGTGAAAAGTGTTCATCACAATTTCTTAAAGGATAGGTTCCCAGTTTTTCAAGTCAGCAGCCCAAATGAAGCATGTTTTTCTTGCTGTAATCATTCCTCCTGTTCATACTGACCATTAGAAGATCCCTTCATAATTAATACTTACAATGTAAGTGATGGAGGACAAAAGTCCTCCTTCTCTGCAAAAAGTCAATATCTTTCAAAGTTTCTATCTTTTTAGTGCCGAACGCTCCTTTTTGTTTGATCCTTCCATTGCAGCTGAACAAGAAAACATGTCCGTTGAAACACAAGGAGGATTCTTTTATACTAACTGTACTGTAACTGTGGGAGATATCCACTTTATTTGACTAACTCAGATGGCGGACACGTTTTTGCTCAAAATGAGGACTGTAGATTTTGTCCGCCATCACTTACATTGTGAACACATTTGGAAGGGGATTTCTAATGGTCAGTATGAACAGGAGGAATGATTACAGCAAGAAAAACATGTTTCAATGCTCATTTGGGCTCCTGACTCCCCAGAACTTAAAAATATTCAGTTTACTATTATTTAACACAAAGAAAAGCAACAAGTTTAGCAACCATCAATTTTCTGTCAGTCAACTAATGAATTAATTGACTGATGATTTCAACTCTAATTAACAGCTTCATATTCATTTATGGGAAAGCAGAGACAGACACAGACATGAGGAGATAAGTGAAAAAATTACTTTAAATGACTTTATTACATTAGTACATTTACTATTTTATTGCAGCTTTACTGCCCTACAACATTAACTACAAGAAGTAAGAGATGGAAATTGATCCAAAAAAAATAAATGAATGTTTAATTACTAAAAAAAAATTCAGACTTAAGATCTGTTCAGGTATAAAATATAGGAGATAAAAGCCAAAATATTGTACAAATGACAGACTTTAAAGTTCCCCTAACTAATTAATCCACGTCCAATTAAAAGCGGTCATTTGAGACGACTGTAAAGCAACGTCAGCAACATCTGCTCACACAGCCGACCGTTAAAAGCTGTTATTTTCAAGCTCTGACCACACCGGCGGTTCAGTACACACTTTGCCTCAAGTTCTCTGGCAGCGCAGAGCACTTACAGCAGCCGCTGATTGATGGGATCTGGGATTGACGACAGCTCCCCAACGAGTAGCTGGCTGCCATCTTAGATACTGACTGCCCACACTCTTTATACAGAAACAAACACCTATACCTTGTGTCAGGGTCCATTTAAGATGCTTGCTAGTTTTTTGGGGGTTTTTTTTCTTGGGTCAAGGTTTGTCATGTAAGGTGACAAATAAAGCACAATTTTGTTTATGAATTCAGGCACCAAAATGTCTAGAAATATAGATGTAGGCGCCATCTTTGACTCCAAGTGGTCACATCATCATCTTTCCATTCATCGTAACAGCTTTGAAGAACCAAAAAAATGTGTTTATGTCCTTTCACATGAATGTGTTTGTTAGATCCGGGGGTATGTACTGTACCTCACACACACACACATGCTCGGTCCATGTGTATGTAAATGAGCATGCATACTTGGGACATACTTGGTATTCGCTTGTCTCCAACTGATCCCCAGAAAGGGATCGGGAGAGTTTCATGTGACAGGACCGTCCCTTTGGGGTAACTGTCACATACAACCAAAACATATGCATATTCCCTCCTCCTTGCTCATTTTCTGCCCCCTCCTCCTCCCCGCTCATTTGGAAGTTAATAAAAGCGATCCTCCAGAGATGCACAGGCACTATCACAAGACCCCGCCAGTTTGATTCCAATCAACGCCGAGCGAACGCCAAAGGGAATCATGCCCGTCCCCAAGAAAGCAGGTAAGAAAACCATCCTCGCCTCACCTGAGCCTCTGTGAGGGACATTAAACCATGTGGCGTGAGAGTGAAAGCACCAACTGTTTGTCATTTTACAAGCAACTTTTGTTACTACATCAAATAAAATGCAGGTAAGTTGCATTTAAAAGTCTTTTTTTTTGTAATTCTGTAAGTCAGATTTTGGCAGGTCTGATGTTTTCCACACTTGTGGCCTCTCTTAACTCACATTTCCTTTTTTATTTATCTGTGTATCGCAATTTTTAAAAGCTTCACATTCAGATAACACAAATAATCATGTCATCTACAGACACAGGTGAACCATGCACATATTATATTTTTATTCCACTCCAAGTGTGCCACAGCTTGAGCAGATAGAACTTGATTTATAGCTTGTCACCAGGGTTTCATTACCACTTGATTATGTCTTTCATATGTTGTTTATTGGATGTGGTTAAGTTACCTCATTCTGACCATCCCTGTAAATCAGGTCGCTGCCAAACATCCTTCCTCACCTTGGATTCTGCCAGTTTTCTCTCTGGCTCATTAATCATGTCATCATAGCGCATGAAGAGTCTCTCCCTCGGGGCGATTACGGTTTCGTCTACACTTGTGCCGTCGCTTGCTGAGTTCCCTTCTATGTCGCTGGCTCTTCTGCAATTTCAGAGCTCGTATTTCTGTCTGTCCTCCTCCCTATGCACCTGTCTCAGCATGCTTGCTTACTCTCCCTTTCTCGCTACAACAGGTAGTTCGCCTCTTATTAAAATCTTTCGTCGGCCCCTTTTGCCGCTTTGGGATATTTCTAATACTCAGTGTTTCCCATTCCATAACAGCTTCCACAGCTCAGACAACCCCCATCGGGAGGCCCCCCCCTCCCCAACTCGGCCCAAATGTTACTAATCCCTCCTCTGGCAGCTACAGTAATGAAGTGTGAAATGCTGTACAGTGCTGTAATTCAAGTCCCAATCTCGGTTTTTATTTATGGCTGTTTGATTCTGTCATTATGTAACATGTGGCGTCCCTGGCCTGTGCACTCTGACTTCTCCTTAAGGATTTAGTACCATCAAAGGTTTAGTCACCACCACTGAAAGATTGAATTAGTGTGAAATATGGCAAGTCTAAAGAGCCGATGTGATTATCTAATGTTTGATGCATACAAATAAGTTCGACGTGATTGAATAACATTCAGCTTTTACAAATCAGTCCCATTTCTTCTTCTATTAGCCCTTTAAAAAAACCTCCTGAATTCTTCCTTTTAAGCAGAATCCTTCTTCCAAAAACTTACATCCATCTGGCTCTGCATCTCAAATGTGCGCTCATCATCATCCGCAGGGCCTCCGGCCAAGGAGTCTTGACGCTTGACAGGAAACCAGAGGGATGAGTCTGGGCCCACGCCACCTCCGCTCATCTCTCTATCTCTCTCTCTCTCTCCCACCCCCTCCTCTTCTCACTATCGGCGCCTCTTCTGATCTCGCCGTCTCAGTGGGATGTTTCGAATCTGATCGCGCAGATAATGTAGCTCTGTCCCACTGAGCGGGGAATCTGGAGAGGGGGAAAAAGTCTACCTCGCCAACGTCCAAAGCAAACAGTCTTCATGGAGCATCAGGAGATCCGGTGTTGACCTTTTGGGCAGGGCCCCCCTCCCCCCCTGCTGAGCCGTCCACTCTTTTAAACATGCGCTCAGAAAGGACGAATCTGGTGTTTTGTATGGCGTCATTGATGTGGATCCGTACCAAAATCCAACACGGATTTACCTCACTGAAGATCCTTTTGAAGTTAAACACACTTATATATCCAACTCAGTTACCTGACACGTTTTGCTCAAACTCCTCTTGAGAAATAGCAACTTCACCGTGATATTCATCCCGACCTGATTGATGAGGTGTCTTTTTTTATGGTCCCTGTGCCCTTAAATATTTTATGCCTCACACCTCTCTCTAGCATCCCACTCCATCTTGTGCATGTCTCTATTGCTGTGATGTCAAGTCATCAATCTTTTTGAGTATCTGTTTATCTCTCTGGGGTTTTCCTGTTGATCCCGTTGAGCGTGGACCGGCCTCTGCGGAGGGGGGGGGGGGTGTTTAACCTCCACATCGGAGCCGGAGAGCTGGCATATCTCCCATCACCCCCCACCCAAATACTGCCAGCCTTGATATCTCACTCCAAGGTTACTCGAGGTGCTCGTTTCATTTCCATCAGATAGAATCATCTTATAGATTTGAAGATGAATTTATTTACAGTGTAGCATTCCCCCTCCTCCTCTTCCCCCAGACATCTGTCCTCTAATCTTTCCTCAGTAATTCCTCTTAATGCCATGATGAGCCTGGCATTATTCCACGAGGCTGTTCTTCCATCATGTCCGTGTCTCACCTGCTGTGTTACTTTACGGGAGAGATCGGGGGAAGGAGGAGGAGAAAGACAGATGAAGTGATCTGTCACCGGCGTCTTTCTGCTCTACCAATTTCCAACGAAGGCTACATGACCTTCACTCTATCCCTCTCCGTCTTGCCAAACCTCTCTGTTCATCTGCTGTTCATCAGCGTTATGTACACCCGCTAATAATGTATGTACACTTTCCTCTGAAGTCATACAGGCTTGCTGCTGACACGTGGAGAATATCCAAACTGATATCTGGTCTGTAATTGGATCCTAAGCCTCAGTAGAGTCCAATTCATATTTCTGCATGCCCATTCAATTATCAAATTTTCTGGTGTTAGTGGCTTTAGTCAAGTAATTGTATTCAACATAATAGTCTCCTGCATAACAGTAACTCTGTATATATTTAGGATTTTAATTACAGCCTCTAACGATACACAGTATTTTAGTCATTCAAGGAAGAGTGATTGATTTCTGCTCTTCAGCCACATTTGAAAGTATCACAGGCCAGCACACTTCAGGGAAAGCGACGCCATCCCTCTCACTCGCATCCGATGTTTGCAGATGTTATACCAGGCTCCCATAAGTCCGTCTGGTTGACATGCTGCTGGCGTCTTCCCTGACTGAGGGTCATTCATGCTGCGGAGGTTATGTTTCCTCAGGCTCAGCCATGTGTTCGGGATCGGCCGTCCCGGCTCAAAGAGCTGACTCTGCTCTTCTTGCACGTGGGTGTCAGCACAGTTAGAGTAAAAGAAAAAAAGGCATTCACTACATTTACTTTATGCGATTACAACCATATAAAGGCCAAGATCTATTTTATTCTGTCATAAAACAACCTACACATAACACACTTGTCCACATATTCACAAAACATAAGACACAATGGAGCATGGACATGCAGAAATACAAAATGACATAAACTATACATAGTATATAACACAAACACAGTGTTATGCATAAAATTGAAGCATGACGTGATGATAAAATCACAAAAAGTTTCATGTCAGTAATAGTAGAGTCCTACTTTCCTCTCACATCTCCATGCACAGGGGTTCTATTTGATTAGTTAAACATGTCAAAATCAATACAAGAGGAATTTATCTCTTGTTGTAAATTGGATCTTGCGTGTTTGGTGAAAAGGGTTCCTGGTTTCCTTGTAAATCTTTAAAGTTCCAGTCATGCGTTCGGTGTTAACAGCGTGAATTTCTTTTGGTTTTCATAAGTAAGCAAACAGATCTTCCTTCCATTAAATTCAGCTAAAACCAGATGTTAACCCGATTATCAGACAGATTGTGTTAAACTCAGGTTACTGGAAAGTCAGATTAGTGTCATATTACTGCAAAAAATAACTTCTTTGATTGAACTATTACTGTGCTATAATAGGGCTTTTACAATAATGGAAATGTAATGTGGTGATTGACGTCCTCTCATGTGCAAAAGTCTATTTACAAAACAGTGGTGGGATGTATGTTAGTGCATTTACTCAAGTACTTTACCTCTGTACAATTTTTAAGTGCTTGTAGGATTACTTTTGCACTTTTTGCACTTTTACGCAACTTTATACTTCTACTCCACTACATTTGGAGGCAAATATTGTACTTTTTACCCTACCACACTTAAGATTTTATATCATAAAATATATCATAATCTTATAAAATAGACTGCATCATAACAGATTAGGCTATACCAGTGGTGGTCTATGACCCTTTACATCAAAGGAGTGTCTACTTGGAGCCACATTCAGATGTCTTTTAGTTGTTAGTTTAACCAAAGAAATAAAGAATTTTACTTCTCTCCATTTATTTGACAGATTTAGTTACTTAGCAGATACATATTACTTACTTAAAATATAATAAACTAATGAGTTCTGATGTATTTTTATAAATTAAGATACCCAGCAGAATATCAAGGAGTTAAAATTAGCCCCAACCTACTCAGCTGCGACATTAGAAATGTACACATTAATGTGTGAATAATTAAAATCCAGTATATATAATGTACATTATCCTGAAATGGGCCATTCTGTATAATGATTATTCTTACATTTGGTACTTTTAAGTATAATTTGATGCAAATACTTAATAACAGAGTATTTCTACAATGTGATATTATCTATTAAGTAAAATATCTGAGTACTTCTTCCAACACTGTCACAAAACTCAGCGTCAAGGGTAAAAAGCTGTATCAGACGATACTTTATCCTAATTTTATCTACTTCCACTCTGCATATACCAAAGATACCAAGTCACTGACAAAGAAAACCAGTACATTAAAAATACAAATTGAAGCAGTTAGTCGTCTATAAATTCTCTAGCAAATGGCTAATCTTTGTTATAACCCACAGATTTTTATTTTAAATTGTAATGTGGATGCTTAAGTTCCCAAAAATAAGACAAAAAACAAGAAATGCATAAAAACTTGTGTCTTGTGTCTTGTAGAGCTGCAATTAATTATTATTTTCATTATCGATTAACTTGTTGATTCTTTCTTTCTTTCTATTCTCTTGATTGAGCCATTTGTCGTTTGATATTTAAAATGTCAGGAAATGCTGAAAAATGTTGATCACTGTTTCCCAAAGCCCAAGATACAACCTGAAATGTCTTTTTTTTATATCCCGACCAAAGACCCAAAGATATTCTATGATGATATATGATATATTTTCTGACATTAAATTGGAAATGTTTGTGCAAAACCGGTGGTTAAGGTTAAGTAAAAGCAAATATGTCTCATTTTAAGCAGAGAAGGCCTCTTCTCATGCCTACAAATGCATTTACTACACAACCATGAGCTACAAGAAGCAGCCATATATGGAATCAGAGGAAAATTGAGGTTGTTCTGTCTAAATTTGGCAATAGCAAAGGACACACACACACAAATCTACGTAACGCTCTGATAGGTGAGTAAGAATGATGAGGAGTTAGTTGTCTGTGTGTGAAATCTGAGAAACGGTAACTTGAGCGCAGATGACCCACGCAGAGCGGTGACGGATGACCAGACCGGGGCCAGAATTGGATCACAGTTTTCTATGAATGTCAGAGGACTCGGTGTGACTCACCGACTGGAGGTGGAACAAACGAACAGAGATTACACACCAGCCCACGACATGACAAACATGCCCTCGGCGGTGTGAAGTAACAGCATCATACAGAAAGTATATTCTTAGGACGAGAGACTCCTCGCTGTCAGTGGCCATGGTGTGTGTGTCCTTCACTGTTGAATGCTTTGGGCCTCTGCATTCCTTATGTTGAAATCTAAACCTTGGCGGGCCCGGGGAAAAACTTCATGAATCAGTGCTAAGCTGACATCGCACACATACTTCTCTGTGATCTACTGTATGTTGAGAGCAGCAGGAGATTTACCGTAGATGAATGGTGGCCTGACAGAGGTATTGATGGAGGGAGAGAAAGATGAGATGGTTTTAAGTAGCTGGCTGGAGTTTACTTGTCGATGCCACCCCCCCCCGAACGGTGTTGTGAATTTAAATTCTTTGTCATACGTGCCAATATGAGAAGAATCTGCCAAGAAAGGGCTTTATAAATCACGTCCTATTTAAAGTATCTCTCTGTCATATACACACACTGGGACAGATTTCAGTTAAATGACACATCATCTTTTTTTCTTTTACAGGAAGAAAAAACAACGGTGCTGCAGAAGGTAAAGAGCGACATGGGGTGCCTTGTAAATCACCAAATGATAATAAGATCCATTCATTAAAGGATAATGTTGGCGATTTTCAATATTTTGAAAACGGACTGATCTACTTACAAGTATTGTGAGCCTGATATATCTTATTCATCTGTGCCGTAGACCTCTATTGTTGTCCAAAAACTATTAAAAAGGCATCTGTGAGCCACATGGATGCCCTGGGTGACACGTTCCTTCATTATGAAGATTACAGCCACATTAGTTTGTTTAGAAACGGCTCCAAAGACTAAAAAAAGCGATCACATTTTCAGTCTCCGGAGAGTAGTTCTGTGTAAGGCTTACAGAGCTTCACTAGCTTGTTGTGCTACGTATCACAACCTCTTGGAGGTCTACAGCTCAGAGGAATAAGATATACCAGACTTTGGATACACACACAATACTTATAAGTAGATCAGTTGCCAGCCTAATCCTTTAAATTAAATAGATGTTGTCATGTAAATTTGATAAACCATTCATGATAAAGTTTAATTCATTTCATTCTCTTGTTATCGTTCCTGTCCGTCACCTCAGAAAAGCGGCCTCCGTATGAGCCAAATATCCCCGAACCAACCACCAGGGCAGACTTCATGAAATGTAAGCCTCTCTTATATACATATATATATATATATATAACCCACAATCTATTGTCAATTAATTACAATTTAAATATTGAAAATTTACATTTAGATTAGAGTGATAGTTAACAGGTTAATAAATCAATCAATTACAAATAAAGGATGAAGAATTCATCACTTAAAGACAGATTTTAAAAATGTATTTACATATTTAATGAACATTTAACCTTTTAACATTTTAACTAGATTCAATACCATTTTCAGTACTTGGATCATTTAATTATGTATTTAATCTGCCTATTTAAATGTAAATGTACCGTATAAAATGTTAAATATATGTATTAATTAACCAATTAACACAAACTAGTAAACAATCTATGTTAATTAGGCAACATGCTACTGCAGGGAAATGTATTTTAGAGAAAAGATAACCTATTAAACAGAAAGTGTAGAATTTTATATTTAAAGGAGCAACAAGTACTTTTGTAATAAATACAGATTGTTAATGCAGTATTTTGGCAAATGCCTGACTTAGGTACAAAATATAATCCAATCACTGCTTATAATGGTAATCAATTTGAAACATGAATTTAACATACATCTCGAATTTCGATTCAGAACCAGATACGCAATTTTAAATTCTTAAACAGGAAGTTAACCCTAATCCTACCCCTAACCCTAATCTACAGCTTTTCCATGCTTGATTTAAATTGTCTTGTTAAAATCTCATTAAGTTCCCGCTTCCTGCTTGTATTTTTCTCTCTATGTTCATACAGATTGGTTCCCACTCTCCATGGATGATAAAACTGCACAGAAACTGTTGTGGATTTCAGAGGGCGGTGCCAAGGTGGCTCGTACCTCAGATGCGGTCTGCCCATATCCCACCAGGCCTGAAAGATACGAACACTCACCACAGGTAGGCCTGGCCGTGCTCACAGGAAACAACCTGAATTCAGGGTTTAATCACACCTACAGTCTTCTTTTAATTGGTCTCAATTATAGTAACAGTGTCACACAGCCAAACCAAGACTTTTAGATCAGTCACACAGACCCACATGTTGCTTGGAGAGGTTTGATACCTTTAATTTAACAGTAGGTTTTAATTTATGCAAACACAGTTTATTAGTCCGCCCTTACTGCTGTGATTTTAAAACATCATCTTATGTCCTCAGTTAATTTAGTCATGTTAGACTCTATAAGCATGAGAAACCTCCTTCAGTAGTAGGAGAAGTACTCACATCCTTTAATTAAGTAAAAGTGCCAGTAAAACCATAAAATACTCCATTACAAGTAAAAGTCCCTCATTCTAAATCCGACCTGAGTAACTTGAGCTACGATTAACTACAACTACACCATATACAGTTAGGTAATGTAGCCCAGTAGTTCCCAACTTAAGGTGCAGGCCACTCCAAAAGTCATAAAATAAATCTGAGGGGGGTCGTAGGATGATTAATGGAGTAGCAAGAGACAAAGTTCTGCTACACATATTTGAATTTGTTGTTTTTTGGGACTTTTTCTGGTTAATTTAAATGAAAACTATCCAAGAAGTTTAGATGAGAAATACTTATTTGGTTGACCTTCTAAAAACTCCCCAAGTAGACACCCTTTCTTTGTACGGGGTCACAAGCCAAAAAGGTTGGGAACCAGTGATAAATCCTAATCTTTTATAATGCATTATATTTTATAAGATTATGATATGTTCTTGATATAAAATCTCAATCTGGAGAGGAACTAGTAACTACAACTGTTAAGTAAGTGCAGTTGAGTAAAAAGTAAAATATTTCCCTATTAAAACGAAGGGGAGTAGACGTATAAAGTGGAGTAAAAGTACTTCAGTAGTGTACTGAAGTGCAGTACTTGAGTAAATGCACCAGTTACTTTTCACCACTGGTCTCCTCATACACATATTTGGGGGTTCTGGTTTATCTCCTGCAGTTATTTCACAACACATTGTCAGTGCTCACAGTGCAGTTCTTTAGTATATTATCTAAATCTTTTACTTGACTTAAACTGGACAGTAACTCATCCTATTTCCTGTCTCCTTTAGGTCCTGTGTAAAGAGAACCTGCTGGGCTCTCGAGGGTACTGGGAGGTGGACTACGACGGCTGGGTGGTGATTGGGGTGGTCGGCGAGAGCTCACCCAGGAAGGGCAACGAAGGGCCCTGCGGCCTCGGGGAGAACAGCGGCTCCTGGGGCGTCGGCTGGTCAGGTTCCTGCTACCAAGTCTGGCACAACGGTGAGAACGTTGACGTGCAGCTCCCCATGACCTCCTGCATGGGCGTCTACGTCGACCAACCCGCCGGCATCATCAAGTTCCTCTTGGTGGAGGGAGAAGGCGAGAAAGAGGTGCGGCTCATTCACAAGTTCAAAGTCAACATCCAGGAGAAGATTTTCCCCGGGTTTTGGGTTGGCACAAATTCACACTGTCTTATTCGGAAAAAGGATCAGTGACACAGCAGCAGGTTTAGCATGCATGGAGACGAGCGGCTAGTAGTGTAAATTTAAGAGGGTGTCGGGAGGTTTGGGGAACAAGTGTGGGGAGCTGCAAAGCTGAACTGAAGCGTGTCATGATGACATCTTTATAGATTGTGTTTGCTTTCTCAGGCGCATGAGGGAAGCTTATTCGCTTCACATATATATATATATATCCGATAATACCAAACTATTTTATTTACTATTGTGTATCTAGTCGTGTATTTTAGTTTATTTATCTTAGAAAAGCATGCAAAGCCTTACACACAGGACTTTGTATGTGCTAGAGTGCTTGTATCTTTTTCTATGTGCTAAATGTAGTCAATAAATTCAACCATTGTGTAAAAACACTGACGCCGTCCATTGTATCTGTGTTACTGAGTATCTTCTCATATACAGTAGAGCACTGAGGCCATCTAGTGGCCTCTAATAATACTGCATCCTTAAACGTTCCCATAATCATACAAGAAGTCTTTCTGTTGGTGTTTGCTCCTTTATTTGAAACATAAAAGTACTTAACGGAACATTTATTTGTTTTTGAAATGTCAGAGATTGACATTTTTTTTTCCTTTCAAAATCAACCCATCTCTCTCTCTCTCTCTCTCTCTCTCATACACACACTTTCTCATTCATTCAATCATTTCAACAAGATATCTGGAGCAAAAAAAAAAAAAAAAAAAAAAAGAAAAAACAGAAAAACAATACCATCCCCTATAACTCAGTATTGATTTACAATCATTCTATCAGTCAGTCATTCGTTGGCAAAAAGTAAATGTACAAATAGGCATGTTATAAGGAGGTGCTGGTGTCCTCCACTCACATTTTGAAGAGCCCCAAGCTTCGTGTAAAGCCAGACGTTTCTCTAGTTTTTACCCCTTTTTAGGACTAGATTGATTTTTTTTTTTTTTTGGGGTGGGGGGGGGGGTGACAACTGGCCTGTTGATCAACTTACTCATTAAACGATGGGAGCAATGCAGACAGAAATCTCACATGTGGTCCTGGGAGATCTCTGGCTCCAGTCCTCCATGCTAACACTTCAGTATATACTGTGCTAAATGATGGCAGGGACATATACAGTAGTGATGAGTTACAGATTTTTATGCCATTAACTCCTTACAAATGTAGATAATGTAATTTTTGGAATATTGTTTTGTGAAAAATAACATACAGATTCTTCTTTATGGAAATAAAAGCATCCCGTCATCCACTGTTTTGACTTCCTATGAATAAAGATACAGTAATGTCACTCCTGCTAGTTCCAAATATTCAAGAAATGGTTCAACATTTGGGGAAATTCTCCTTTTTGCCGTCTTTCCGAGAGTTAGAAGAGAAGAGCGATACTACTCTCGTGTTTGTGTGTTGAGTATTGAGCTAGAGCTGGAAGACGGTTAGCTTAGTTTAGCTTAGCATAAAGACTGGAAGCAAGGGGAAAACGGCTAACCTGGATGTGTCCAAAGTTCAAAAATACACCTACAACAATCAAAAGATCAGTAATTAACACATATCTTGTTTGTTTAAGCTGTACACAAACAGAAATGTAAAAACGACAGTGTGTGCTACTAAGGGGAAGTTGAGTACTTTAACTATTTTTTGGGGAACAGCAACCAGGTGCAGTGAGCTACAAAAGTCTTGCTGTCATCACAATTAAGTTACAAGACAACCAGCGGTGTAGCCAGCTGCAAAGCAGTGCTAGGTAGATGGATTAACGCTAACTGTTGTTCATCAAGAAATACTTACTGCAT
Organism: Thunnus thynnus; assembly: GCF_963924715.1. Classification (NCBI taxonomy): domain Eukaryota; kingdom Metazoa; phylum Chordata; class Actinopteri; order Scombriformes; family Scombridae; genus Thunnus; species Thunnus thynnus. The sequence goes on along the minus strand of NC_089533.1, from coordinate 5,701,118 downwards.
GTAACGTCCCATAAAACCATAACTTGACATCTTTATACTAAAGTTTGTGTACATTTAAACAATGTGTTAATAGTGAAATCTAGAGGTGCTGGTAGGGATATTTTTGAACTTTGGGTAGGGCTAGGCTACCTGTTTCCTCCTGCTTCCTGTCTTTAAGATGAGCTAAGCTAAGCTAGGCTAAGCTAAGCTAATCATCTACGAGCTCTAGCTCCAAACTCAATGCACAAACATGAGAGTGGTATCCATCTTCTAATCTAATTCTTGGAAAGAAAACAAATAAGTGCTTTCCCCCCACATGTTTAAGCCTTTAAGCTAATTTTGTACCATGTTTCCAAAAACCTTTAAAAGGTGCAGTGTGTAGAATCTAGTGGAATCTACCAGAACAGACCTAAATGGAATATGATATTCATAAGTATGTTTTAATTAGTGTATAATCACCAGAAAATGAGAATCGTTGTTTTCATTGAGGCCTTTATATCTACAGGAAGCCCGCCATGTTTCTAGAGTAGCCTAGAACAGACAAACCAAATAGTGGCTCTAGAGAGGGCCTTTCGTGTTTTTCATGAGTTTTGTGGCCACCGTAGGTTCTCCTAGATGCTTGGAAGGGGAGGGTGAGGAGAGGGGTAACCAGTTTTTTGCAATCTGCAAACTCACCACTAGATGCCACTAAATCCCCACACACTGCACCTTTAAGTTTCCAACACCAAAATGCCACATTTTGCCACATACGGTTTCATTTATGATAAACTAAGCTGATAAATGAATTAGTAGCTTTAGCGCTAATAATATCAATCAACAAAGCATCTGCTATAAAGTTAGCATGGAGCAACCGGACACATCAATCAACCCGGGTACAGGTAGCTGGCGCCTAAAAGTTCTCATCACTTCACAGGTAATTTGACCAAACGGCAAACTTCCCAAAAACTCAAGGTTCGTAACATTCGCCCGTGCCAGTTACACTATTAAACTCCCTGTTTTAGTGTCCTTGTGGGTCACAATGCGCACATCTTGAGGTCCAATCCTAATGTAGTGTTGGGGGGGACGTGTAGTAGCTAGTACTGTGAAATGTGTAGTGATGAGGTGGGTAGGTATAGTGTTGAGAACGTTATTAGTGTTCATAACAACATTTCTTTTTGTCAATTACTCCTCGAAGCATGTGCCGTTAATTTTGGTTAATGAGAAATAAAATGGAGGTACTAGCTTTTACACCGTTTCACATACTGAACGTCACATCTGCCAGCCAACCCAGGTCGCCTCCTGTCACGACAACTTCTCTCCACGTTTCCTTTGCTCTCTTATTCTCTCGCTCTTATTCCTTTCTCTTTCTCTCTCTCTCTCTCTCTCGCTCTCTCTCTTGCTCTCTCTCTCAGTGCTTGAGGGAGAAGTCTCCTGTGTTGAGACGGGGCCGAGGCAAGGCCCCAAACATTTCTGTCCCATCGGTGGCTCCAGGGGCCAGTAGGGCCTTCATACTGGCAGCAATATGCTCCAGGTCGGCACAGCCCACCTGAAGGACAAACAAACACAGGGACTGTATGTTAACACGGCACAGGAGGAAATACACAACAGACAGAAAATTCAATAAAACTTCCTTCGTTTTTCTGCTCATTTCTGTTATTTTTTATGGTGTTGGACGTTCTGAAATGTTACTTGTAAAATATTTGCCCAGCGCGACCTCACACAAATGTCACACACACTTTAACGGTCACATGAACTGATGGAGCCGTCGTGGCCATTAGTTGGTGCATCAGAATACTGAGAGCTGAATAGTTTCTTTGTCTTCGTCTTTAGACAGCATAAAATATGTCAGGATCAACTGACACCAAAAAAAAAAACAACAACATAAAAACAAAACACAACAGCCCGCTTAATTACCAATTCACAATCAGGATGTCTGTTTTCTGCATTTCAATTAAGATGGTGTAAACCAATTATATGTGAGATTTCTTTTTTAATTAATTCTTAAATTAACAAGTCTATTTGATGGAAAAACATTCAGACACTCGTGTCATGGGAGGACACATCAGAAAGCTTCCGCTGACCCATTTTGCTTTCAGATGTATTCAAGAATAATATCTGCAGCTGATATGTGCAGATATTCTGAATCAGAGAAGATATTAAAGCCGTGTCATGTCTTATTTAGTTACTGTTTGATTGGATTTAGGATTGTTAGTTACTAGTTATATGGTATGCACAGGATTTCAAGACGATAATAAACGGCAGCACTTATTATAATATAATAATTATGTAATAACAGGTCAGTACTAGAGTTTTCATATTGATGCACCAGCGGTCTGTACCACAGAGCAAGTTGAACTTAAAGCCCTTTTCACTGTGCTGTCAACTGTGACAGGAACATGGTTAAATCTTTTGTCATTAATTCAAAACAGTGTCCTTAATCTCACTGTCAGACACGTCCACTGACGACCAGTTTGGAGCTTTGGCCTCTGAAGACAGTCTGAGGGAAATATCTGACAGTCAGAAATTTAAGACCAAAGTCAGACCAGTTTTTTGAATGAAGTTTAGGAAGAAAACTCATTCTTAATATGTCCGAGGTGCACAAAAACCAAAATGATGAAGGTGAAATGAAATAGAAGTTTGTGTGAATTTGCTCCATTTCCAACATGTCAGCGATATAGATGGATGACAGCGTTTTTCTATTTACTTTACTTTCTATTTACTAGCGCTGATATCATAAAGTCTGACACAGATTGTGAGTAAGATTTTATTATAGGCGTCTCACACAATGAGACATAAACCTACACCATCGTTGTTGTCATGCAGTCTAAAGGCGCCTTTAGTCTGGTTCTCCTCTGGTTACAATCCTGGATTAACTCTGAGATTACCGTTCCAGCTGTGAGCGTGTTCATGTTCTTATATACATGAAACATCAACAGAACAGGAAGTTAATATGACAACAGATGAAACTCTGATACCTCTGATATTAAGTGAGTTCAAATGCATATTAGAGCTGCAGCTAACGATTGTTTTCATTATTGTTTAATCTACCAATTATTTTTTCAATTAATTAATTAATCCTTTAGTTTATAAAAATGTCAGAAATATAATGATGGAAAATCTGTCCATCAATTTCTCAGAATCCAAGAATATCTTGTTTTGTTCAACCAACCCAAAGATATTAACTTTATATTGATATAAAACACAGAAAAGTAGAAAATCTTCACATCTGAAAAGCTGGAACCAGATGATTTGTTTGTGTTTTTTGCTTGAAAAATGACTGAATAGATTAATCAATTATTAAAATTGTTGCCTATTATTGTTCTTTTGATCAACTAATCGATTAATCAACTAGGCCTAATCATTTCAACTCTAATATTACCAAATATTAAAAGTAAAGTTAAGTTGCAAATAAGTGTGTGAATTATTACATAAGCCTTTTTAAATACGGTCAGCATTTTCAACATGTTTAGTCTACTATGAGAAAATTAATAGATAACCCGAATGGATGATCCATTTATTATCTAAAGTGTGTGCTCTTTTGAAGTGATGCACATAACAAACTGTTCACTGCTGGAGCAGAAAACTACAGATACGATATAAAAAAACCCTGAAGAAGAGTCATTAATCAACTAAGGTTGATCAGACTTAATGTTATGCATTTATAATTTACTTACTTACACATGTATAGAGTTTTTTTCCCAATAAAAGGTGACAGTGAGTGAACTTCACACATCCAATTATCATCTCATTGATTCTAAAAAGATCCTGAGTTACAGAGATGCAAGTAAAACCTGTTTGTTACCAGAAACATGACATTGTTAATGTGGTAAGTTATGTCTCTGTTTGTTAGAAACTCTGTTTTAAACCCTTTCTATCACTGATTATTTATCATGATAATCAAAGTGTCTGCTGAACTATAAAAAACGTCCCTCTTGCTCTTTATGAACTGTCACTTTGTTGTTAACTCAGTACTTTTGTCCGTGTCAGGATCCTGTTGCAATGATGACTCATGAGTCATTTTGTTGTTTCAGCAAAAATGCCAAACATTTCCTGGTTGCAGCTTCTCAAATATGAGGATTTGAAGCTTTTCTGCATCATGCATCACAGTAAAGTAAATTTCCTCAGACTTTAAACTGTTGATCAGACATCACTATGGGTTCTTTCACTGTTTTCTGACATTTTATAGACAAAAAGATTACTCGAGGAAATAATCAACAGTTGAAAATAATCATTAGTTGCAACCCTTGCTGCTTGTTCACACATTTTGACCTGATCCTCTGAAACGAACCTGCGCTGAAGCAGTCGAGTCGTGCGGCAAAGGTTAGAAGATCTGAGTTAAGCTCAAAGACAGCTGGTTTACCCGCTAATCTGGCTTTGTAATCTCCGCATGTACACCAGCTTTGTACTTGTGTGTAAAAAAATGATACATGCTCACCCGTTCTCCGCTGTTGCTGTCTCCCGGAGCCGCTCTGTTTCCTCCTCTGCATCCCCACACGGGCACAGATACGGGCAGAGAGCGGGCCAGAGCCATGGGGTGGGCGTGCCGGGACGAGTATGCGGCCTGACCCATGGCCATGCTGCGCGAGGGCGGAGGAGCGTCCTCACTCAGCGAGCCTGGGACACAGGTGGAGAAATAAATAAATGTGAAATCCATGGATCCGTGCACACACACACACGTCTGCACATCACATTCTTACCATCAGTGCTCTCCTCCTCGCCGTCAGACTCGAAAAACGGCTCACAGTCGCGAGACAGAGAGTCCTCATCCATGGAGAAGACGCCTAAAACAGAACCACGACGATGTAAACCCTCAGAGTCAACACATGTCAAAGCGACACATGAACGACATCAATCCTCACCTGCGCTTTCGTTCCCGTAAGGTCTCCTCTCATCCATGTCCTCCTCCTCTTCCTCGTCCTCACATTCTTCTTCCAAATCCACGATCCCAGATCTCTGTCTCCCCTGCTCGGTGGCCTCCAGCGCGCTCTTCTCCCGCTCCCGCTCTCCGTTACCGTTTTGCCCGCCGCCTTGCCCGGGAGCACCTGAGCTGTAGATTGACGGGTAGCTTTGGGAATATCTTCCATTGGGGCTGACTCCACCCACACCGCCGTCCCCTGTAAAGCTCTGAAAACAAAAGAATCACGTTATGAATGTGAGCTTTTTTTTTGAATGAATACCACAACAAAGTTTGCAGCACAGGCAGGTCACTCACCCCCCTGTGTCCGGGGTCAGAGGTCAGGTCAACCACCAGCTTGGTTCCTCCCTCTCCCCCCGCCTGGCGTGTGTGCCTTTGGGCTGTTAGCATGGTCGTAGAGTGCAGCACGCCGATGTCATCTATGTAGCGGCGTGCAGACTCAGCAAGAAACCCTTGACCCCATACATTATAGGAGAAATCCCCCTCCCTCGGAAAGGCACTGCTGCTCTCCCGTTTCCTCACCCCGTCTCCGTCTCCGGCCGACGACCGGAACTTCTTACACGCTGTAAGGATGGCCAGGTCGCAGCCAGACTTTTGGCAATACGTTTCCGCAGCAGAAAGTAGTGCCAGCCAGCTTTCTTTGTGGTTGTCTGGGATCTCGGGTTCGGATGACTGGTTGATGGAGGCCATAACGGTGCTAAGAAGTGTTTACAGCTTTTCTTTAAATGGACTGACCTGATGAAAGAACTGAGTGATGCTGATGAATGATGAAGAGGTTTCAGACTAATCAGAAGCTTGGATAATGGTTGGGGCACCAAACTTGAGTATGAACTTTGGTGGCTCTTTGCGTTGTGGCGGCGTAGCTTTCCTTTTACCCAAAATCGCTGAAATCTGTATCTTCTGGTTTGCTGGTGTATTTTTTTTGCACTGGTGAAGATGCAGAGGGGGGGGGAATTTTTGATCAATCAGGTAAAGAGGCACAAGGTGACTTCAAGATATGATATAGTGGGTGATGTCCTTACACACTGGAGAGCCAGGGGAGAGAAGAGATGGTGCCAAGTTGCTGGTGATACCTGGAATTAAAACATTAAAAAAAACAAATCAAGGTTAACTGTCACTAATTGCTTCTCTATGTAAGGTTTATCCATTAGGACTGATTGCACACGTTTAAATATATGCAGATAAACACATAAGCACAACCTGGATCAACTAAATCTGTCCTCAGATTGTCGCAGCCCCCACCACCTCTATGAGCTGCTTGACACCAAACCAATGCTAACTACTGTAGCTACTGTAGCTTTCTTATGACCATGCACTCGGTTGAATCCACTTTACAGACATGCCATCCTTTCTAGATATGATTTTGCGTAGTTTGAAACTGCATATCGAGGACTTTTCTGCACGGTCGCTGCCGTTGCTGCAGCTGTTGTTGTTGATCTTGTTGTTTATTCAGTGTTGTGTGCAGCCTGCTCATGATGGAACCACATTTCACCTCCATTTTTCAGGCTTTAGCAGGAGCCCAGCCGAGAAGTATAAATTACAGAAACGAGGGGAGACGTTCACCCACCTGTTCAGTTTCTTTGTTCCACGTTGCCAGGTATTAATCGATCTCAAACTTTACTTATTTTTAATCAAACGTATTCTGCCTTCTCCCACGGTTTCTCTCCCCTAGCTAGAGCTCTTCACCAGCGGCAAGCTAGCAGTGATTGATAGCAGCTTTTTTCCGGTTAAGGATTTCACAATAAAAGCAGTGATGATGAACAGGCAATTTTTGTGTCGGATAATTAAGCTCAGCAAGTGACTAGTTCATTTTTAACAGGGGGGGGGAGGCACAATAACACTAACCCTAACCCAGGGTTATATAGGTCTAGCCTAATTCTTGATATTATGATTCCGATTTAAAGGACCAGTGTGTAAAATTTAGTTAGATTCACATTTAAGATTAAATTATTCACAATTTTGAGCTGTAAAACAATGTAGTGTTGTAGTTTGATAGTTGTACTAGTCATGGCATAAAATTGACTCTTTCCTCTACTCAGTATGGACAATGTAATTAATTAAAGGGCTCATTCTAAGATAACGAAAACACAACAATTCTTATGTTACACTAATGACAACATACTTATGAATATTATATTCCATTTCTGCCAATAAATCCACCTAAGTTGTACACACTGGTCCTTTAATTAAACTCCCATTAGTCTAAATACATATTTGTATAACCTTATTCTTTTATTGGAAGTGGATAAAACACTGTTTAAACTTTACCTCGAATTAGGTAACTGTAGCAGCTGAGCATGTTTTGGTCAGTTCAGGTTAATTTCACATCACTGTGTAATACTGATTTATTACATCAGTAATAAATAATCATAAGGGCCTTTTAATACTCTAGTATGTCATTGAAAAGCTGCAGCAGTCATAAAGGACCTTCTCAATCTTTATAAGTAAAGGTATTATATTACCTAAAATTTGAAAGGTGCAATGATTTAATATAAATAAAGCTTTGTGACATTCAGTTGAAAATAATCTTCTGTTGTTATCAGCAGCCACATTATATGCTCACCTTATTATTATGAGTTGGATATGTATCAGAAAATCCATCCTCAATATTATGGAGGATTTCCTCTGACAATAAACTGTGTATACTATTTTATTTTTTGTCCAATGTCATGCTTGACCTCTATTTTCTCAATATCAATCGAGCTTTTAGCTGCAGTTCATCATAAAATGCACTTAAAATACACTTTACCTGGTACTTACATACTTTAGTACTTTTTAAGATTTATACTTTTTAATTATTTATAGTATTTTTTTATTATTATCTGTTTTTTCAGTATTTCATTCTCATACTTTATGTGATTTAATGTGTTTTTGCACCGGGACCCGAGTAATGTTAATTTCGTTGCTTTTCATGAAATCCTTGAACTGAGTTTAAGCGACAACCTGCTCTTAATTTGAAAGATAAAATCACCTCTCATCCGGTTTTGTTTGTGGTAGCTCAAGCTTCATCCAGCTCTGACGTCACCTGTTTACTGACTTCCAATCGAACGCACGTTGCACACGTGACTGAGCTCTGTGGGCGGGCTCGTACTCGTATTTCTTCTCGTGCACGTGTGCAACCCACCTAACAGCTGCTCACAAGTTACACGATTACTTTAGTCTTCAGTGGTGGAAGAAGTATTCAGATCCTTTACTGAAGTAAAAGTACCAGTGCAATAATGTAAACTCCTTTACAAGTAAAAGTCCTGCAAAAAATCCTACGTAGGTAAAAGTACATAAGTATTATGAGCTTGATGTAGTTAAAGTATTGCAGTAAAAGTAGTGGTTTGGTACCTCTGACTGATATATTAATATATATGACATCATTAGATTATTAATAGTGAAGCATCAGTGTTAGAGCAGCATGTTACTGTTGTAGCTTCTGGAGGTGGAGCTAGTTTCAACTACTTTATATACAGTTAGCTAGTTTAGTCCAGTGGTTCCCAACCTAGGGGTCGGGCCCCTCCAAAGGGTCACCAGCTAAATCTGAGGGGTCGTGAGATGATTAACGAGAGAGGAAAAAACAAAGTTCAGATACACAAATCTGTTCTCAGTTTCTGGACTTTTTCTCTAATCTTTGATTTCTGGTGAAATATTGGATGATTTGAACATTTATTGAAATGAAACCATGTGAGAAGTTTAGAGGGAAAAACCACTATTTGTTGGAGCTGTTAACAACTCATAGACATCTGAAATGTGACCCCGACTACACACTGCTTTTTGCAAGACGTCAATAGCCAAAAAGGTTGGAAACCACTGGTTTCATCTTTAACAATGTGTTGTATTTTAAAAGCTTGTTATATTATCCATTGTGTCAAATCTTCATCTGAAAAGTAACTAAAGCTGTCAAATAAATGTAGTGGAGTAGAAAGTAGAATACTTCCTTCTGAAATGTAGTGGAGTGGAAGTATAAAGTAGCATAAAATATAAATACTCACGTAAAGTACAAGTACCTCAAAATTGTACAGAAACTATCAGAAAAACTATAATACTAACTGTCACAAAGCTTGCTGGACTGTAATTTATAAAATTAGGATCTTTTTATTTATTAAAAATAAACTGATTGGCTCGCCTTCGTCACGTGACTTCTTTTGGGGGCGGGTCTTCTGTAAACAGGAAGTGTGACGTCAGATTTGTTTTGGAAAAACGAATTTAGGAAACAGCGACGGAAGAATGGAGCAAAACCCTGAAGATTGTAAGGTATTGCCAAGTTTTTAACAATATTATACTCACAATATTTACATTTGTGAACTTTATTCTCACTTGTATTGTTGTTTTAGGGGGAAACTACACACGAGTTTATTGTCAGCGTTAGCCAATGTTAACATATTTGGCTAGTCATCGTTTACAGTAACCTTCGCTAAAACAAAGCAGTGCGTTTAAAGTTACATATCCAGCGATTTGCGGTCATGTAACTGCATAAAAAGATGTCGGATTCTGGTGTATAGCTAGCTGATAGCTATATACCCATAACCGCACAAATATGATAGCTTGCAGGCTATTTCTGACTATACGACCACACAGTAAAGTCAACCCGAGTGGTCATTATCAAAGGTTTTCTGAGGTATTTGGTTGACTCGCCCTCACCGATTGACCTGACAGACCAGCCACGCTGTAATCATGTGATATGCTTCTGTCATTTACCAGCTCTTTGTTATGTGTTCCCACATACCTGCCACGACTACGGGTTAGCTATGAAGGAGCACTTTATGATGATTATTATTCAATTTTATCTGATAAGTTATGTCACAGTTTATGTAAGCGAGTAGATAGAAGGATTACCCGCACATTGAATCAGAGCTCTCTTTACGACCAACTAAAGGTCAGACGAATATCCTCAAGAAGGAAAATGAGGACATATGTATATAGTCAAATGACCGGTGACACACTGCAGTCATCTAACCACATCCACATGTGTCAAGACACCATCATCATCATAAGAATAAAAACATTAACGTCAGGTCATACGAATATGATAGAAGGTCTGGATGCATTTTCAGTCAACAAGTCACAAAAATTTTATCATTTCATATAAATAGTATTAATAGGGTGGGTGCCATAGGTTGACAAGACACCAGGGGGAAATTATTATTAAAAAAGATATAAATAGTGTGTCCAAAATAGAATAAATAGACATAGACTAAGAGGAATATCACATGTCATGTATGCATATAGATCCTAGAAGAAATAAGACAGGAGAAAGATGTTTATACAGTATATATACCTAGATTAGGACTGTATATGTTAGAGTAACTAGAACAGCTGTACAGTATAGGCCCTAATGATATAGATAACCTACAACAAGGGTTTCATATCAAAGATTAAATCCATGAGGGGACAAGGTGTTGAGAGAGTGGATCCAATAAATTTCCCGCTGCATCTCAGTTTGCTCAATTTATTAATTAGTTTAATTGTTTTTTTTGGATCCAGCACCTACCTCACTGACATACTTTGTTTCATTCTAACAGTTTATGTAGTAACATGAAGATGAGCTGATTTTATTTAACGAATTAGATCTTTGTTAAGCCATATAACATCATTATGACACAACCCAGAGCCAATCTGGCAAGAGTCAGTCCCAAAATGAATCTGCTTTTTTTTTGATAACGGACTAATTGTTTAAGTAATACTTCAAATTTAGCTTCTTAAATGTGACGATTTGTAGATTTAATAAAAGAGCCAGAAAATATTCACATTTGAGAAGCTGCAATTAATTGATTATCAAAATAGTTGGTGATGAATTTAAGAACTGGTTATTAATCATTGCAGCTCTATAATAACTTATTATATAATATAGTCATTTATAATTATTTTGACTGTTTCATATTTATGTGCATATTCTTTCTCCTCAGCTAATATTTGAGAAGGAGGGGGTGTACCTGCACACAAATGCCAAGAGGAGCAACCAGGACACCACCATCCCAGGGTTCATCCGCATCGTAGAGCGGGTAAGCAGATCCGTGTGAGTGGAAGTTGTTAAGATAGAAAAAGGGGAAATCAGATGAATTAACTGTGCTTTTGTTTTAGGCTGGACTTCCAGCTTTAGAGTGGAGCCCACTGGAGGATGAAGGTCGCACTGCCCCTGCTGTACTCTACACCAAAAAGGTCAGTAATCGTGTGTTTGATGTGCATGAAGAAGACAAAAATATTTGGTTTTTTTTACTCAAATATAATCCAAACTTCTTGTTACTTAGGATGGAGAAGGAGGGGAGGAGGATACAAACTTTGACCCCGGGTATGAACCAGACTGGGCTGTTATCAGCACCGTGAAGAAGGATCGAGAACACGTCCCAGTCAAAGACTCAGGTGCTGCTGAGGTTTCTGTCACTTTGGGCAAACAGTTACGTTAAGAAAGGATGTGTGAAACCAAACGTTCTCTCTCTCTCTTACAGGTCAGTGGTCGTTCTCTCTGCCTCTCTCAGAGCTCTACTCTCTCCGGAGGGCTCGCTTCTCCTTGGGTCGAAACTTCCTGGTGTTGACTAGTAGAGGGGGCCACCCTCTGCCTCCTCTGCACTTCCACAGAGGAGGAACCAGAGAACTGCTGAGGGCCCTGCAACGTTACATCATCCTGGACCAGTAAGTGTCATCATCCTAATTCTAGCAGCTGTCACGTCGTCGCTGTAAAAGTGTTCACCTCATGACAGCTGTTAAAACAGCTGATGTACAGTTTCAGACAGAGCTGCTTATATCTTTGTCGACACATCACATGATTAGTGGGGAAAAAAAAAACGTCACATGGCTCCTGTTGTTATCATCGTCAGGTCACCAGTTGACGGACGGCTCTTCCTCGCTTACCCTCATGACTCCGGCGCTCTGTCTCAGTCCTTCGACAAGCTGCAGCTCCTCGATGACGGAGGCTCTGATCTCGTCTCGGTACTTTATTATTTATTTTTTAACAATAAAATTAAAAGAAAGAAGAAGGTAGGGGATTAAGTAATGATTGATGCTTTTAATAATAATGTCATGCCTAATAATAAACTGCACCAGGGTACATATTGATCTTAAAATGTTTGTCTGTAGCTTGTTGATCAATGCTGATGACTCACTGATCAAAGTCACCCTCTAACCTCTACAACAGACCGATGAAGTCATGAAATACTGACCAGTCCTCTACATCTGCTTTTGTTTGTAATTCTCTTCTCTGTCTACCTGAACAGAGATTTATCCAAGACCCCTATGCGACTACGTTCGGCGGATTCTCCAAAGTCACAAATTTCTTCAGGGCTGCCATTCGGCCTCCGGATTCCCCGCTTCACCCGCGTTCTGCTCAGGATCCTACTATGCCCCCCCAGGCTGATGAAGAGCCCGGCTTTGAACTCATCACCTGTGTAAGAGAACGAAACAAAAAGTAGTAGCGGTGTGTGATATAAAGAGATGACACATGCTTAAAGAGACATTTGTTTTGGTAAAGTTTGCGTATGTCTTTCCATCAAGGGGGTGGAGCTTGGCCCCAGACCAGATGTAACCAGGGGGCCACCTCTGGACAAATGGGAGGTGTTCTTCGACCCTGAGGGTCGGGTGAAGAACCCTGACAGAATCAAAGAGCTCGTGTTCAGAGGGGTAAGACAGTAAATACAGTGTTACTCCTATGTGGAAGACCCCTCTTGTTTACCTTTTTCAACACAATGTGCACTTTTTGATCATCGCAGGGTATCACACCATCGCTAAGGAAAGAGGCCTGGAAGTTCCTCCTGGGCTTCTATCCGTGGAACAGCACTACCAAAGAAAGGGAGGAAATTCTGCGGGTCAAAACGTTAGTGTTTCTACTACTGTGCATCCCCTCTCTACCGCTCTTCTTGCTTGCTGTAATCATTTCTCATGTTCTTAAGAGATCTTTTCTTAATGTGCCTCCAATGGAAGATATAGTTGAAGTTCACTAATATGAGGCTTCAGAAGTCTGAGTTTCATCAAATCAAGGGGATATCTTCAGATGTTAATTCCAAGTGCAATTAGGATGCATAGCTAGGTTTATGTGCGAATTTCACAAAAACATAACCCTCCTCCCATCTTACATGTTGTTTCTGGATTTGGTGTCCCTGTTACTTGTCCTCACCATTGTCCTGTATTGTCAGTTATGGTGAAACTAAAGATAACCAACCTACTAACTAACTGTATGAAATTCCCTCCTTGTGTTTCCCCTCCGATAGTGTTTCCATGCTGAGCTGGAACGGAGGGTTAATAACACAAAGAGGGAATTTCATATTAAAAAGTTGCAACTTTAGAAGATATACACTTGATACGACTAACTCAGACGGCTGAAGTCTCATATTAGCTTCAGATAAACTCTGGAATGTATTTTTGCATGTGGATCAGTTACACTAGAGGCAAATTAGGAAGGAATCTGTTAACGGCCGGTATGAACATGAGGAATGATTGCAGTAAACAAAACCTGGACACCTGACTAGTGTTTTAAGACAGACATGAAAGAAATAGAGGCTTCTTTAACGCCTCCGTGTGTCCGCAGGGATGAGTACTTCAGGATGAAGGTGCAGTGGAAGTCGGTCAGCGAAGAGCAGGAGATGAGGAACTCTCTCCTCAGAGGGTACCGCAGCCTGATAGGTCAGCCCCTCAATCCGTCCGATAACAGAAGATCTGTTGATTATGACAGTCAGCTGCTCGCGATGGGGAGTAGATGTTGGAAGTAAAACTGTCTTTGTTCTGTCGTGACAGAGAGGGACGTCAGCAGGACGGACAGACACAACACGTTCTTCTCCGGGAACGACAACCCAGGACTGACTCTGCTCCACGATGTGCTGATGACATACTGCATGTACAACTTTGATCTTGGTATGTTTTTTTTATGGATTGTTGGCTGCACCAGTACTAAACTTTTCAGCACCAGTACAAATGAAAAAGTGCAAGTTTTTATAATTGATCATTTCTGCCATTTCTGCCTCAGACTGGATTTATCTCTCTAGGGGAGGTGGGATGATTCTTTACATGGTCAGTGGTTTTAATCCAGTCTGAAGTGCATATCTGGGTCATTTTTCACCCTTTCTCCAGTCGCAATGACCTACTGGCAGCTCCTCCTGTAATTTAAATCCAGTCCAGAGCAATGTCCTTGTATTTAAAAAAAAAAAAGTGGATCTCTGAGTTTTTCCCGCAGGAAGAACTGCTACTTTTAAAAAGAAATCAGCTCAGAAATTTGACTTTTGTGTGAAAATTGAGCCAATCTGATAGTCAGAAAACATGCTAACACCAACATATAGGTCTATTTGGAAACCAATATGAAGGCAGAAAAAAATAAAAACCCCATAAAACCTCATCCAATGGGCCGCAGCTACAGGTGGGTACTGCTATTCTCTTTGTTGTCTCCATGTTTTTAGCTTATATTTGTTTACATTCTGACAATTGACACCTTTTAAAAGTATCCCAATTAGGTATTAGCAGTTCCTGTTTGCAGTGTACCCATGGACATACAGACAACTATCACTGGATTACATTGATACTGAAGAAAACTTAAAAATGTGATGATTCTTTGGGACGTTCTAGTATTTCTCAGTGGATTTATGGAGGTTTATTAGCGACGGATATTTGAAGTAATTATATCCTCGGACAGCGTAAGCGACATACGATATGTCTGATTAGATTTGACTGTGTTATGACAATTTTGGACTCAGATTCTCCAGCTGAATGTCCACGCCTCTTACAGACCATAATACCCTGTCATTTGGATATGGTTAAAATCATCTGGAACCATGAGTTCAATTACAGAGGAGCACAGTGAATATTTTCATTCACCGCCCCCCCCCCTTCTGTGTGATGTTAATCCAGGACAAACAGGGCTTAAGACTGGTTTCTTACAAATCAAGTTGATTTTTGTGCTTATCAATGACAGATTATGATAAGCGAAGGCTACTGTATAGAAACATGCACACAGACTCAGATTAGACACAGATTATTATTCCAAGCAGGTTTGTAAGATAAAGAACAGTGTAGGAGGTTCAGGATGTTAGCATTTCAAAGCAAAGACTCCCTTACACAACAATGTTTGTTAATGACGATCGAATTGATCGTTAAAGGGATGTTTTAGTCGATCCGAGTCCCTCTGACAGTTTTCCTTTTCCATCCAGGTTACGTGCAGGGGATGAGCGACCTCCTGTCCCCTCTCCTGTTCGTCACCCAGAACGAAGTGGAGTCCTTCTGGTGTCTGACGGGCTTTATGGAGCTGTTGGTTAGTAGAAACATCCCTCATCCTCAAGATCAGTCACCCGTAGCCTTTGAACGTTTTAGCTTCGGTTGTTCCTCTAATGGTTCATCAGAGGCTGTACAGCACTGGATGACAGCAGCAACATTCAGAGTTTACATGCTAGCTTTATTGTTCCTGCTTTGTGTGCTAGGTTAAACTATCTGCAGCAGCTTAATTGTGGTTTGAACATCTGTCAGTCGGATCTTTAAGGTCTGTAAGTTAGTAACGAGCCCGTTTCCATGACTGTGTTTCCTCTTTTTCTCTCTCTCTCTCTCTCTGCAGCACCAGAACTTTGAAGAGTCTCAGGAGGCCATGAAGCAGCAGCTCCTTCAGCTCAGTATCCTCCTGAAGGCTCTGGACCCCGAGCTATGTGACTTCCTGGGTTAGTCAGCTAATATTCATCCAGTCTGAATGGATTAGATTAAAATAAACCTTAAGGAGCCCCGAGGGACAGATCGGTTCTTGTAGCAAATGTTATTAGGATAAAGCAACGGAAAAGTAGGACAGAAAGAAAATAAAGCAAACGAGGGGATGTTATACATAATGCAACCACTAGATTATACTTTAGAATCTATTAATTATGATGAATAAAGTATATATATTTACAGCATCTGCAGCTGGTGTGAAGCATGTAGATACATGCATAGATAGATTTACTGGAAAATGAAGATTTCCAGGATTTCTACAGGGTAGTAAAACGTGCTTCATATAGACTGGCTGTCACAAGTAACTCTCCATATTACTCATTTCGTTGGAGCTCATTCTGCTTCTTTTTTTTTGTTCTCCTTTTGTCCGTCAGACTCTCAGGACAGCGGCTCTCTGTGCTTCTGTTTCCGCTGGCTGCTCATCTGGTTTAAGAGAGAGTTTTCCTTCGAGGACATCCTCACGTTGTGGGAGGTGATTGCACAACAGCTGCGTTTATTTCAGCATGTTATACTGAATACATGGATGTTTTCATGATGGTGGTTTGCTGAAACAGCTGAATTAAGACAGTGAGATAAACCAATCAGGCTACGTCCCCACATGTTCAACTTCTTTAGGTATTTAACATCTTCAGGTATATAACTGAAGAAAATCACTTGATGTTAAAAAGTTATTGAACGGTAAATGTCTTTGCAAAACTTTCATCTTAATTGCAACATACCTGAGGAAAAACAACTTTGTTTTTGGATAACATACTCTTGAAAACAAGGTATTTTCTTCTTAAAGGCAAGTAAGTTTATTTGTATAGCACATGTTAGACATGGGTAATTTAAAACATTAAAAACATTTAAAAAGAAAAAAAATGCAGAAAAACATTAAAGAGCAAATTGAAAAAATATAAAACTTTAAAGGAAATAGTTAAATAGTTAAAGCTAATCACAGGCATAAATACAGGATAAGTAATGGACTAGAAATACAATTACAGTGAATTAATAAGTTGTTTAAGTCTCCCTAAATGCAACATGGGAAACAAAAGTGCAGCAGATAAAAACCAGTCAGTCAGTCAAAGGCACAAGAGAACAGCAGAGTTGTTTATTTGGATTTGAAGGTGGTTTTTGTTTTAAGGTCAACAGGAAGTTGGTTTCATCGTAGCTTAAAGCCGCTTCAAGCTGTTTACTTCTGACTCTTGTTCCTTTCAGTTTTATTTATATTGCGCCACATCATAACAAAAGTTATCTCAGGGCACTTTTCACATAGACTTTACTCTTTAATTTAGAAAGAACCAAAATCCCCACATGAGCAGCGCTTGGCAACAGCGGCGAGGAAAAACTCCCCTTTAACGGGAAGAAACCTCAAGCAGAACCCGGCTCTAGATGGGTTGACTGGTTGTATTGAGAGATAATACAGATATGACTCCTTAGATCTAAGATAAACCTATAAACCCAGTGTATCCTGTTAGTATTCTCTACTAGACGTTTTATAACATCCTGTTTTCTTCTTCAGGTTCTCTGGACTCGTCTTCCATGTGACAACTTCCACCTGCTGATCGCCTGTTCAATCCTCGAGTCCCAGAGAGGAGAGCTGATCGGCTCAGACCACGACTTCAACACTATACTCAAAGTGAGACAGGGATTAAGTTACTTTGTCTATAACCGTACATGTTTTCATCTGTGGGTGCGTTTCTTCATCATGATCTTTATGATCTGCAGCACATTAACGAACTGACCATGAAGTTGGACCTGCAGACTGTCCTGCGTGAAGCGGAGGCCATCTACCTGCAGCTGGTTCAGTGTAAGGTAGGTCCAGATGTGCTTTTACGGTTTTTATTATAATGAGTGACAATGATTAGACAGAATTCTATAGTATGTTGGGACCCAGTAAATCAGTAAAATGTTGCTGTAAAATTATCTTACTATTATATTCTGCCGTTTTTCTAATATTTGCTTTTCATGTGAAATACTGGATACTTCCTCATCTTCAGGCCTCCTTATAATGAAACTGAAAAGGGGAAATCACTCTTTGCTTGAACAGTATGAGGCTGTAACCTTTAGTGAGGGGTCACAGGCCAGAAATGATGGGAATCATTGCTCTAGACTTTATATGTCCCTCCAATGTTTGGGACAAAACTGAACTTTTAGTCTTCACCAGTATAAGGCAAGTCTTGAAGATCCTCCAGACATGTTTAAAGACATAAAAATACTCTGCTTTGAATAATAATTTGTGTCTGATGTGTTTTTCCCACAAAAAAAAAGTTTAATTCTTAAATTACATCTACTCCATATGTAAGTACTTTTCATTTAAAACTGCTGCTCCTTCTTCACTGTGAACTCCTCTCTCTTCAAGTTTCCACACGGCGGTTGTGTAATTTGAATTCTGGACCAGGATCAGCTTCCAAAATATTTGTGATTTCACAAATTGTGCACTTTAACTCAGATTTTCAGTGAGCACAGAGAAACTTTCCAGCCTTCTAGTGTCAAACTCTGCACAGTTGAAGCTGAAGTTTAACATTTAACACAAACATTATTCTAGTTCTTGTTTCCATATTTATTATGCCTTATACGTATATATTTTTGGAAAATCTGGTCTGTATTTTCACCTCATGTTTTGTCCTAATTTCTCACTTCATGCTCCACTTATAACAATAACAAGCAGTCACGTGTTTAAAACAGTTGAAAAATGATTTTCTTTATAAACCCTAACAGCAAACATTTTGGCCTTTCAGAGCAGGAAACGCACAGCTGTAATTAATAACATTAACGACGGCTCCGTTCCATTATTTGCCCCAATAAGCCACGTCAGTGAGTCAACATTAGCAATACCAGAACCCTAAAACTGACTCAACTAAACTGAATGCAGCCATCGTTAACGTTATTAATTCCACATGTGCTTTTACTACTTTGGCAAGTCATAATATGTGCCATGAAAAGGGTCTATTGGTATTAAATCTATTCATTTTGCTACTGCGGTGATCCCACACAGCTTATTACAGCTTTTTCTCATTTAAAAAATCCAAAAAACACTTTGTTTCTTTATGAAATCCATTAGCTTTTGGTTAGACGTGTGCGGTCAGAGAAATTTAGGGATTATTACAGTTGAATTACTTAATAGAAATACAGAAGAATGTACAATATTTCTGCAACTAAAACCAGCTGTCACAGAAGCTCATTTTAGAAAAGCAACACAAACAAGGTTGAATACATATTTTAGACATGCATAGCGTCTTGTTGACACCTCCTCGTCCTTCTTCTGCCCTCCTTCCTCCCCCACCAGGAGCTCCCCCTGAAGGTGCAGGAGGTTCTGGGTCTCTACGTCCCGTCCAGCTCCGAGGAGGAAGAGAGTCCGGACTCGCAGGCCACCGAGACGCAGCGCCTCCTCAGCCAATCCCAGGCAGGAGCTGGAGCTGCTGCTTCGTGTAGCGCGGCGGGCGGTCCTCCCCCCACCTATCCTTAAATCTGACTGACAGTCACTCAAGAAACAATGAAGTACGGAAAGCGTGGAAGATATTTATACATGAAGAAATATATATTTACTGTATATGACCCGGTGAGAGAGGTGGGGAAAAACTTGATTGGTGAAGACTGTTGTTAGTTTTTGTCAGAGGCAGGGGGCGTTGTTGAGGCTTTTTTTCTTTTAATGTATAGCCATGAATGTTATTATACAAGACAACACTATAGCTGTGCTTGCAGTGCTCTTTTTCTTTGTGTCTTTTTTTTTCGTGATACGACAGCGTGTTTTTTACATGTCCCGTGTCTTGCCATCCATTCATCTCTCCATCCTCTTTATGTTCGATGCTGCTGTTTCACATTTTCACCTGTTGTTTAATAATTGTATTTTATTTTCTCCGCTTATCACGCGTGTTTTAAATGTACTTTCGGTGCATTTTGTTAGTTTCCGTTTGTTTTTGACACCTCTGTCCTCTCGCTGCTGCTCCTGTAAAAGGAAGAAGATGAAGGACCTTGTTAATACTGTATGATGCCATTCCAGCCCTATGCAAAGTTTTTGCATGCCTTATAGATTTCACCTGCAGCATGGTAATATTTTAAGCTTTGTAATTATCTGTAAAATGTCATAACATTTTCATCTGCTGATTATTACCAAATAAACAGTGAATCTTAAAGACGGAATATTAATTCAAATCACAGAGGGAGAAGAGACAAGAGATGATTAGAGAAGTTTAAGCAGATTAAGATGTTTAAATGCAATTCACATACAAAAATACAAAAAATTCATCAACAGAAAGAGACTAAAAAATCTGTAGAGAAATGCAAAAGCGAAAAAAGTCAAAAACACATGAAAAAGTTAAGCAACTCTCAGTGAGGGAACATAATACTAAAATGACAACAGTGAATTTCTATATTGTGCAACTGACACTAAAGTGCAAAGGGAAGGAATCAAAATCATACATGAAAAGTTTAAGGAACTGCCAATAAAGAAATTTAATACTAACATTTTAAAGGCCAAATTCAAAATATACAAAAATAATCTAAATAGGACATTTTAATTTGTAAAAAATTATAAAACTAAATCAGCACTTTAAAAAAACACCTTTCTGTAAATTTTACAACACCCAGTAGGAAACATAGCACTAAAATGTACTAAAATGTCAAAAAAACAACTTAAAAATCAAAAAAAAAAAAAAAAAAGATTTTTTTTTAAACTTTAAAATGCAAAAAGTAAAAAATCAAAAACACATGAAAAAGTGAAGTAACTCTCAATAATGAAACATGATACTACAATGTCAAAAGTTAACATAAAGAACAAAAAGACTCCAGGTACACATGCAAAAATTATATGACTAAATCAAAACATGAAAAACTTTAACATATCTCAGTGAATTAAAAAAAAAAAAAAGCTGAAATGTTAAAAGTGAAGTACAACGAAAACAAAAAAAATCCATAACAGACAATTAACACAGAATAATACAAAAATTAATCAAGTCAACACATGAAAAACTTCAGCACCTATGAGGGGAAAAAATAAAACCATAAATGTGTAAATGGAAAATGAACAAATAAAAAAAAAGCTTCAAAACCTGGAAGAAATCAAAATATCACGCTTGAACATGCAAAACTTATGTACCTGAATCAATATATGAAGAACTGAAGCACCTCTTAGTGAATTAAAATAAAATCAAAATAGCACACTTAAACATGCAAAACTTATGAACCTGAATCAACACATGAAGAACTTAAGCATCTATTAGCACATGAAAATAAAACCATAAATGTGAAAATGGAAGATGAAGAAATAAAGAAAATCAATACCAAGTTGATGATCACTAGTTTGCTTCCTTAGAAATTTCTAGTTCTATAGTCGCTGTGACCAATGATTACATCAATTTCACAAAGGATAGTTACTGTAAGTGATATATATATATATGTATTTACCAATACGCCCCACCCCCAAAAAGTTTAAATCGTGCTGAACATACTAACAATGTACTTAAGTTATTGATTATATATAATTAGTGCAATTACAAATATACTGAAATACACTTTTGTGCACTTGACTATGTAGTTCTGAGACACCATTAAGTTATAATTAAGTCTCCATCCACTTTAAATGCTCCTTCACTTAGATGTTTGAGTTCCACTGTGCAGACTTTGATCCTCTGGTGTTACAGGATGTAATTAATTACATTATTACACTTGACAATTTAGCATTTTTACAATGCAGTGGACTGATTTAGCCTGTGCACTCTACTGTGCATGAGATTAGAGGTTACTGTATATATGGTGCATTGATTGAGAAAAGACCACAAAACTGTACAAAAACACGTGCAAAACAGCACAAAACATAAACAATGATACAATAAAGTTACCATAAATGATAAGCACCAGATCAGTACTCTTTAAAAGCTGTTTCAACTTGAGTTTAAAATGATCCTAATCCTTTCTGAGTTCCATATATTGATCCTCTGAACAGAGAGATGTCTGTTTAAAGGAGGATTTACAAAAGACGCACCCCAAGTTATTGATCCAGACACCCTGAGGTGTTCCACTGTGTCACTGGACTTACAGATTAGTTTAAAGGATAGGTTCACATTTTTTTCAAGTCTTCATGTCAGGAGCCCAAATGAACACTGACACGTGTTTTTCTTGCTGTAATCATTCCTCCTGTTCATACTGACCATTAGAAGATCTCTTCATAATGCACCTATAAGTCCTCCTTCTGTGCAAACATGTATTTAAATGTTTATCTGAAGCTAATATGAAGCTTCAGCGTCCAAATGAGTCAAATCAAGTAGATATCTTTCAACATTACAGTCTTTTTAGTGTCAAAGTCCCTCTTTATGTTACTATACTTCCACTGCAGCTCAACAGGGAAACACAAAGAGGGAATTTGATGCTAATGAGACTGTAAATGTGTCAGATATCCACTTGATATGACTGACTCAGACTGCCAGATCTACATATTATCTTCAGATAAACTTTTAATATGAGCAAATGTTATGAAATCCCTTAAAAAAAAAAAAAAAGATGTTTAATCGTTTTTCCACAAAAAAATTTGCTATAAAATTTTAAATTACTTCTCCCTCTTTAAATAAATTCTACATCACACTTGTTGACACTTGTTGCATAAAGAACCATAATTGGCCCCGAGCTAGTTGTGATGTCACAAATCGTGCTTGTAGGTGCTCACCTTTAACTCACATTTACATTTCCAGGAGATGAAAAACAAACTCTGCACATCATTTTGCACAGTGAAGCTCAAACATCCAACTGCAGGAACAAGTTGAAAAAAATACGTTTTTGAGTGAAGGGGGACTTTAACATATTTAGTTTTATTAACAATATGGCAGCGCTGGAGTCTGATCTTTTTAAGAAACAGACAAAAAAATATATATCATGAAAAAGTGTAAATAGTGATTAAAAAAAGAGAAGGGAAAAAAAATCTGACATTTAAGGAATGATGCTTTTTTTTCCAGTGTAACAGTAAGGACTATTTGTTAATGCAGTGTCTTAACTTGTGAACTGGTTAAACTTTGGCCTCTCTCCTCTCCTCCCCCCACCGGCCAGCAGGTGTCTGTGTGAGGTGAATGGCTGAGGGAGGAAAATAGGACCTCTGTTCTCCACTGTCCCGGGAAATGAGCTGGAAAATGAGGGGCGGAGAAACCACACCTCCTTCTCAGGACCCGCTGCACTCCTCTTTTGGCTTGTCGCTGTCTCTTTCCCCTCTCGATCCATGTTGTTTGAATACAGCTGCGACGTATGAATTTAGCAGGCTGCTTAAACAGGCCGACGATCTGTCACTCTGTTTCTCTTGCTCCTCCTCCCTCCTCCCCACCCCCCTCCCCTCCTCTTCCTCTCCACTCCGTCCACCCCGGCCCTGACCTCACTTGACTGGCAGAGCCAAACTTACTGAGTCCTTCATTCAAACTCAATCTGCTTTCAGTTCCTCTCAAAGCCTGTTTTATAGGCGAGGGCCTTGTCGACAGCTTAAAACCCCATATTCTCTCACTAATGCTACAATCGACTGAGTGTCGGAGGATTACGGTCTCTTCATGTTGTCATTATGCCGGGTGTCTTAGAAAAGCTGTTATCTGTTGTAGATGATGTGATTGTTGATCTGACCTCTGTGCTTGAGATCTGAGCCTTGAGTTTTAAGAACCAGGATTATGGCTCTTTACGTTTCTCTATGTGTGTATTGGTGGGATTATTTTATAGGTTTCATGAGGTTTTCGCTCATGTTTCATGCTTGTTTTTATTTTTGCATTAATTTAACTTAAAGACCCCGTCCAGACATGTTTTAAAA
This sequence comes from Thunnus thynnus, assembly GCF_963924715.1. NCBI lineage: Eukaryota > Metazoa > Chordata > Actinopteri > Scombriformes > Scombridae > Thunnus > Thunnus thynnus. The sequence goes on along the minus strand of NC_089533.1, from coordinate 5,677,839 downwards.
GTACTGACTGATATGTTGTTTTTACACATAAAAGCTCAATTCTTTTGTTTAAAATTCTTTGAAAGATCCAGAATCCGTGAAAATATAAATATTGTTCATTTCAAATGTTTTATTGCTGGACACAAGATGCCTCCTACTTCAATGAAAAGTCTATTCTCAGTGTTTGTGCACTTCGAGGAGGCTTCGAGTCTCCGCAGCACGCTTCTGTAAGTTACAAACTAGTTGTGACATCACAGATCCTGCTCCTACGTCCACATCTTGAACTCAGATTTAAGGTGTGAATGTGAGAACGAACTCTGCACATACATCATTCTGCACAGTGAATCCCAAACATCCAGCTGAATGAACAATAAGAAATTACAATAGCTAATGATAGCTACTTCCTAAGGTTCACATCATAACCCCATTACAAAAAACAGAAAATATAGGCAGATCATTTTACTCTTCATCATTGTGTACAGAATCAAAATAATCTAAGAATGGTTGCCAGACTTTAAAAACATTTCTGGACAGATTCCCGAATTAAATATTTAAGTTTTTCGAGTTTCAAATGAGCCGTCATCTCTCCAACCCATCGTTTATGTGAAGGGGTTGTAACAGACTTCCACTTGAGCAGGATAGCTAGCTAAAAGTGACATAAAGGCGTCAGACTGAGACACATTTTTGTAGTGGGGGGGGGGGGCATATTTAGTTCTGTATGGCGGTGGTGGGATCTGATCTGCAGACACAGATAAAAGATTAAATACGATGATGAAAGCAAAAGTGTAAGTCGTGGCTGATAAAACCTGAGACTCCCAGCGGTGGGAGACTTTAAATACTCTCATATTAAAAGAATGAAGGAAGGATGTAGAAGATCATAAAACACGCAAATGTGTTCTAGCTGTGAATCATAAAGTATGTAACTGTACCAGTAAACAAACTGCTGTAGAGTTTAATGAGTTTTTAATTCACAAATGACAACTGATCGGTACAATACTGTAAAAATTAAGATGGCTGTAAGGTGGATCTTTCTACATGAGATGTGATGTTTTTTATGTTACTGGATGTTTACGTTATACGTCCTTCTTTATATTTACCACACCAGCACCACTGACAACTTGCTGTTACTCAAGTACTGTAAACATTTTAGGAACGTCTACTCCCACTGCTCTATATCTCAGAGGAAAATATTATACAGAAGCACTGCCTTCCAGATTAATGTAGAAAAATATAATTCACAGAGCATATGTATCATGTCCAGACGCACAAAAAAGCCTCTTGGAGCCATACTGTAAATCCAACAGGAAGTCGGCCATCTTGGAAAAACTGGTCAATTTTCGTGTTTTTTTTTTTTTGGTTTTTTTTGCCATTTTCAGGCCTTTTATTTTAACGAACTCCTCCCACAGAATTCATCATAACGACTTCAAAATCTGTGTGTGTCATCTAGACTAGTTTATGATCAAAAGTTATCAAAAGATTTAGTTAACGTTGAAGCGTGTGGCCGTGGCGTGGCGTTGAGTTTTGATGTTTCGCCATTACAGAGGAAATTGCTATAACTTTAGTGCAAACTGGCTCCATAGCGCCCCCTAAGAAATTTCAGTGAAGCAGCCCCAGCAGCAGGCAAAATACTGGACAAAGTAAGTGATGTTTAACTTCTTCTTGCAATGTCTGAAAACAACCCCAGTCTGAAGACATCTACACGCTTGTGATAGAAGCCCTTCGATTGCTCCTCCTCCACCAACTATAACAGTAAAATACTGCTTAAACATCAACGCATCAGTAATAATAATACAGTAATATAATATATATAATAGTATAGTGAGTAACACCAACGAGGGACATTTCTCTGTATTAAGAGCATTTTTACTTTTGATACTTTAAGTACAATTAGCTACTGTAATAATACTTCCATACTTTTAGTAAGACTTTTACTACTAATGGAGTATTTTTAGATTGTTGTATTGCTACCACCTATCTACTCAAGTAAAAGATCTCAGTTCTTCTTCCACCACTGATAAAAAAAAGTTCAATCCCATAAAATGATTCATGATTATCTTCTTATTAAATATACTATAGTTCTTAACCATGGCTTGCTCAAATATCATGTCCTGCAAAGAAGAATTGTTATATCTTTCTTCAAAAAAGTTTTACATATGAAACTGAATCTACCTTGAGTCATAGTTAGTAAAACCAGTTTCCACCTCTGAGTTGAATAGAGCATGAATTATTGATGCTCAGCTCAAATCAAGTCATGGTGATCAGAGCATGCTGTCAGCGCGTCCCTCCGTCCATTTAACTCCTATTTGAAGCTTGAGCTGCCACTGAAACCTTAATGTGTGAAAAGCCACCTGTAATGAGTGTGTCAAATACAATCTGTATTCTCCACTGGTGAGTGCGACCCCATTGTGACCATCAGAGGAGTCCCCCGGGGAGCGTGTGAAAAGTGTGTCTACCAGCGATGAATGTGTGAGGAGGCCAGCAGCAGGCAGAAGGCCAGGGGCTGTTGTCTGACACTGATTTGTAAAGGGAGACAATACGGCTCATTGACCTGCCCGGCTCCACTGTCTGTTGCACATACCTCGCCCAGCCCTCCCCGGTGGCTTCGCTGCTCTTTAAACACGAGGAGCAGATTGCCACAGGCGCAGGGAGGGGAGGCCGATGGGACACAGGTTGCTTTGACAATGAGGATCCTCCAAGAAAAGAGAGAGAGAGAGAGAGAGAGATGAAGCTCTGAGCCAAAACTTTGATGAATACATTTACAGAGAAAAACCTCTCTGTTACTATATTTTCTCCCCTCTCTGACATATAAAGTATATATGATAAGAAATATAAGATTGATTGTTTGGTCACTTAATGGTTTGACACTCAGGTGCAAAAAACCTCTGAAAAAGGGTTGAAATTTATTATAATTCCTCGACACAAAACAAAATCTGCATCACTGTTTGCAAACTAATGAGTGAGACTACAACTCATGAATATTTTCATTATTAAATATTCCACCATTTATTTGCTTGTTTAATCGATTAATTGAAAAGAAAACTGTGAAAAATTCTCATCGTAAGTCCTTATATTAGCTTATTTTGTCCAAAAAAAACAGTCCAGAACCAAAAGATATTTAATTTACTATCATTTAAGACAAAGAAAAACTGTAAAAATGTCACATCTGAAAAGCTGGAACCAGCATATTTTGGACATTTATGCTTGAAAAATGATTTAAAATTGTTTAAATTGGTTATCAAAAGTGTTGCAGATTGTCTGTAAATCTACAATCAATTAATCAACTAATCATTTCAGCTCTACTAAAGAGTTTAATGTAAAAAAAAAAAAGAAGGTAAAAACAGTGTTTCACAAGCAAAAAGCAGTTTGCAGAAATCTGATTTTTTTTCTCATAACCCATAAAATTTATCTTGCGACTCAACTGAAACCTTTTTAGGATTTTAACTGTGACAGAGGTTGCAAACTGCCTGCTGAAATCATATTAATTGAAGTATTTGAGAGATTGTCTGTAAACCAAAATTATAAATGAATTCACTGAATAAAGGGGGAAATTGTTATATTTCACAGAATTTCACTCTGTCCACCACCGAGTTGCAGGATTTAACATCTATCTTGCGTTTGACGTATTTCCTCCCGTGCTCACATTGTAAACAAACACCCCTCATCCTATTGTCATCCATTCCCATTGTCAGAGTCTGGAGATGACCTTTCCTCTCTCCTCTCTGTCTCTGCCTCTCACCCCTCGCAGCCTTTTCTTTTCCTCCCTTCTCTCTTTCACTGTCGAAGGCAAGCTGTTGCTCTGTCCCTGCGGGCCACTCCCTCTCTTGTCTGCTCCTCTTTTACTCCTCCCCTGCCACCATCTCTGCCCTGCTCTCCTTCTTTCTCCCTCTATCTCCCCACCTGTTGAAGCAATTGTTGCACAGACCGTATTGTTGTCTTCTTATTATTTTATGTCACTCACGACGGGTCTCCGCCTCTTTCTGCGGTCCTTTTTTCCACTCTGTGCCACTCCCCTCTCTCTCTCTCTCTCTCTCTCTCTCCCTGCTTGGTATAAAACCCAGAGATAAACAGTTGAGGTGTGATATTCAGCAGAGCACCACAGGAGGTCAAAAGTAGTCCAACAAGACAAAAAAACAGGATTTCCCAGCAGGTGCAAGAGGGACATTGGCGGCTACAGCGTTTCTTTTCCCACCTGGACGTGAATAAGTTCATATTTTACCCAGCAGGAGATGGAAAGAGGCATGTCTGTGTCTCTGTGGTGTGAGGAAGCGGAGGACGACCAGAGTCAGACCGAGGCGCCGGCCCAGGGCCACATCAGGGGCTCGTCTCAGCTGCGAGCCGCCTGGGACCCCACCGTGTCGGGGCATCGTGTGATCCAGAGGCTGCTTCACGTGGAGGAGAGGTACATGCCCTCCATGCTCTACATCACCCTCATCCAGCGGGATCCGGAGCGCAGGGAGGAGATCACCAAATGGGCCCTGGAGGTATGAAACTCTCTCTCATGCACCAGTTTCTCCCCAGATTCCCCTTGCAGTGCTGGATGTCTTCCATCTTCTTGTTTCTTCCTCTGCAGGTGTGCTGTGAGTGCGGCTGTGATGAGGCAGTGTTCCCCCTGTCTGTCTCTCTGATGGATAGGTTCCTGTCCGCCTCTCTGTCCCTGCCCGTCTCACCTTACTGCCTGGCTGCCGGCTGCATCCTCATCGCCTCGAAACTCACTGAGAGCGACAACGTCACGGCCGACACTCTCTGCGCTGCGGCTGAATACAGCTTCCTGCCTTCTGACCTGCGGGTGAGTCACAGCATCCACAGACACGTGGGTGAGAAGTTAACATACAGTCAGGGCTGTAGTGGAGTGGAGGAAGGGGTCGTCTCCAGCTGTGGACCTCTAACACCAACTAATCCTTGATTTTACACGTGGAATACCTTGTTTCACACCTTTTTTTATGTCATAATATGTGGTGGAAAACTTACATACATACAAGGATGAGGTCTTAAAGGGAGGCAAACTTTGATTCTCTTCTCTGTTGATGTTTGTTGTGTCTTAGCAAAGCCAACAACTGGACATCAGCCTCTTTAAAACTTCAATTTACAATCAAATAGGTCTAAAACTAACATTTTCAGATGACCGATTACTCTATCACATTTATTTTCTGATTAAAAGTCTATAAATTGGAGGAAATAAATAAATACAGATGCACAGAGGACACAATGATGCATGTGGATGACACTGACTACATAAAATATCAGACGTTTTTGGCTCAATAATTATTAGAATAATTAGAATAACCTGCAGCCTTTAAGACCAGAAAAGGACAACATTTAAGCTAAAATATGGAAAATAACTAAATCCCTCACAATATATATATACTATTGTATGATGCTATTAATATTAAAGGGACACCTCTGACTTTTTTCTGCCCTCTTCTCTCCATCAGGAAATGGAGCGTGTCATCCTCGCCACCCTGCGGTGGGACACAGCAGCGGTGACTCCACAGGACTTCTTCCCACACTTTCTCGCCTCCGTGGAGGAGTGGGGAGACGTAGACGGCGGCGACTCCGAGGAGCTGCTCTGCACCCTGCGGAGGCACAGCGACACTCTGGCCGCCATGTGTGTCTGTGACTCCCGTTTTCTGGGAGCGCCGCCGTCACTTGTCGCTGCAGCTTCACTGAACTGTGCCCTGAGAGGTCTGGGCAACAAGGGCCCCACTCAGCTGTCTCTTATGAGTGAAGCGCTGGCAGAGCTGTGCCAAACTGACCTGGTGAGTATATCTGTGAATCGTGAGGCCGCAGTTGAATTGAATGGGAATTTTAAGCAAGCAGACTAAGAATACTAGTGTTTTAAGGCTTTACAGTTGTATGTTTTCAACAATAATTTATTTTCTGAATCCCAGGCGGTGCTGCAGTGCTACAGCGAGATGATCGAATACGCCCTCCAACAGCGGCTGAGGAGCGGGCTCCAGCAGGGGCCCCTGGAGAAAGGTGAAGAGGTGGAAAACGAAAGGGCCGGGACGCCCACCGACATGAGAGAGATTGATTTCTAAACACTGAATCAGCTGTTTTGTATTTGCAAGTGTGAATCAATCAAATTTCCTCCAAGTTCATCAGTCAAACTGATATAAATTGATTATGACCTCAAAAAATATTTTTATATTTTGAAATTACTTTATCGAGTGATTGTTAATTTATTTTTGACTTTATTTATTTGTGAACAATTTTTGCAACTATGTGTTTTTTTTACCATGTGCCATATTTTATTATCTATTCCAATTAATTTTATTAGTAGGCCTAGGTGTTATTTTGACATTTTGATGCTTAATATTTATACCTTTTATTTATTATCATTATTATTATTATTATCATGTGCAATTATTGTCTCTTTTGATGTTAATTTATTTCAATCTGCCATACTTTTGTGTTTGTGTGATGAATTAAATATACAACAAATCTATTTTTCAAAGCAATTAAAAACATTTGTACATAATTTGTGTCCATGTATTATTTAAAGGGATGATGCTGCCTTTACGTGCTATTCATAGGCTTGTAATTCGGAACTTTTACAATTCATCTTATTTGGTGGGACAAGTATGAGTATTTTATTTTAATTTTTGTATGATGTAATGCTTTAAATGTTATTTTAGTTTAGTATAATGTTTATTTATTATACCCCTGTATGAACTCTAACATTTGATACCGTAATTATTTTGTAAATATGCCTGCTCAGGGAATGCAGATGAAATTTAGCTGTCTTGCTAACTCTGGGACAATCAATGTCCATGTTAGAGATTAAAACTAATAATAATGATAATAACCTCCTAAATGGACACCAGAAAAAGCAAATATTTTGGTGTTTGTCTTTTTGTTTTTTGTTTGTTTGTTTTGTGTGTTTATTTTCTGACCTTATACGAAAAATAGAACACTTGAATCTGCCAAAAATGTTAGACAGTTTAACTAATTATTAATATACCAAATATTCCATCATGAGTTGACATTACTTTCACTGTCACAACTCAACAATTCGTTCATCATCCCACCGCTTATTATTCTTGTTATTTCCATTATTTCCAACGGTCCTTGAAAGCAGCACGTTAAATCGCTGCTGCATTCTCATGACGTCAATTTTATCCGACGCTGGTGTGGATCTTGTTTGGGGCATCGGATTAGATATTAAAAACACACCTGCGGTAAGAAACGAGACATTTAAAGATATATGTGGGTTTTAACTAGTTGTAATAGTGGTTTTGACATCGGCGGCGGTTAAATGCTGCGTTAAAAACACATCTTCAGGTAGATAATGAGAGGAGGAATTGTGCTAGACGTTTCTATAGCTTACGGCTGCGTTAACGGAGAGTGACCTGTAAAATAACGTTTGAAGGTGAATAATGTCTAAAATGTTGTCATAAAATCAAACGTTAGTTTATAAATACCCTAGACCCAATTTATCATGTCATTACAGTCACGGAAATATCAGTTTTTTTATTGATTCCTCTGCATCCTGTATCAGCATCCGTGTTGTTCTTCCTTAAGCTAGTTGATAGCTACAGACATGACTAATACCTCATATAACTACGAATAATCCCTTTTAAACCTGATATAACTCTATTATGAATGTGACGTATGTGAAAAATATGTAAAAATACTCCGTTACAAGTAAATGTCCTGCATGAAAAACCATAGTTAAGTAACTGATTAATGGGAGAGCAAAGAAGAAGAAACAAAGCTCTGAATCTGTTTTCAGTTTTTGGTCTTTTTCATTTCTTTGACTTTTGGTGAAATATTGGATCATTTGAACATTTATTATTTTATTGAAATGAAACCATGTGAGAAGTTTAGTCGGTTGTCAGCTAATGTTACTCATTGTCCCATTTGAAGTAATAATCAAGTCCGTGTCCTCATCCAGCTTGTTTACAACCTGGATTTGAATCGCAAAGTTGGTGTCAAAATAGAAAAATATTATAATATAGTCTACATGTAAATGAAAGTCTGCTGCTGGTTATATGGAGGATGAGTTGAACTCTCTTCTTCCATTACTGGTTAAAACATGTAGAAATCAAATCCAGCACATATAGTTAAAATGCAGCAGTGTTTAGACAGACATGAACCAAAGCTGACAAGACACCTCAGTAGTGATGGAATAATGGTGTAGACAAGGATTATAAATAACCAGGTTACACTATGTTTACAATAAAAATATCATATCTTAAATGTAAACAAAAACAGATTGAAGGACGGGTCTTAAAGCCTCATATAAGCTTCACATCATCTTTTAAATGACTGTGTGGACACACTGTGGATTTTGACCTCCATCACTTACATTGAAAGCACATTTGAAGGATCTTTTAACAGCCAGTATGAACAGGAGGAATGATTATAGCGAAGAAAACCTTTTTCACTGTTCATATGGACACCTGACAGTTGAAAAAATCCTTTAAGACTGACCACTGGTGTTGTTTTATAGTTTGCATGTGAACATCTGATTGTTGTTCATGTTTAAGGAGGATGAACTTGAAACCAGGCCGGCTGCTGCTGCTTCTATCCGTCTGTGCCGGCGTCTGGTCAGTGCCTATTGATCGCAATGGAGGCAACCAAGAAGCTAAAGAGGAAGTCCCAGAGGAGAGCGTGGTAATACTCTCAGTAATCTATATTAGATTTGATCAGGATTCAGTTTTATTGTGAATAACTCGTCCTTTACAACAAACTGTTTCAGGACACTGGCCTTTACTACGACAGATACCTCCGAGAGGTGATCGAGGTTTTGGAGACCGACCCTCACTTCAGAGAGAAACTACAGACGGCAAACACGGAGGACATCAAGGTCAGAATCTGTTACTTCGTTCTCGTTCTCACAGCTGACCTTTTCACAAGTGATATTGACGTGTTCTTCTCACGTGTCCTCTGTCAGAATGGTCGTCTCAGTAAAGAGTTGGACCTGGTCAGTCACAACGTCAGGACCCGTCTGGATGAGCTGAAGCGGCAGGAAGTTTCTCGCCTCAGGATGCTGCTCAAAGCCAAACTGGACAGCACCAACACACAGAGTGAGTCGACGAGAGAGATTATGTATATTTACTGTATATTTAGAAAAATATGGAGAAAATAATGTCTTGTTGTTGTAGTAGAGAGAAGAACACAAACAGATTCTTTCAAACTAGTTGTAAATTGTCATTAATAGTTTATTCATTTACTATATTATACATATACTATATTCCCCAAACTATTTTCATATGTGCAGCTGCTTCCAAATTTACAATTCATGATGAAGAGAAACTGATGAGCTGCAACTAACGATTGTTTTCATTATCGAATAATCTGCCATTTATTTTTTTTATTAATCCTTTAATCGTTTGGTTCATGAAATGTTAAAAAACAGAGAAAAAAATGTTTAAATTTATGATTTAAGAAAAACAACAAATTGTCACATTTGAGAAGCTGCTTGAAAAATGACTGGAATCATTAACTGATTATCAAAATAGTTGCCAATTAATTTGATCTGTCGACTAATTGATTAATCGTTGCAGCTCTAGATCTTAGTAATAATAATTAATACCACATTTTATCCAAGTGACTTAACTGTACTTAAATTATATGATATGAAACTGAGGAAAGCAACCAGCAAATGTTTTATTTACTTGATAACAAATTCTAATGATGAATAATTTATTTAAAAGATTAGATTTGGCTCATTTTTGGTCGATCAACGAATCAACAGTTTGACAACTATTGACAAAGTTTTCAGCTGTGTTTGCATTAAATATTAATCAACAAATAAGAAAAAATAGATTTTAAAAATTCATCTTCATTGTCATTTATTTACAGCTGCACAAATGCTTATTTTAGAAAAACGAATAGTCCCGATACATGCAAATATTCATCGTTAGCTGTTTAAAAGCTCTTTCATCAACAGATAGAACAACGGAGGCATCATGTGTCTTTCATTGTTATCCTCTAATATACTCAGTGAGTAAAAACATACAAATGTGCAGTGTTGTCATATTTCATATTTAATTCATACGCATGGATGCAAATCATAGTTTGAACAAACAGAGCAGATGGAACCATATGTCCGGAAAAATAAACACATTTTTGACTTTTAAAGTGTTGTAAAATACACACATGAATGCAAATCAGCAGGTTGGGGTATTAAAAGACTGACGTAGCTTCCATGCAGAGATGTGAGGATGTGTTCAGTGATGTATGTACAGGATGTAATAATAATGTGTATCTGCTGCACAGGCCTGCAGATGGACCACGCCTCCCTGCTGAAACAGTTCGAACATCTGGATCCGCACAATCAAAACACCTTTGAGGCCAAAGATCTGGAGCTGCTAATCTCAACGGTGAGATCCTGCAGGCGGCGATACATGAAGAGCTGTGAAAAGACTTCCTGTCCGGCCGCTCAGATAGTTCAGATCAGATTTTAATCAAACTCAAAACATTCCAGCGGGATTATAATTACACTGATTTTGACTCAGGGGTGCTACAATTACAGGTCCAAACAAGATGGTTAAGTCTGTCACTGATTGTCCCAGATACTTTGTCTTATATCTGACCTCTGTCTCTCTTTGTGTAGGCCACCAAGGACCTGGAGAACTACGACGCCGAGAGACACGAGGAGTTCAAGCGCTACGAGATGCTGAAGGAGCACGAGAGACGGGAGTACCTGAAGGGCCTGGACCAGGAGAAGAGGGAGAAAGAGGAGAAAAGGATGCAGGAGCTGAAGGAGAAACACCGCCAGCACCCCAAAGTCAACGCTCCGGTACTCACAGATGCAGCCATGTTGATTTTTTTTTTGTGTGTGTGGAAGTGAATCGAGCTCTGTTTACATCTTTTTCCTCTTTCTGCTGCATGTTCTCTCACTCAGGGTAGCGTCGCTCAGCTGCGGGAAGTGTGGGAGGAGACAGACGGACTGGATCCACAAGAGTTCAACCCTAAAACCTTCTTTAAACTACATGGTGAGTGACACTTCTTCCCTTACTTCATATCCCACTGATTGAGTTTGATATAAAAACGGTCTCTATTCTTCTCTGCCCTGTTTAGATACTAATGAAGATGGTGTTTTAGATGAGCAGGAATTGGAAGCTCTGTTCACTAAAGAGGTAAAGGAACCTACACGACATCATTTGCTAAAACTGAAGGTTTTATTCCAGACTCATGACAGAAGATCAAAAACTGGATGATAATCCTTTTGAAAATCCAGCTGTTTGGCCTTTTGTTTCCGAGTTCTAGCACACTTTCAGCTAACATCTGTTCATTTCCCTCCTCCAGCTGGAGAAAGTCTACAACCCAAAGAACGAGGAAGACGATATGATGGAGATGGAGGAAGAGAGGCTGAGGATGAGGGAACACGTCATGAAGAACGTGAGTTTTAATCATTTTACTTTTATGTTCCTGCTCTTGTTTTTCATCCGATGCCGTCTGCCGGTCTTCTAACTGCTTATGTTTCTGTGTTAAAAGGTGGATACAAATAAAGACCGTCTCGTCAGCCTGGAGGAGTTCCTCAAATCCACCGAGAAGAGGGAGTTCAATAATCCCAAAGAGTGGGAGGTAAAGAGCCAAGAGGTGGCCTGAAGGTTGGGGGGAGTGGGCGGGTGATCGGAGGGTCTGAGGTTCAAATCCCAAGGGAAGCTGGGAAAATGTGGGTGGTGAATTTGAACGGGTGATTCTGTTCTTTCCCTCATCGAACCACACACACGTGTGGAGCTGCTACAGTGTTGAAGCGTAGTGTAACGTTGTGTTTCGTGCACACCAAGACCGGCTTCTACATGAGTTTGTGGTAATATGTCGTCAAAGCTGTCTGATGCTTTGTAATAAGGGAAAGATGACGCTTCATGTTTTATTGTCATGATAATGTTAAAGATGGCACCTGTCAGAAGCCAGAAATGAAAATAAAACAACTATCAATTTCAGTGTTTCACCTTTATAAGCGTGTAAAATGTGAACAGTAGTGTAAATCCAGTGTGTTTATGTACGTTCCCTGTCGTTTCTCCAGACTCTGGACACCGTACCGGTGTACTCGGAGGAGGAGCTCCAGCGGTTCGAGGCCGAACTCAGGGACAAAGAGGAGGAGCTGAAGAGGAAGGCCGAGACTCTTCGTCAGGAGCAGGAGCTGCTGAAGGAGAGAGGCAAAGCTCTGGAGGCCCAGAGGAGAGAGTACCAGCAGGTAACCGTGTACCGCCGCCTCGCTTAACGCTTCTTATGATCTGTGACTGAGCTAAAAAAAGTCGGACAATGTGATTATAATTATCGGAGCTTCACTTGTCTTCACGTTTCAGGCGGTGTTAGAGATGTCGCAGAGACAGAAGGAGCCGCAGGCAGCAGACGGGCAGCCTCCCGCCGGTCCTAACGGAGAACTACAGTTTCAACCAGAGGCACAGAAAGTAGAAGATAAAGGTAAACAGTCCGGTATCATCTGTATGAATCTGTGTTGTAATAGTTTCCAGTAAGTGAATCTTCATCTTCCTCTTCTTCTCTTTCACAGCGGCAAAAGCTCCAGCTGATCACGGAGCTCCAGTTCAAAATAATCTGCCTGCGGAGCCTCCACAGAATCTGCCGATACACACTTAAACGCAGCGCGCTCCGACAGCCTCAACACACACCACTCCCATACAAACACACACACACACACACACACACACACACACGTGATTTGCACTGACACAGATATCCAGATGGGTTCTGCAAACTGAATTATGTGAACTGTATGTATAAATTCAGACAGACTGGCGTTTTATCATCATGACATATTGTGCTGCGTGTTCATTTCTGTGGTCTACATTAGATTAAAGGTCTCAAAAACACCCGATATCAGTGTTTATGTGAAGTTTTCAGTCATGCAGGGTCTCTACTATAAAATCACCACAACATAAGAAATAAATTCTTAATTTAAAGCCTCTAAACTTGTTAAGTGTGATTTTTTTTTTTCAACACTAAGGTCATGTTTGTAAAAAAAACAAAACAAATACACAACATATGATATCAGAAAATCCATTTAAAAAAGAAATTCTTAAATCATATTGTAATTGTTTAAGAGATTTGACCCATTTTTACATTTGAGATCAGTAAAAACATAATAAACTACTTTCCTTTAGTCCAAAGTGACCCAGAATATACATTTTTTTATTCTTTTTCTTTCTCTTTTATTTGTTTATAGTGCAATAAAAGTGACCAACATGAAGACACAAGACAAGACAAGAGGGAGAACTAGACTCAGACAAACCGAAACAAAAGGGGGGGGGGAAGCAAAAAGATGGAGGAGAGAGAGAGCAAGGAGGGGTGGAGGGTCGGGGGGACAGTATCAACCAAAGGAGGAAAGAAAGAAAACAATGATATAGCTAAATTGCTCTGTGAGGGCTTCTGGTTGGGCTCCAGAGTGTATCTGGGGCGGGTCAGAGCAGAATTTTGCATGTATTTATTTATTTTCATTTATTTCCCCTTCCCTTTTTCTCCTTTCTTTTTTTTTAGTTTTGTTTGTTAATCCTTTATTTTTCTTCATTTTTATTTGGACAGACTGTAGAGGATGTTTCAGGTTAAATTTGACCATCACCTCCACAAAAATGTTTGTGTCGCTTCATTCTTCACGTTCAATAAAATTAATTGAAGTCATTACAGCTGTTTTATGTGACATAAGACCGTAATATAATGTGATAAACATATAGAGTAAAACCTAAAGAATACATTATCTGCTCTATGAAAGCTTCATTAAGGATTAACCACCTATTTATCAATGACCGATGAGGTGTTTATGAATGAAAACTAGATTTGTGGTCCAGAAGTTTGGTTTATATGGAGACTAATTAGTAGAAGATCATGTGAAGGGTCAGAATATGAACAGTGTATAAGGGTTAAAACAACAACTAATATACAGCATCAGATTGGAGCAATAAAAGAAATGAAAATTTGATTAAATTAAATGTTTTCCTTTGGATTCCTAATTTTAATCTTCAATACAAAAAGAGTAATTCTCTTATCCTTAGTGTGGTAAAATATGTGTAAATGCAATTTTCTGGCACAACAAATCATGCAATTTAAAAAACCCAACATCCTAGCAGTGCATATTATATAACATCTTCATCCTCTGGGTCACCATGTGTCTCTGCAGGCCTGTTGTCCACTGTCATGGCTCCCCGGGGAGCCGCTGATCCTTGTTGTTGTCCCGCTGACCGAGATGCTCCCCCTGGCCGCCGCTCCGGGCATTCCTATCAGCATTCCTCTAAC